>NW_026062048.1:0-353118 GCF_023897955.1 Schistocerca gregaria | reverse complement strand
ACACAATATCATATCTCTTCACACATGCACACAATATCATACATCTCCACACATTTACGCAATATCATACCTCTCCACACGTTTACGTTCTATCCCACTACCGTATTATCCTATCCCACTATCTCAATATCCTTATCATATCACCATACCACCCTGTCATGTCTACATATTTGATCATCATATTATTACTTCGTCTTTTATATTATCTCATCGTCTATCCTTTATACTATTCACTTCAAGTTCAAACCGTAGCTATATTTTTTTATATATACACCTATTCTTCTGTCATCTCTATTCACACTATCCTATAAATAAATGCTTCGTATTATATCTACACATTCATCACTAACTCATACTATTCAAATATCCTCAACCTCTATTATAATATTATAATATAGGTAGATAAATATACTAATTTATATATATTTTTTAGATATCTTTCATCTAATAATTTAACTGGCAATATTCCAGATTTTAGTAATAATATTAATTTAACACACTTGTATGTTTAACATATAAATATAATATATAATACAATATTCTAAATAAATTCGTTAATATATATATACATAGGTGTCTTTCAGATAATAAGCTATCAGGTAATATTCCAGACTTTAGTAGAAATCATGCCCTGGCAAAATTGTATGTTATAGAATAAAAAATATATAAAACAACAGTTATATGATATATTAAATTAATAAAAAATTAATCATTTATTTTTGTTTATAGAAATATTTCATACAATAAACTATCGGGTAATCTTCCAAGTTTTTTATCAATAATCGAGCATTATATTTGTTGTATGTATTTTTTAACTTTATATTTTGAATTATATTATAATATCAATTAATAATTTATAACATGATTACAGACATCTATCCAAAAATTATGATTTCACTTATAACTGTCCTGGTGGTAAGGATATAATTAGTCCAGAGCAGATTACAAATCTAATATCTTGGTACACACAATAATTCAAAATAATATATCTATTTAAATATATTACTCTTTTGATTAATATTATAATTTAGTAAACTAGGTAAAATCATATTATCTAAAGGTTGTAACTTTAGTAATATAGTCTTTGATAAATGTGATGTTCATACTGTTCTATCGAATGCAAAGTCTATATACTATATTAGTATAGTCCAGGTATCAATTATAATAATATCTATATCATTATTTATATAAAGCTATTATTTATATAATAAAATATGAGTCAGATAATCTGTCAATAAACATATTGAGTATATAAACAGTTTAATAGTATTATATTTTTTTTAGATAATATATAAAAAATAAAAGAATATAAATATATAAATAGCATACAAATATATATAGAATAGATATGAATAAATTGAATAACATAACTTACGCGATATATTTAGATAAAACAAACAAAGAAAACACAGGTATTATTATAGAGTTCTTTATCGATGTCTAAGTATATATTTTACATATATAGATATATTTATAGATTATTGTATGTAGATGATATATTTGTTGATGTATAGTTAAAACAAAATTTTGTAAACAAATGTAAAAAAATAGATGATACAATATTTAAAAAGGGTAGATAAATATAATAAAAATGGTATAGATAAATATAAAAAAGAATTAAAATGATATATATGTCTATAATATTAAAATATAATATTTAAATTAATGTTAAATTTAAGGTTTTATTGATTTAAAAGTGTATTATAGTATAGATTAAAAACTATTTTTATATGCTTTTATCAATTGGTGCAATATTAAATAAATTTTATATGTTATAAGAATATATTAGATATTGAAATATAAATTATATATATATATATAGCTAGTTGTATAAGATGAATATATATAATAATGATAATTTTATATTGTGAATATAAAAGATAATAATAATTAATATTATTATTATAAATTAATAAAGAGAATAGTTATTATAGATGAGTTATAGATGAGTTATAATATATTATATATAATATATATATATAATATGAATAATATATAGTAAAAGATATATTAGATATATATATAGTTACCTGGTTGATCCTGCCAGTAGTTATATGCTTGTCACGATGATTAAGCCATGCAAGTGTAAGTATAAGTTTTTTATTTATAGAAAACGAGACTGCGGACAGCTCAATAGTGCAGTTTAATTAATCTAAGTAATTATAAATTATATGGATAACCGTAGGAAATCTAGGGCTAATACATGATTTATATTAGTTTTGTTAGAAATAAGTGAGTAATAACAAAAAAGTATATAATCTGTGTAAAAGCAGATTATAGAAAGTATGAAAATTGTTTATAATTATTTAAACGAGTAATTACAAGAGAATCTGCCCTATCAACTATGGTAGGTTAGATAGAGGCTAACCTAGGTTATAACGGGTGACGGGGATTTAGAGTTTGATTCCGGAGAGGGAGCCTGAGAAATGGCTACCACTTCCACGGAAGGCAGCAGGCGCGTAAATTACCCAATTGTAAATATTTTCTATAATATATAAATATGCAAATATTATGTATATTATAGAAATGTACAGAGGTAGAGAAATGACGTAAAGGTGATTTTGGTTATACCAAGATATGCTTTAATGATAATGAGTTAAAATAACAATTAGAATATTAAATTGGAGGGCAAGTCTGGTGCCAGCAGCCGCGGTAATTCCAGCTCCAATAGTGTATATTAAAATTGTTGAAGTTAAAAAGTTCGTAGTTGAAGTTTATATTTTTATAGTTTATATTTGATTATTTATAATAGTTAGATATAAAATATAGAAAGATTTAATAAATATAATACCTTAATTAAATTATAGTGATTGAAGGAATAATAAGTTTTATACAAAATATGAGTAACAATTAAGGTATATGATAGATTTAAGTATAGAATGAATGAAAATGATTGGGATTAGATGTATTGGTTGGCTAGAGGTGAAATTCTATGATTCAACCAAGACAAACTAAAGCGAAAGCATTTAATAAGAGTAATTTTGTCAATAAAGAACGAAGGGATAAGGATCGAAGATGATTAGATACCGTCGTAGTTTATCCAGTAAATGATGATAATTAAAGGTTTGATATATATTAAAATATCTAATAGTTCTATATGGATTAGAAGATAAATGTATATATTAAGAATTTTGATGAGAAATCGTTGAATATTTATATTTCTTGGGGGAGTATGTTAGCAAGAATGAAACTTAAAGGAATTGACGGAAGGGCACAACAAGGAGTGGAACTTGCGGCTTAATTTGACTCAACACGGGAAATTTTACCAAGGTAGGATATGAAAAGGATTGACAGATTAATATAATTAGCGAATAAAGGATCTTTCTTGATATCATAAGTGGTGGTGCATGGCCGTTCTTAGTTGGTGGAGTGATTTGTCAGGTTAATTCCGATAACGAACGAGATGATAAAAATATGTTGTATTTTTAGTTATTATATATATATTATATATGTATAATAATGAAAAAATAGATCATATTTGATTAATTACGATCAAATATTAAGTAATTTGAAAAGTATCGCAATAACAGGTCTGTGATGCCCTTTGATATCTTGGGCTGCACGCGTGTTACAATAATAACAAGAGAATGATTTAATAAGCAGATTTATATATTAATATTATATTAATATATAAATTAAATATAGCTATATGAAATATAGCTAAGAGCATATAAAATGTTATTTAATTAGTTGGGGATAGATTATTGTAATTATTAATCTTGAACAAGGAATTCCTAGTAATTACATGTCATCAACATGTGATGATTAAGTCCCTGCCCTTTGTACACACCGCCCGTCGCTCCTACCGATTGGATTATGAGATGAAAATTAAGGAGTAGTTTGTTATATATGTATATCTGTACCTCTATATAACTATATTACAAATTAATTTGAATTTTATAATTTAGAGGAAGGAGAAGTCGTAACAAGGTCTCCGTAGGTGAACCTGCGGAGGGATCATTAGAGAGTTATAAATTAAAAACAATAAATATATAATATAGTATTCTATAAATTATATAAACTATATTTATGATAAAAAGATATATATATAAATAAATAATATTTAATATAAAAATAAAAATATATTAATAATGGATATCTTGGTTCCTTTTAAACGATGATGAGCGTAGTTAGATACGATAATATTATTATGAATTACAAATATGTTATAAACAATTAGTTTATATGAATAATAAAGTTCTCTAATGCGAAATGCACTATATATCATATATAGATATATAGTATAAATATTTCAAATATTATATTATAATATATATATATTATATATTATTATGTTATATAAAATATAATCTTTTATATAATTAAATCTATGATATATTCAATTATATATATATATACAAATATATATAGAGATAATACATATATATATATTTGTGTATATATATAGATATAACGAGATATATTTGAAATATTTAAGATGACCCTCTGAATTTAAGCATATTACTAAGAGGAGGTTAAGTTATAAAAAAAGAAAACAAATGTGATTCTATTAGTAACGGCGAGTGAAAGTAGATAAAAGTTCAATTATTGAAATTGATTATATCTATTAGTAATAATAGTATAAATAAATAATCAATAATGTAATATTAGTTACAATAATATTTATTTAATAATGTATATATAATATTAATTGATTTTGAAATAAAATAATAATATAAGGTTAAAGTCCTGTAATTTTATATATATACATATTATATATATGATTATTGTAATAAGAGTCGATTTGTTTGAGATTGCAAATCTAATAAAATATATATATATTCTGAATATATATATAAAGAGATAGATTACTCTTAAAACTAAATATGATATATAAAAGGAGACCGATAGTGAATATTTAAAAAGTACCGTGAGGGAATGATGAAAAGAACTTTGAAAAAAGAGAGTTAAATAGACTTTGAAATTATTAATATAATTAACGTTATTGATATCATCTAATATAATATATTATTCTCTATATATTTCTATATATACAGAATAGTATACTATAAAAATATGTTATATATTAAATAAAAATATATAATAATATATTATAAATGATATGATATTAATAATAACCGTCTTGAAACACGGACCAAGGAGTCTAAAATTAAAGCAAGTATTATTATTTAGTCAAAATAAATATACATATAGAAATAGAAATAATATTCAGTTTATAGGATTTAGTTTTTTTATATAAAAAATAAATCACTTATAGTTTTAATTTTAGGACCCGAAAGATGGTGAACTATTCCTGTATAGGTAGAAGTTTTAAGAAATTAAAATGGATGACCGTAGCAATGTTGACGTGCAAATCACTTGTATAATATGGGAATAGGTGCGAAAGACTAATCGAACCATTTAGTAGCTGGTTTCCTCCGAAATATCTCTAAGGATAGCGGGTATAATAAATATCTATATATATATATTATATTAAATCTAATATATATATAATTTAGTATTATGAGGTAAAGAAATGATAAGAGTTAATGTATAATATGACTTCGGTTATATTATACGATTAGGAATAAATATTATTTCTAAACTATTCTCAAACTTTAAATATGTAATATATATGTATTATACCTAGTTGGCCATGATTTGGTAAGCAGATATGGTTATATGGGATCAACCATAAGTAAAGATAAGATGTTAAAATGAATTTATCGAATATTGATAAAGGTAAAAGCTATGATTTAATAAAGACAGCAGGAAGGTGATTATGGAAGTAGATATCCTCTAAGAAGTGTGTAACAACATACCTGCCGAATTAAATTGTGCTTAAAATGGATAACGCATAAGTGATCGACAAATTAAATATAATATAGTTATATATTATATGTTTGTTTAATATTATTAATATATTAATTATTGGTATATCACTAATAATTATATATATTAATATATAATTAATATCGATTCTTTACAAGATTTATTATAACAAATTATATAAATCTTAGTAGGAGGACATTAATATTTATATAAAGTAATAAAGTGATTTATTATGAATAAATATTAAGAGCAGATCTTGGTTATAGTAGCAAATACTCATAATAAAATTCAATAATCATATTGATTATATATATATGAGGACCGAAGTGGATAATGGTTTCTATATAAAGTTAATCTATATAGAGTTAGTCGTTCCTAATACAATATAGTAAATAATATATAAAAAATAAATATAAGTATTTATTAAGAAAGGGAATAATTTTAACATTAATTAACCATTAATTATATATAACATGAACTATACACATTTATAATGTTTATAGTTATGTGGTGACATGTCTAAAAATATAAATCTAAAAAGTATAATATAGGTTAAAAAAGAGTTATCTTTTCTTTATAATATATATATATATTTATACTAATATAAATATAAATGTAGACAATAGAATATTAATCATTAATAGAAATTGTTTACTATATAGAAGATATTATATATGTAATATTATATATATTATATGTAACAATATAATATATACGATATTATAAAAAATAATATTTAACTGTGTATTGTACTCGTAAAAATTAGATTTATATATAATTTAAAAATATATAATAATGAACGTACAGATAACCGCATCAGGTATCCTATGATAAAATCGTTTGGTCGATAGAATTAATATTAATAAGGGAAGTCGGCAAATTAGATCTGTAACTTCGGGAGAAAGATTGGCTCTGATGGATCAATATAATAATCTATCTTGATTATTATATATATCTTATATTAGAACTGATTACTAAAACGAGGAATCCGACTGTTTAACTAAAACATAGTATAATGATAGATATAAGATAATATTTATGACATTATATGATTTCTGCCCAGTGCTCAGAATGTCAATATTAAAGAAATTTAATAAAGCTCGGGTAAACGGCGGGAGTAACTATGACTCTCTTAAGGTAGCCAAATGCCTCGTCATTTAATTGGTGACGCGCATGAATGGATTAACGAGATTCCTACTGTCCCTATTAATAATCTAGTGAAATAACAGCCAAGGGAACGGGCTTGGGTAAATGTTTATTATATACAAAAATAACTATTTATATAATACATAAAAATATTATAAAAATAACCTGCGGGGAAAGAAGACCCTGTTGAGCTTGACTCTAGTTAAAATACTTAAAAAAATAAAATTAGTATAGTATAGGTGGGAGTTGTGGCAATTTATTGTCATAACGTCAATGAAATACCACTATAATTATTATTTTTTTAATTAAATGATAAATATAGATAATACAATTTATAATTGTATGATTTTATAAATTATGCATCATAATCTAAATATCATTAAAATTATTTTAATGGGGAGTTTGGCTGGGGCGGCACATCTGTTAAAATATAACACAGGTGTCCAAAGATAAACTCAATAAGAAAAGAAATCTTATGTAGAATATAAGGGTAAATGTTTATTTGAATATTATTTTAAGTAAGAATAATATATAAATGAAAGTTGGGCCTAAAGATCCTTTGAAACCATATTTTTTAAATGGGATAAATATAATCTATATATTATATATGGATTATATAAACTTAAATCCTTCCCTTCAGAGGTGTCAGAAAAGTTACCACAGGGATAACTGGCTTGTGGCAGCCAAGAGTTCATATCGACGTTGCTTTTTGATCCTTCGATGTCGGCTCTTCCTATCATTGTGAAGCAGAATTCAAAAAGTGTAGGATTGTTCACCCAATAAAAGGGAACGTGAGCTGGGTTCAGACCGTCGTGAGACAGGTTAGTTTTAACCTACAGGTGTATACAATATAATCCTATTTTAATAGTAATATTATTTAGTACGAGAGGAACAATAATATAAGATAATTGGTAATATATTTAAATGAAAATTTAATGATATAAAGCTAAAATCTTTATATGGTTATATATATATATTTATATATATATAATCTATTAATAGTTGGAAGCATATAAAACTAGAAATATAAAAAATAAGGCTAGATTAAATAGGATAATAATTATATATAATATAATATGATATATTAGTCTATGTGATGAATATATATTATATTAGATATAATTATGAAAATAAATTGAAAAAGACAATGAAAAATATTATATTATAATTAAGGAATTGTAAATATTAGAGTTTATAAATATTATATTATGTAAATAATATAATATAAAACGATATATTGAGATGTCCTTTAATTATTATTAAATATATATATAAATAAGGATTAACAATGATTATATAATATTAATAATGACTTCCTAGAAAGTGATATATCTGGATAATTCAAACTATTATTAATATATGATTATATTTTTATTAATTATAAAATTAAAATTATATATAAATTTAACTATTATTATCTCATACTCTCGTTATTTATTACATCTAATATTTGTTTAATATATCTATTCATTTATAATAATTTATATTTTAACTAATTTACTACTATTATACTTTCTTATATTTTATTTTATATATTATATTAATATATATATTCTTCTATTTAAATATTATTTTACTATTATTTAACCTCATAACTTCTTATTTCAAAATCTTCTATTAAAAAAATAATATATTATTTATAATAATAACATCATGCTATTTGTGATATCCAAATATTTTTCAATATTAAATAAACTCACGATATCATCAATAAAATGATTAATAATAATATCACTGAATCTATTAAATAAAAAATGTTTGTTTATTATGACAAATATACTACTCTATTTAATTATATATATATATATATCTCAATATTATTATATCATTCATACTAAATTATTTTATCTATAAAATTATTTATCATATTATTCATTCCTTTATTATGTTTAATCTAAAATCTCCTATACCTTAAAACACATTTACTCTATATCATTATTATATTATTCTATCCCATTATCTCAATATTCTTATTGTATTATCTCTCTACTATATTTTCTGTCCTATCCTATAATCATATAATATAATATATCTATATTATCTATATACTTTTATATCTATATTATCTATATACTTTTATATCTATATTATCTATATACTTTTATATCTATATTATCTATATACTTTTATATCTATAATTATATATCATCTCTATAATATATCATATATTTTATTATTGTTTATACCTCTTCTATAACAAACTCATCTATATATACATACATGTATCATTAATACAAATATCAATATCATTTTGAGTTTATATATCATTATATTATATATATATATAGCTATTATCATATAATTTTATTTATTTCTATAACAATAATATCTATAAAACATCATATTAATCTATATCTACATAGTTTACCACTGTTCTATATTGTTTTTTTTATCAATAATATTATTATCATACTTTAAATTAATAATTTCTATTGATCATATATGTTTTTCATTTAACATATCATTATTAAATATATTATCATAATAACTCAACTCTATGTATATCATATTTATTATATTTATATATTTTTATTGATATCATATACAATCATAGTTATTTACAACATATACACTTTTTCTATATACATATTCATACCTATATACAATATATACATCATATTATCATAAACAATCTCAAACTATTCATATATTCAAATTCTATCAAAACTATTCATATATTCAAACTCTATCATATTATATGTCCAAATACTATTCACATATATATTTCTTCAATCTACCACATCAAGTTATCAATTTTACAAATATAACATAATATTGATATATATATATATACTAAACAAAAATATATATAAATATCTGACAATCTTGATCATAATATTTATCATCGTTCATTAAGCACTAGTTATTCAATGATATACATATATATTAAACTACATATCTTTGTCCTTTTCTATTCATACATCATACAACTATATATCTATCAGAAATATACTCTATAATTTAATTCCATATCTCTTCATTCGGATTGTTATTATCTTGTTCTTTATCCGATTCATTTCTATTTCTTTTAATTTATCATACCATTCATATTTATATATATATATATATCATTAAAATATCATAATACTTCATATCTATCTATTTTCAGTCTTATTATAATATATTTATAGCATCATATATTATTTTTAACCGATAATAACAATTATAAAAATTCTAATAATTTATACTAAATCATTCAATTATCAATATCATACAAACATATCTAATTACAATACTAAAAATGATAAATAAAAAATATTTAACAATTAAATCTCTATTATTGTTACTAATTACTTATTTAACCATAGCTGCAATCTCATTGTTCTCTCTTCAATATCAAATTCATACACAACAGACCGGTTTTAACTCTATCGGTATACAACCTCTTTTAAACAGTGGATATAAACCAAATCAATGTGTTGCTGTCGTAACTTCTCCCTCATCTATGGGTCTCATCATGCTTGCTTTCAACGATAATCAACAACATTCTAATCCAAATCAATACTGTCAACAGATGTTTACAATATTAGACTATTGTGCATGTATGGCACAAATCGGAAACTTTATCAAATATCAAATTATATTTGACAAAGATGATCTAGATATAACTGACAGAATAGTAGAATTTATGCAGATTGTGCGTGAAGATCGAAAATATTCTCAACAACAGCATATCGGTTCTTGTAACACAATCTGTTCATACAACGATTTATTATCATCAGTATAATATATTAATCTATCATCAAATAAATTTCATAATATAAACACATTATTATTCATATCCTAAATAACCTCATATAACCTAATTATCTATTATATCTAATTATTTATTATCTTCAATAATAGCACAAATATCATAATATTATTTTAATTTTATCATTTATTATATAAAAATTCAGATCTAAATATATAAACATATAATCTAAAAATCATTAATATAAATTATATATATATATATCATTTTAATATCATTTAACTTTATTCAATATCATAATAATATTATTTATTTATACATACATATAATATATTTAACTATTCTCTGATATCATATAATTTTAATATTTATCATATTTATATTTACATATTTTTATTAATATCAATTATTCATAATTTTTTAAATCTACATACACTATTCTTTTATATACATCTTATATTATTTATATATACCATACACCACATATTTTTCTATATCTATATATATATTACTTTATATTTCATTCATCTATGCATATTTTTCACTATATCATACATTTATTTATCACTTTTCTAAACATTATATCATCAATATTATCATTCTATCTATCTATACTTCTTTTCTATTATATCATATTATCATATCTATATCTATTTTTATATTAAATCATACATCTTCTATATAATCTTATTACATTATATCATCTATATTTATCCTCTCAAATCAATAGTTCATTCCTGATTTTCATTATATCATATTATTTATATTTATATTATCTAAAATCTCCTATTATTATATTCATCTATATATATTATCTACATACTATCTTTTCATAACATATATAAATATATATACTATTTTCTATTCTCTTATTCTATTTTGTTATCATCACATTTTATTCTATCATCAAATACCATAGTATCATATTATAATATCTTACATTTATTTAATTTTTTTTATAAACTTTTTTATCTATTATTGTTTATTTATTTTAACTATAAATATTTTTATATCATGTTATATTTATCTAAATATTTATTCTCTGTCTATCTGAATTCTACTAACAGATATCATTTTTAATCTTGTATAAAATATTAAAATATATATAAATTCAAATATTATATATGAGTTTTCTTACATCCAATATTAGTTGTTATATAAGTTAAATAATAATTACAAAATATATTAATATAACAATAAAAAATAATATATATATATTAAATATAAGAAATAAAAAAAAAGAATACAACACCTAGAGTTCACAGCTGGTTTCCCATTCCATTACTAACTAGGCCTAAGTACGTTTAACTTCGCTGATCGGACGGGAAGCGGTGCTTTTGTACTAGTATGGTCGTATTCATTATATAACTATCAATCTCTTATATATAAATCATCATCTATTTCTACAACTCTTATCATCTTTTAAATTTCTTTTTTATTTAACTCTAATCTATTATATAATAATTTTATTAATATAATACATATTATATATTTCATTTTATTTATATAATCAATCATCTATATTCTAATATCATCTCTTATATCATATTATTAAATAATTCACACACCAATTATCTTATAAATAAATAAATTTCTTATTATCAATATTTATCTCCTTTCTATTTAACTCTTATGTCTTGTAACCTACTAGATTATAATTATCTACTTTTATACATATGACATTATTTTTCTGTTTTTTTATAACACTATCATAAAATCAACCCTTTATTTTCTTTGTATATGTAAAACATATATATATATATTTTTTTAACACAAGTTAATATCAGCTAATAGAATTCTTTTATATCAACAAAAAATATTTATAATTAAAGATGATGATAAATTTTATTACATCAAATTATACATTTAACTCATATTGATTATCAGATACATATTTATTATATATATTAGACCAATATATCTATTTTTACAATCATCTATACTAATCGATCTATTAACTATCTCTATATTAATATATTACAGCTTTATCAAATAATATTCATATTCAAATATAGATTATTCTATAATAAAATTCATCTAACCTATTTAATCTTCATTATTCAATTCATTATTTTAATTAACATCATTTTTATCTATCTATCTTTAATACTCTCTACCAAAATATACTAATATCACTATTTAATATAACTCTACTATTATATCTACTTAATATTACAATCTATCATAATTATATACACACTCATTTATTCTATATAATACTATCTATATACACCATCTATCATACTCTATCTACATCTACATATTCACATAATCTACCATATTATCTATTCTTATCTAATTCATAATTTATAACCTTATATTCATATTATTCATATAATTCATATATCATACTATCCACATACATTAACTACCATTAACTATTCACATTCATTATTATTATTAACTATCCACACACATTAATTCTTATTAACTACTTATCTACACTCATATTAATTATCGTCTCTGTCATACCTTCTATACCTTTTTCTATACATCCACATCCTCTATCATATTATCCATTCCTCTCTATCTAATCAAATATATACTCATATTATATTCAATCTATAATTCATTATTACTTTATCATCTAATTCACAATCTCTTATTCTATCATATCTATTCTTTTATCTTCATACTTTTTTTCACTATATTATATCATTATCATATTCTTTAATTAATTATTTATTTTATTATATTATCAAATATTATTCTATTATCCTATCCTCTGTTCCTATATCATCTTATTTCATTAATATACTACCCTCTCTATCTTATACCACATACTACTCCACTCTATAACCCCTATTATTAACCTACTATACCACCCAAAAAGCCTATCAATACATCACAATCTATGATAAATATTTACACAATCAATATATAACTCAAAATATACATTCACTCTAATTAATCTTATTTTTAACATCATCATCTCTATCAATAATCTCCCACTAAATATATTTTCTAATATCTCTTACGCAATATTTCAAACTACCACTCTATTTTAATCAACTCTACTTCGCATCTTATATATATATATATATATCAAATTCTATAACAAGCTAACTCTTATACTAAACATCATTATTTTAAATAACTCGTATTTTATATATAATTTATCTATTATCCTGCATAAACCCTTTCATCATTCAAATTCTAACTCAACATTATCTCTATTCCGGCTATACACACCATCATCATAACAATCATCTTCGATCTATATCTATAGAATATTCAATCAACTGATCACTTATTCATAGCTTTATCACTCTATTCGCATCTTGTCATATTATCGTACAATTTATTTACAGATCTAATCAAGCAATTTTCCTTTTCAATATTTCCTTTTCAATAAATCGAGCTAACATCTCATCCTCACAATTTGCATTCTGACTCTATTTTGTTCAGCTAATCTTCATATCAGTTAATTTTTTCAAACCACTCAGATTATGAATATTACCTTCAAATTGATTTTCCCTCATTTCCAAATTTTCGAGATTAGTTAACTTGCCAATTTCGTTTCTCACAGCACTACTTAATTGATTCAAACTCGGATCTAGACCAATTATCTTATTCTGTCTATTAATATCAGACCATAAACTGCCATTCATACTATTTTCTCAAATATTCACATATCTCAATCTACTCAATCAATATAGATCTTTAGCTATCGGTCCAGACAGACTTAATCCACTTAAGTCAAGATCCACTAATTTATACACATTTCTAATATTTTCATCTAAACTAGCATTAAATTTCTTATCTCCCAGCTTCAAAGCTTCCAAATTACACAGCCAATATAGACCTTTAGCTCTAGATCCACATAGACCTATCTTACTTACGTCAACATAAACTAATCAATTCACACTTTTTATGTCCTCATCTAAATCACCATCAAACTTGTTCCCCCTGTAAAAATAAACATCTTAATTTACCCAATTAATATAGACCACTAGCTATAGATCCAGATACACATCAGTTACCCAACTCAACATAACTTAACTATACCAGACGTTTAATATTATCACTCACTGTTCCATTAAAACTGTTACCTCCTAATTTCACAGTTCTCAACTTGTTTAATCAGTATAGTTTATCAGCTATCAGACCAGATATGTTTGAATTAGTTAATTCAAGATGCATTAATTTATTCAAACCTACAATCTTATCGTTTAAACTATTATTCAATCTATTCTCATTTAAATACAAAATTTTTAAATTATTCACTAACTATAGATCTTCAGGTGTCGGTCCACACAGACCTGATCCACTTAACTCAAAACAACTTAATTCTTTCAAATTTCCAATCTTATCACTCAAACTACCACCAAACTTACTTCCCCTTAACAACACATATTCTAATTTAATCAATCAATATACACCTTCAGGTATCATCCACATAGACAGGCCTAACCCATTCAACTCAACGTTATCTAATTCTTTCAGATTTCCAACCTTATCACTTAAATTACCGCTAAATTTATTTCCCCTTAACACCAACTCTTCTAATTTAGGTCACTCATTACAGACCATCTGGTATTATGCCACATACTCTTAATTCACCTATGTTAAAACTCGATAATTCTGTCTGATTTCTGATATTATTACTCAAAACCCCATCAAAAACTGTTTCCTTGCAAATTCAACTCTTGCACTTTACTCAATCAATATAAATTTTCATCTATCTTGCCAGATAAATTTCATAGCACCAAGTTAAATATCCTTAATTTACTCAATTTTTCAATTCTATCATCTAATTTACCGACCAATTTGTTAATGCCCAAATCCACCACTTCTAAATTATTCAAATCCTAGATATCATTTGCAATATTACCTGACAGACACATCAATCCTATTAAATTCCTCAATCTATCTTTAATTAATACAATATTTTCTGCAATTTTAGATATCTCAATCTCTGCATATAGTCCGAGACCAACAATCTCATCATCTTCATTACAAAATACTCTTTCTTCATTGCACTACTCTTCTCTGATTTTATTATCTGATACCACTACTTTATTCAACTCCTCCACAAATCTCAAACATCTCTAATCCACCTCTGCCCAAAATATTGCTAAAATCTCATCTGCTACAATTAACACTATCAATCACTTGTTCATCATCTTATGTTTTGTAATAATTTTTCAAACTAATTTATGCTCATATGTCTCTATATTTATATAATTATCTATATTTATATAATTATCTATATTTATATAATTTACCTAATTAACTTTATCAAATATTTTTTAACATTCACCACCTATGATCATCTGTCTCAGCTATATATTTTATATATATTACAAACCTCTATATTCTATCATCTCCTCCTCCATAATACACAATATATACTCTTTTTCAACCTTTTATAAAGCTTTAAATACTCTTTTCTTTACCTTCATCTCTTACTACTCATTGTAACTTATCTTTTAAATATCAAACTATAATTTATATTTTTCTATAATCTCTTCATTTGCTAAAGGTTAAGGTCATCTTTTACGCATCCATCATAATCCTTCACATCAAATAATCAAATTATGTTCATTTACTGAGCTCGTGAAGCAAAAATGCATACAAATCTTTCTAATATTTCTATCTCACTACCTTCTATTCACATTATACTCTTGTTGTTTTGCTTTTTACTTTCTATTATTGTAATAATATATTATTCATCTCTTATATCAACTTGTCTTTAACCACTATATATATCTCTTTTTCTTATATATTATTCATTTTTCTCTTTTTCAAAACTCTTATAACTAATTCAGTATATTTTACACATCTTCTCTCTACATACAAATAAATTATCATTTTTTTATTCATCTCTTTAATTTATAAACATCAATTATCTATCTCTTTATCTATAATAATCACATTAAATTTTATTTACTATTATCTATCTATACACTTTCTATATCATTTATCTATTTTTTCTTTTTACTCTATACTTTATATTATTCATTACCTCTGTTCTTCATATTATAACTATATCCATCATCTCTATAATTTTCATTCTATTTATTACATTTTCACATAACTATTTTCACATAACTATTTTCACATATCTTATACACATATTCTCTACCTACAATCTCCCATTCTTCTTCATTTTTCTATTACCATGCTCTATCCCTTTTAATTTTTCTCTATATTATATTTACCTTATTTCAAAGCTTATAAAAAACTTTATTTCATCTCATTTATTTTTTATTTTAAATTTATCATTTTATAATACGTTTATATTCTTTATCTTTTATCAACATATCTCTATCTTACAATTATTCATTCATCTCTATTCTCTCTTTCTCTTTGCATCATCTTCTCTTCCCTAATCTCCCTATATACTTTTTATATATATTATTTAATCTTTTATTATTTTCATAAATTTTATATTTCCTTTACTCTATCTTATACACCTAGCTCTCATTCACATCACTTTCATGCTTTTATTATCTATTAACCTTTCTATTCCTTCAACACACCTTATCTCTTCAATTCAATTTCTCTATCCTATACTCTCATATACCTTATTCAATATCTCATCATCTACATATACATTCTCTATACTATATATCTATGCTTTTTATTATGTCATTCACATACTATCTATATATACTCTTCTATTATATCATATTATTCTACATAACTACATCTTATATTATATTATCTCATATACCCGCATATTTTATCATATTACCTACAAGTTTCTCATTTTATCATATTACCTACAAGTTTCTCATTTTATCATATTATCCAACATACTTCTACACTCCATCATACTATTCACACACAACACCTACGTCATATTATCTATACGCAAAATATATCAAACTATTCAATACTAACTATATCATATTTTCTACATTAACATAACTATCTATATACTTCTTATTATATCACATTATATACACATAACCTTCTGTTTATTCATACTATTCATCTATTCTTTATAATATATATTCTACCATTATCTATACATATACTATTTTTTATTATCCTATTATATTATATCATCCTATTTCACTATTTATTTTCTTATCATTTTATCGTCTTCTATAACATTATACATTTATTGTATATATGTTATTTATTATATATACAAATATTTTAAATTACATCTAATAATCTCGTTCTTCTATTTCATTTGTTCTCTTTGATATCTCTCTATTATTTATACATCTATGCATGACATCTTATTGACATAAAATATATAACTCCTGATACATGATGTATTAGCTTGTACATATATGTTTATATTTAGTTATTATTATTAAATATATTTGTATTTTTATTCTCTCTATATATAAATATCATATTTACTGTATTTATATATTTTCACTAAGCTTTACGATCATCGTTGAAATTTTTAGACTTAGATTCAGATCACAGTCTATAGTCTTTGTTATCACGACTTATATAATTTTCATTTTGGGATTCTATTATTACCTTCAATTATTAATATCTGATACTATTTTATATTCATATTTTTATATTTGATATTATTATCATTTTCTATTAAGATTCGATTATTGAATCATTCTGCTCTATATTTTTTATCTTATCTGTTTATAATTACTATAACTAAATAACAACTCTACTTTTTCAACCATATTTGACTAATTTTTTATTTATACAAATCTATTAATTATTATTATTGATATAGACGATATTAAACATTCAGAATTATTAAATAACTCAAATTTTTGTACAGAGTTAGTTTTTTTAATAATAATCCATCTAATAAAATCATAAAAATAACATGAAAAAAATCAATCTATAAGTCATATTCAAAAACCAAAATCTTATCAATATTTAACAACCTATAATAATCAAAAAAATGCTCATATATTTTTGCTATCTAATCAAAAAACCCATTCTATACATACATTATCTATATTTATGAACACTCGAAAGTAATTATAATATTATTCTCTTGTCTTAATTGATTTCTTATAATTATTCTGAATAATATGTATATTTTTTTAAATATCAGATTTTGTTCAATCAAATTATTAATATGCTTTTTAATAAATTAAATATAATATGTCTATAACATCATTATTTTAACATTATTTATTTGTTTATTCTTAAATAATATCAACTCTATAAACAAAAAATATTTTCTTATAGAAGAACGTCAAAATATGTTTGAAATTTTTATATAATACCATCTGGTATTAGGTATCATACCCTGCAGAATTTAAAATACCCATCTGTTCTGTATTAATATCACTTGATTTAACATTTATATCTGTCTCGCGTGTGTACGACTATTCTGTCTGCAACTAATTAAATATAGCATAGACAATAATAATTCATTTTATATATATTCTAAAGTCGATAATGTGCAAAGATATAATAATCCTGACACAACATATAATACTATAATTTATATTTACTAACAGATGTTGTTTTTTTATATGATATATACTTCCCTAACCCTAACCCTATCTCAACAATTCTTATTTCTCTCTATTATTTCAATTCTCATTTAAATTCTCAATTATTAATATCAATTTTGTTTAATTCTTAATTCTCACTTAATCTATCACTCCTACTCTTCCACACCACTATTATCCATATCTTCACTACTCTTCTATCCTATCCTCTATACTCCCTACTTCCATTATACATATTTATACTAATTATATCATAAACACACTATTCATACACTGTCTTTACTTCTTCTTATTCATATTTCCTCCACCTTATCATACCATTTACCCACCTTATTCTCTCTCATCATATCATCTTCAATATCTCTATTCTTTATTACCATTTATTCATCTTATTTAATATTATTCACTACTCATCATACCTCTCATCTTCTATCAATCTATCATCATACCTATCTATCATCATACCTATCTATCCTATTACATCTTTTCTCGTTCTATTTACCTCTACTCCCTCTACCCTCCTACTCTACTATCACTTCTTACTCATACCTTTTAATTCCTATTACCTTCTCCACTTCTTCAACCTCTATTACACATATATATATATATATATATATATATCCATACACCCTCTCCCTTATTATCATCTCACATCTCTCAATCCATATTATCCATAATCCCTCCTATACATTCACCTTTACCTTATCATTCATATCTCATTATATTATTCAAATTATTTATACATATCCATATATTTTTTCCCATCTCTACTTATCTCATCTTATCTATATATTCATACTCATATTACCACATCTCAATTTATATTATATACATATTTTCTACACACTATCACGTCATAATTTAATTTATATATACTCATCTATATACACATGCTTTCATATTCATATCTTAACTCACACACATCTACATATTCATAATCATCTCATTTATTTATACACACACTCATTCACACACATACTCGCAACACTTATATCTCAATTCATACACAAACATACTCATTTATATACAATCACATTATTCAAACTATTCTCACATACATATATTCTATATTCATTGTTATATCTCTCAATTTATACATACGTTCATTATTATATCTCTCAATTCATACATATACACTCTCTATATACCATCCCATTCATATCATACTATATATTAATTTCACTATATAATATATAATAATATTCATATATATATATATTCTGTTATATATAATATTACACTCTCTCATCTCTATAACAATAACATTATTATTTATCATATCATATTCTTTCTCATCTATCTGACTTATACTAATCATGTGTTATTTTTAATCAATAAAAATCATATTATATATAAAACTCTTTAATAATTTATACAAAATCATTAAATTATCAATTTAATATAAATATATCTCTTATAAATACATACAATATTAAAAACCATAAATCTTTAAAAATTAAATAATCTACTCATAACCTGATTCTCATCATTCTATTTTCAGTACTAAATATTCATAAACAAAATCAATCATTTTACTATACAACCTCTTTTAAATAATCTATATACAACATATATTATCTTATTCTCTGCCTTATCTATCAATTTTATTCTGATCACTTTTAACACTAATCAACACTATTCTAATCTAAACAAATATTTTTAATAAATATTAATACTACTATGCTATTATAGCTATATGACATAAGTTATAAATTTTACTAAAAATAAAATTACATTTAATAACAATCATTTATTTTAAACTGACTTAATCTTACAACTCATAGACAATATAATCAAATATGCCCTAATCAATATTATATAAACTCTTATATCAGCAGTTGTTTATATAAATAATATAATACTATCATCAATATAATACAATGAACTATCATCATAAATTTAATAATTATATACATATATATTATTATATATATAACCATTCATTTATTCTATTATCATCTTCAATAGCAATATATAATATTATTTTATCATTTATTTAAAAACTCAGATATACATATCAATATATCTAAATCGTTCATATAAATATATTATTTTAGATCTATAATTTTGATTTAAATATTATAATAATATCTATTTATACAAACACCAATGTAATATATTTAACTATTATATTATACTGTATTAATCTATTATTTATTATATATTATATATAACCATATCATTTATACAATAATACTTTATCATAATTATAATAAACTTTATTATTTATATATATATATATTTATAACAACCTATTTTTATCAAAATCACTTGATATAACTTCATATAACATTACATATTGTATATATATATATGTATATTATATATATATTTATGTATATATATTTATAACAACCTATTTTTATCAAAATCACTTGATATAACTTCATATAATATTATATATGTATTAACATTTATCTACATTATTATTCATTTATACAATTAATTTTAACAATATATTATATCCTACATTTATTATTATATATTTTAACACATGTTTGTAATTTTATTTATTTTAATTATTTAATATATATAAAATATGTAAATATTTCTCTTATGTAATATATCTGATTTTTTATCATAAATCAACTATACTACTCAATATAAATATTTCATCTAATAAAAAATTTTATTTATAACATAAAACATTTTTTTACTCTATTATTTGTTCTACATTTATATATATATATATAATCATTTTTTAATTTATTTTTTTTATCTTTTATATCAATTTTAACTCTATAATTATTTGTTATATTTTATTTGTTTTATTCATCATAATGCTCGTTTTATTATACATTATTACTATTATCATTCACAGATAATATCATAATCATCATACACATAAATCCACCTCATCTTATACACAAATTCTTATAATTCTATCAGAATATATATGTATATATATCCTTATCTACATTATCACACAAACAATACTATTTAGACTCTTGCAATATCACATTCATACACACATCTATACACAAACTCATCCTCAACACTCCATACATAGTATTATTATTCACTATTATCTACTATTATATTATCTCTATCTATTCAATAAAAATCATACTCTATATCTGCTCAATAAAAATCATACATCTATATCTGCTCAATAAAAATCATACTCTATATCTGCTCAATAAAAATCATACTCTATATCTGCTCAATAAAAATCATACATCTATATCTGCTCAATAAAAATCATACTTATCTACATCTATTCAAATCATAACTATCTATTATTCTCACCCTATCATATTATTCTCTTCTATTATTCTATCCTTCTACTCTCATATTACCTCTTGTTATTCTATTCTATCATCATATCTCTCTATTCTATTCTATCTATGTTCTCTTGTTCGTCTCCAACTTCTAATTTCTTCTTCTATTCTATTAACTCCTTCAACCTTCTGGTATTTTATTCATATCTTCAACAATATATTATACTCTATATATACTCTCTCACTCTCTATTACATTATTCACATATAATTTCATCATCATAATATCTATATCTACCCTTCTTAATTCTTAATTTATATCTCTTCTTAATTCACTCTTCCTAATTCTTAATTATATCTTAATCTATTATTCCTACTCTTTATGCTATTAATATATTCCTATTCATTTTCAATTTCTATCCTCTTACTCTTTTCTTAAATTCTACCCACTCCTATCAAATTCTACTCCATCATATTCAATATATATCATCAGGCACATATAACACCACTAATCATTATCTCTATTATCCAAAACCCTAAAATCCTATCATAATTCATATTACCTATACACTTTCACACATCTCATTATATTCACATATGCCAATTATCATTCATCCTATTTACAAATATACAATTTTATCTCAATTCATATACACACATCTAAATACATACATCCTCATTTATATCCTCTTACACTGCTCTCCACACATCATCCATATACATATTCATCCTTATCTTATTTACACACACACACATACTCATCCTCACAATTATATTATTCATATATTATTCACACACTGCTAATACTATCTACATTCACATACTTTAAACTATCCACACACACTATCTATCTCCTACATACTATCATATCTCAATTCATATACACATATTTATACACTTACGCACACTATTCATCATTCATTCATATTATTCACACCTACACAAACACACAATCCTACACACTCATCTATATCTCGTCATCCACATACAATCCCATAATTCATACACATACACACATCACATACTCCACATGTCTTCTCTATCACATCATACACATACACATACCATATCCACATACTTCACAATCATATCATACTATTTACACATACTTATATAACATCAGATTTCTCTATACACACGCATATCCACACATCCTTAACAATACTATCTACATATTTTTTATTTTATCATATTATCTGTTCCTATTCTGTCCAATCCATTTATATTCAATCTATTTTTATTCATATTGTCCACACACTATCTATCATAACTAAATATCCACATCACCTACTCAATCTAAATCATAATTACCTCTTTGCACATACCCTAATTTCACTTTCTTCTCTATCCATAATTCTACTACTCACATATATATTTTTCTTATTTTTTATTATATAAACATATATATCTCTTTTATCTGCTCTATTCATACCCCATCTATCATATACATTCATTTCTATTTTCCTCAAACAAACCATTCCTCAACCCTATTCATCTTCATCTATTATTCATATTCATCTTAATTACATTTCTTATAACCACATGAACATATATAATAAATAATAATACCAATATTCATAATAATTATATATCTCATTATTTTATCCTATCTAAATTATATCGTGTTTGTTTCAATCAATTTCTGTATCATACTCATATATTTCACATTCTAGCCTATAAATAATAACTCTTTCTCATTCAACCCTCAATAAATCTCTCCTATAATATTAAACAATATATAATCAATCAAGTCCTTTTAATCAAATAATAGGCAACCTAATATCTACACAATATTATTAATATTAGTTAAAATTCTATTATCACACACTATGCCACTTTAGAATTGCTAACGCTAGTACAAAACATATCAATACATCAATCTATACTAACTATTTTGTAATAAATATACCTCAAAATACTCATTCTAAAATCAATTTTATTTACTCTAACATCACCTTCTATATTAATAACATTTCATTGTACATCATATTATCTCATACAATATTTTAAACTATCTCTTATATTTCAATACTTTATACTTTCTCACATATAAATATATCATCCCTATTCATCTTATTATATATAAAAACTAATATAACTCCTCTAGTTTAATTCAAATCATCTATATTTTATAGATATATACATATTTACTAACTTAAACATCATGATTACAAGTTCCAATTTAATACTGTCTCTATCACACCTCTGCATACTATCATCATAACAACCATTTTCAGTATTGGTGTGTAGAACATTGAACCAATTGATGATTTATCTACAGGCTTATTGCTATATTCGCAGTGTATAGTACTATTGCATAATCTGTTCACAGGTGCAATGAAACATCTGTTCTTAGTAATATATGGAGGTAACGTTTTATTATCACAACTTGCATTCAGAATATGTTTTGTTGAGCTAATATTCATATTTACTAAAAATTCTAGACGACTCAGATCAGGAATATTACCTTCAAATTCATTGTCTCTCATTTCTAAATCTTTCAGATTGATTAAATTACCTATTTCATTTGGTATAATTCCACTTAATTGATTAAAACTCAGATTTAGACTAGTTAACATAATCATATTACCAATCTTAGGTGATAAAGTACCATTGATACTGTTACCCATAAGATATAGATATTCTAATTCAGTCAATGAATATAGACCATCAGGTATCGATCCAGATATATTTGAATTACTTAAGTCAAGATTCCATAACTTATTCAGATCTCTAATCTTATCATTTAAACCACCATCAAATCTGTTTTGTTGTAGATTCAGATATCTTAATTCAGTTAATGAATATAGACCATCAGGTATTGGTCCAGATAGACTTGATCCACTTAAGTCAAGGTACGATAGCTTGTCCAAATATCTGATGTTATTATTTAGACTACCATCAAATTTGTTTCCTTTTAAATCCAGATATTGCAATTTGGTCAATAAATATAAACCATCAGGTATCGGTCCAGATAGATTTGATTCACTTATGTCAAGAGACAATAATTTATTCATATATCTAATTTTATCACCTAAATCACCATCAAATCTATTCCCTTGTAGATTCAAATGTTGTAATTCAGTCAATGAATATAAACCATCTGATATTGGTCCAGATAGATTTGATCTACTTAAGTCAAGATACAATAATTTATTCAGATTCTTAACCTTATCACTTAAACCACCATTAAATCTATTATCTCTTAATATTAGATGTTCCAATTTATCCAGTGAATATAGACCACCAGGTATCGATCCAGATAAATTTGATCCACTTAAGTCAAGATACGATAATTCATTCATATCTCTAATCTTATCATTTAAATCACCATTAAATCTGCTTCCTTGTAGATTCAGATATCGTAATTCAGTTAATGAATATAGACCATCAGGTATCGGTCCAGATAGACTTGATCCACTTAAATCAAGAGCCTGTAACTTGCTCATATTTTTAATATTGTTATTTAAACTACCATCAAATTTGTTTCCTTTCAGATTCAGAAATTTCAATTCATTCAATAAATATAGACCATCAGGTATCGGTCCAGATAGATTTGATCCATTCAAGTCAAGATACGATAATTTAATCAGATTTTTAATATTATCACTCAAACTACCACTAAATTTGTTCCCTTCTAAATTTAGATATTCCAATTCAGTCAATTTATAAATTTCATCTGGAATGTTACCTTTCAGGTTTGCGTATGTTATTGTCAAATTCTTTAATGTATCCCTAATTATTGTAATCTCTACAGGAAATCTACATAGCTTAACCGCTTCTAGATTCATAGTACTGATCTGACCATTATCGCAAAATATTTTTTCATCAATGCAGTAGTCATCTGAAATTTTATTATTCACCAACAACTTGTTCAACTCCACCACAAATACCTTCGAAGAGGTATCTTCTATCGAAAATATTCTTGAAATCTCAGCCACTATAATCACCACTATTAGTAACTTGTTCATCATGCTCTAATAACAGACAAAATTTTTTGTCTTTACATTTTTCATCGGCTAATATGTCTATAGTTATCTAATTTACCTAATTAAGTTTATTGATGAAATTTTAGCATTGACCATATGTATCCCAACCCGTCTTGCCATATTTTTGCCTAAGACTTATTATAATCTATATTTCACTTTCCTATATCACACATAATTCTGTACTTAAAACCTTTTATAAAACTTCTCTGAATATTATAATTAATATGGTTCTCATTTTATTCTATCATTGTCTTAGTCTATTGTTACTCTATTGTAATTTATATTTTTCAATATCAACCTATATGCGATGTTTTCCAACCTCTTCACTTATCAAACAATCTAATCACAACATATGAGTATCAATCTGATTATTTTTTACATCAAATGCTCAAAAAATATTTATTCACTAGTTCATCTAAAAAAAAAAGCAATTCTTATTTACACATATTTATTTCATTACCTTTTGTTCACTTTATGTTGTTCATTTTATTTTGCTTTATTAGTATCTACTATTACGATAATATACTCTTTTTCTTTATCCATTCTATCAATAATTACTTATAGCAGCTTACTACAATCACATTCTACCATCTATTATTTTATTCTATCTTTTTATTCACAACTTTTATTCGTTCTTAGTTCAATATGTTTGTTTTATTTATACATATTTTCTCCATATCTCTCTATACAAACTTTCATTTTTTTATTATCTAATAAATATCAATCATATTATCTACATATACAATATCTATTATAATCACATATCTTATTCATTTATTATTTCTACATTTTCTATATCACATATCTATTTTTTATTATTTTTATTCTGTACCTCACACCTTAATATTAATTATCTCTATATCATTTATTCTATAACTCATCATTATATGTTTTATTTTATTCACATGCTTCACATAACTGTCTATCTTAATACATATATCTATATCTATATTTCTATGCACATATTATCTATAATTTATCATTCTTCTGTTGTTTCTTCTAATATCATGCCTTATTTACTACACTTTTTTTATCATCTCTCTTTCGTCTCTTATAATCTTATTTCAAAATAAATAAAAAAATATATATATTATTATATCATTTTTAAATTATTTTATAATTATTAACTTTTTATAAATACATTATCATCTCATATTCATTCACATATATTATCTTTCTTTCTATTTGCACTCTCTTGTTCTATTTACCCTTCTGATACAACAACTTTCATCTATATCACTTCATAATCTTTATTCATTATTTTCAAATACTTTTATTTTATTCTATATTATATATCATCTAACTCTAACCCACACCATTTTCATGTTTTATCTGTTACCCTCTAACTTTTATATTCCTCCTATCCCTTCAACCTATTATACCTCTTCAATTCAATTCATCTGTTTGTTTTATACTATCATGTACCTTGTTCAATCTATTATATTATTACATACATATCCTCTATTATACTATACTATACACTTGTATTTTATGTTGTTTACATACTATCTCTATATAAACTTTTCTATTATATCATGTTGTCCTACATAACAAGCCTTATACCGTACTATCTTACATACTCACACATTCTATCATATTATCTACACATTTTTCACTTTATCATACTATTCTACACACCTCTACACTCCATTATATTATCTGCACCAAATAGCACTCTATATTGTCTATACATAAAATATATCGAACTATTCATATACTCAAATATCTTACTATTCACATTAACATAATTACATACATATCTCATTATATCATACTATCTATACATGATCTTCTATATATTCATACTATTCACATACTCTTTGTAATATATATTATATCATTATATATAGATATATTCTTTCTATTACCCTACAGTATTATCACGTCACCTCGTATCACAATATCCATTCCCTTATGACTTCATCATGTTTAATATATATATATTATTAAATTTATGTATATAAAATCTATTAATAGTTTGAAGCATATAAAACTAGAAATATAAAAAATAAAACTAGATCAAATAACATTTGTATTTGATATGATATATTAATTTATATGATGATTATATATTATATTAAACATAATTATGAAGCTAAATTGAAAAATACAATTAAAAATATTACATTAAGAAACTGTATATATTAGAGTTTATAAATAATATATATATTATGTAAAAATAATATAAAACTATATATTGAGATGTCATTTAACTATTAAATGTATATCTATATAAATAAGAGTTAATAATAATTTCATAGATAATTCAAACTATCATTAATTATATTTATATAGATGTATTGCTAATAATTTATATACCAAGTCATACATATATACAATTTTTTACGTTATCACGATATGATCATTTTTTTATTATAAATTTGATAATATAAATCAAATAATATAAAAACCTGTATTTACTGTTCATCATATATTATTAACACTTATTACATCTGATATTTGTTTAATGTATATATGTTAATTTATAATTATTATATTTGTTATAATTTTTTTTATATTACTGTTAACTTTACTAACTCTCTTTAAATATTCATTTTATCTATACTGACTTTCTCAAAATCATAAATCGGTTTCTATACTCAGGTCTCTTATTTATATTTTCATCTTTTCTTTATCTCGTATTGATTCTATTTATTAATAGATAACGTAACATTTTTTAATTTTGACCATATCCATGATATTTCAATACACAGATAATTTTATTTTTTATTATGACAATCACTTGTACAAGTATTAAATCATAAAACTATATATTCATCTGGTCAAATAGGCGTGATTGTACATCAATTTATCTCTATAAACTTATTTGATATGTGGTGCCAATAATGCTAAATTCAGACAAATTATGTCATCTTAGGTATTATGTTTACCTGAATCTATTCAATATTCTCATTAACAATATATAAATTCATTCGATTTACATGTTTCCATTCACATAATATATAGCTTATCTATTATAAGAAAAAATTTAATAGCCTTACTACATAACTCTTATTAAATGTTACATTCTTATTTTCACAGCTACTACTCTCTTTATATTCATCTATTGTTTTTATTTATTGCTATATGTTTTTGTCTATCAGGCCAAATTATGTCTCTCCATTTTTTATTCTGCTTCTCATATTTTCTCATATCTATTTTATTATTTATCAAGCTATCATTTTCTGCAGATTCTGACATCTTACATCAGGTTTTGTTATTTAAGCCATTGCTATATATGTTATCATATTGTAATATTATTTCATTTCTACAACAATATTATTTATCATATATTACCCACTCCTCTACTCTATTCAATCTACAATCTCCTGTAACTCAAAATACATTTACTCTATATTATGCTATTATACTATCTTATCCAGATGTTTCAATATTCTTCTTATCCTATCCTATTATCTATTATTATCACACCTTTTATCTCATCTCACACTATATCATAATACTATCCATATATCATATTTGTTTTATGTATTTGTCTGTTTTATATTTAAATATTAATACATATCATCTATAACCGTATTATTCACATATACCATCTAACCTATAACATAATTTGTTATCATAATCTATACAGTTTTATTTATCAGTATTCTATATTTAGCGTTACTTAGTCGATTATTTTCATCAATAATCATATACGCAAATCATTATTGTTTATACAACAACATCATAATTCACGTTGCCAACAATCATACAATATATCTGTATTGTCCATGTTATCTATATGCTTTATCTCTATAGCTTTATTTATCACATATATCATTTTATTGTTTTTACATATTCTATACAACTTGATCTATATATAAATATATCATTAATATAAATATCAACATAATTTTGAGTTTATTATATACTATAATAGTACGCACTTCTATACACACATATTCAGCTGTTGTCACATAATTTCACCCCATTTTTATAACAATAATATCTATAAAAAACTACAGTATTCTATATTTGTTATTTTTTTATTATAAATTATTGTATTAATAAGTTATATTGATCATATGTGATTTTTTATTTAGGACCTATCAAAGTGTATCTAATAACGACTGGATTCATATCTCTTCAATTTATAAACTTTAATATTATCTACCTATATAACTATATCTATCATAATAATAATGATCACTATCAATATTCATTTATTTACTATTGTTTATCTATCTATCTATATATCCTCATTTTTTTTATTTTTTAAATCTTACATTTACATTATTAATCATCTACATCACTTGTTCTATCATTTATTATTTTTATGTTATCTATACACCGTATTTTTATCCTACTTATATAATTCACATAATTGTCTATCTATCTTCACATACTGCCTGCTTATCTATATTCATACATACATCCTCCCCTGTTTACAGTTTCTTGTTTTTCATTTCCTTTCTATCATCATCAATCTCTAGCTCTTCATTTATCCTATCATCACTTTACATTTTCATCATTTTTTCTCTTCTTTTCCTCTATCTTCTACTTTTATTTTAAAACATTCACAAACACAGTACTCTATAATATCTACCTTATTCACTCTCTATCATATTACCATATACATACTCTCTATTATTATATGCATCTTATCATATTATCTATATACTATCTCTACTACACACAATCTTCTATTATATCATATCGTTCCACATATCCACATCCTCTATCGTACTACCCCACGCATTTTTTCACCTTTTCACACTTTCTACACATTTCTTCACTAACCATATCATAACACATTCATATATAATTTTTCATTCTGCACATTCGAATATATCATAGCAACAACTCTGATCACATATCATATCTTACTATATTTATATATTTTTATCAACAATTATTTATAATTAATTTTAAATCATATATTTTTTAATCTCACTATTTATGTATATTTTTGTATCACCTTATATTTCGCTCTTCTTTATATTCATATATACTTACATACCTTCCTTCCTTCTATCCATACATATTTTTCACCATACCGTACTCTGCTCAAGTCTAATTTTCTAAATATAATATCATCAATGCCATCATCGTATCAATCTATACCTCTTTTCTGTTACATCATACTATCATATCTATATCTAATTTTGTATTACACCATATATTCTCTATACACTCTTATTATATTTATATCATCCACATCTATTCTATCTAATCGGTTTATTCCTACTCTTCACTATGTCATGTAATACTATCTACACCTAGTCTTTTATTACACTGCCCATTGTCTCCTATTGTATTTATCTATTCATATTACCTGCATACTCTCCTTTCACATTATATCCGTATACGCACCCTTTTCTATTATCCTATTCCACTTTGTTATCATCATATCCTATCCTGTCATCATATTATCTCACATTATCATGCTATACTATTATATAATTACTTAACTCTTTTTTGGTAAACCTTTATTTATTATTATTTTCTTGACTACAAATATTTTATATGATCTCATATTTGTCTATCTAGATGTTTATTCTCTGTCTATATGAATCATCTTGCTTATATTATCTATGTATAAGGATTCACGATTCAAATTTAATATTACATTAATTTTTTATACCTAAGATTATTTGTTATATAAATAACTTGGCACAGTTTAATTAGAAAATATAATATAATATATAGCTTAATATAAGAACAAAAAAAAAGAATACAACACCTAGAGTTCACAGCTGGTTTCCCATTCCATTACTAACTAGGCCTAAGTACGTTTAACTTCGCTGATCGGACGGGAAGCGGTGCTTTTGTACTAGTATGGTCGTATTCATTATATAATTATCAATCTATTATATTTAAATCATCTATTTCTTCTACAACTCTTTTCTTATCATCTTTTATATTAATTTCTAATTTTTTTATTTAATTTTATTCATCTATTATAAATTTCATTTATTAATGTAATACATATTATACATTTCATTTTCTTACTTTATATAATCAATCATCTATATTTTAATATCATATCTTTAATTATACCATTTATTAAATAATTAATTCACACAAATTATTTCATAAACAATTTCTTATTATCAATACTTATATATTCAATTTATATTTTCTTTGTACTTATTTATACCTTACAACCTACTAGATTATAATTGTATAATTCTATACATGTGATGTTCAAATCGATCGTTTATTTTGTCCATATCTGTAAAATCACTATGTTTTTTTAACGAGTTAATATCAGATAATAAAATTCTTTTATATCAACAAAAAATATTCATAAAGAAAGATAATTGAAATTATATCACATTAAATTATACATTCAGAAACTGATACTAACTATCGGATACATATTTCTCATACACATTATACCACTACAATCATTTTTATAATTATCTGTACTACTCGATCTATTAATCAGCTTTATCTATCTTGTTATATTAATATACTGAAACTTTGTCAAATAAATTTACATCCAAATATAGATCATGCTATAAGATTCATCTAATCTATTTTTACTTCGTTAAATCTGATATTTAGTCACACCACTTCATCTATCTCTCTACATCTCTATATTCATTCTACATAACTTTGATTTTTCAATTCATTATTCTAGTTAACATCATCTTTACCTATCTTTAACAATCTCTACCAAAATATAATATTATTATTTACTATAAATATATTCTTCATTATTATATATAAACTCTAATCTATCATAATTATATACGCACTCATCTATACCACCTATATACACCCTCTATCATACTACCTACACCTTACCTACGTATCCACACGCTTTATTATATTATCAAATTCTATTCTACTATTCTATCCACAACTATCATATTACTTCCCACCTCACACTATATTCTATTACCATACATTCTATTCTTTTTACTATAAAGTTCATCCTACCCTTACCCCTACTCTTCCTTCTCATTATCCTAACATTCTCTCATTTAATCCCAATTTCCATCTATCTATTAACTCTCCTTTATTCTATTTCATTCAATAATCTTAATTACTCCATATTATCTATATATTCAAATTCTATTATATTCTTTATATACATGCACCCTTACTCTATCACACTATCTACCTACAACATCCATATCATGCAACTCACATACTCATAATTCCACTATACTATTCACACACAATACCGTTATCATAATGTTTATCTATTCACAATCATATCACATTATCCTTTTATTCCACACACACCATCCCCAACAATACTGTTCATACTTACCATCCCCACCAACACTATTTGCACACTCACAATATTATATCCAACAATACTATTCACACACTATTCATTCATTATTGTCTTCTATATTATCTCCTATTCATACTACCCTATTCTATTCTCAATTCTACACTATTATTGACACATTCAATCTTTATTATCCACTCTATATCCTCACATATACTACCTATCCCATCATTCACATACTATCTCATCATACACTCATCCTTCTAATTATATCCTATTATCCATAAACCCTAGCTACACTCTCACGGCAACAATACTATTCACACATACTCACAATATCATTCTCATATACACATTCATATATACACAAACATACTTCCCATACTCCCCATATACACCAATCTGATTATTGACCACTTTATACTTCTCTCTATTTACACTATCCACCTGTTCCATAATCCATTCCTATTCGCTTGCATTCACACTCTCTACCATAACTATTCGTTCTGCCCAACCAACCCAAATCAAAACTATTTTCCATAGCTACTCCTATCATATTATCCATATCTATCCTTCATAATTCTTCTATCTTAATTCAATTATTCTCTCCTTCTTAATTCATTACCCCTGATATCCACACTACTAATAATATTCTTATTCATTTTTAACTTCTATCCATCCACTCTTCTCATTCTATTCTACCCATTCCTCTCAAATTCTACAACTTCATCATATTCAGTCTATGTTATCGATTCCATATATCACTTTCTATCACATTATTCACCCATGGCTTAGCATCATACAACTCACACACTCAATCTCATGATACTATTCATTTATAATATCACCATCATACTATTCGTATACTCATAACCATATCATAATATCCACATACTCCACACACTGACATTAACAATATCATAGCATCACATACACACATATTCTCCTATTTTCATATCACAGTCTTATCACGTTATTATCTATTTCTGTTACAATCTCATCACCATCTATACAATCCTATCTATACAGCAATACAATCTTCATTCTGCAACCTATCACATTTTATTATTATCTCATACATTATATATATATATATATATATGCGTCTATAACACCGTATATTATTATATTTATCCTTTTACTTTTCCTATAATATTACTAAACATTTATTTATCATATTATTCATATATATATATATATATATATAATTTATTTATATGGTCTGTTATCTCAATGTTATTTTAGGCCTTATTATAATGTACCTAGGCTTATAGCGTCATACGTTATTTTGGTTAATAAAAACTTAATAATTTATAGACAAATAATTAAATTATCAATTTGATACAAACATATCTAATAGGTAAATATAATATTAAAAATGATAAATGAAAGGAGTTTAACAATCAAAATTTTATTGCTACTAGTTACTTACTTAACCATAGCTGGGCTCTCGTTGTTCTGCTTTCAACACCAAATTCATAAACAAAAACCTGATTTTGACCACGTTGGTATACAACCTCTTTTAAACGATGAATATAAAGGATATAGAGTATATGATTGTGCTGATCTGTTAAGTGACGCGTATATGAAACCCATCATGCGTGCTTTTAACAGTACCGAACAAGACTCTAATCCAAATGAATACTGCCAACAAATGTCAACATTGTTGGACTATTGTGTCTGTATGACGCAAATTGGACTATTGGAAGAATCTGGATATAAATTCAACAAGGATGATTTAATGCTTACTGACTTAATACTAGGATTCATGGAAGATATACGTGGATTTGATAGACGCTATCGCATAAGTCGGGTAAATTCTTGTGCCGGAACCTGTTCTCAAATGACAACATCATTATAACTCATTGATCTATGACTAAGCAAATTTGGTAATATAAATCTATTGATATTAGTGCTCTATATAATCGTATAATAATCTATTTTATGTACTTTTATATCTAACTGTTTTATCCTATCATTCAATATTATAATATTATTTTATCAATTATATGAAAAATCAGATCTAGGTATGTATAAATATATGGTTTGAGTGTGATTTGAGTTTATTAAGCACCATAATAACGTCTATTTATACAAATAGAGATAATATATTCAACTATTCTATGACATCAAAAAAAATTTTTTTACCTATTATTTACCTATCTGTAATAACATCATTTATATGATAATACTGACTTAATGATTAGAGTGTTTTTATATATTATTTTTATTAATGGAACCTTTTATCATAATATAAAATTCTATATTTATATTACAATTCAGACATATATTATTTTTATATGCAACAATATTTTTTGATGTTTTATAGTTCACTTCACATTATATATACAATATTTCAATATATTTACATCAAAATTATCTGATTTTTTTAATAACTTCATATAACATTATTGTTTATTTCATTATATTTATATATTCACATTTATTTAGATTATTGTCTGAATATCTGTATGACTTTTCTTGATAATATTACATCCTAAATCCACAATATATTCTATTAGTACATATCTAAAATTATGTCTATGACTTTATTATGTTGATCATTTATGTCTAGATACCACAAAAATTCTAAAAAATGTAGGTAGCGATAAAGGAAATAATATATGTAAAAAATATGGAATAATAGGGTAGGATATAAAGTAGGAAAAAGAAGAAAAGAGAAATAAAATAGAATGCACTTAGATAACACGAAAAAATTATGGAAAGATAGCTTAGAATAATGGTAAATAGCGAAAAAAAAAGACAAAAGTAGAGTAAAAATTGAAGAAAAATACTAAATTGACAATAATAATAACAGTGAATAATAATCATCAGTATGATATATAAAAAGTTATAATGTGTAATATAGTGCAAACTATTTAATAATTTTATTAATCTCTATATATATTATCAGTCGATTATGTATCAATATCTTCTATTTTGGTTAAAATCAATATATAGACTAGCTTTAAATAAGCTTATTCATAAAGTTCAAAATATACTAGAGTTAAATTGACTGTCTATACCATAAAATCAATTGGTGCCAAGTTAAATACCTACAACTTGGTATTCTCAGATTCAATATCATAGAATGTATAGACTAAATACTGTTTAATGGAATACAGATAAAGAAACAATAATATTTTGATATATGTTCTGTACTGACTGAAATAGCCAAAAATAGTAGAATTCCACAGCATTGAATACATCTATATATATTATATGTTATATATTTACAGATAAAATGAATAAAAGTCTTCGCGTAAAAGCTCCATACATAATATATTGACATAATAATTTTTATTATGTACCGCAATGCGTTTGTCATGTGCTAGAAAATAGTTAACAATGCACAGCTAGGATATGCGTCGATTTTTCGTTTTCAGAAGGTCCTGAGGTAGAAGTTTCTATTGTTGGATTATAATTTAAATAATACTGATATTAACAGAAATTTAAATCAATAAATTTAGAATTTACTGTATTTTTACGTTTCTAGATCCAATTTAATAAAAAATTTTAACTATTAATTAATATATCATATTTTCTTTTATATTCTATAATTTTCTTAATTACTGTTCTGAGTCTTCTCTATTTTTTATCTATTTTATTATCGTCTATTTCATATGTTTTACATACTTCACAGTTAAATACAATAGTCTCATTATCGCTTTATTTTTATTTTTCTTTTAATTATATCCCCTTCCTATATTTATGTTTATTTTTCGTTGTTTATTTTTACTAACATAATTCTATCAATTTTTTAACTCTTTTAGAAGCTTTTTACTATTTTCCTTGATTTATTATATTTATACATTATATAGTTTTTTATTAATATATTTTTCTGTTCTATTTGAATTTAAACGAGGTAATTTATAATTTCTTAACTTTTTCATAAAACTTTTTCACTAGTATAAAATTATTAATATTTAATTTTAGCATCAAATCGACTTAAATAATTATGTTTTTTGTTAATAGTTTATATTCAATTGAATAATTTTTACCCGGATAATTTGAATTATTCCGAAACATTTAAAATTTGTAATACTCTGTAATATTTACATTTATATATAATATATCAAGTGATATAACATAAATACGTTTATAATAAAGAGCTATATAACTAAAATAGAATAGTACATATTTTTTAGTATTTTTTCAGCTTAATGAAATTAAATTTTTATTTTATATTAAACGTTTAATATTAACAAAGACATTTCATAAAAAGGTTAACATCACAAAATGAAAAATAACCACATAATTGGAATATTAATCTTTTCATTAGTATTATCAAGTTTTGCTATAGATGATGAAACACAGTTTGTTAACGATTTAAAAAAAGCATTTGGAAGGGTATTGCCCAATACCGACCTTTTTCCAGAAGGAGAAAATTACTGTGATTCTATATTTTTTACATGGTAGGTAAAATGAATAGTACATTATTTATTGAATGAGATAAAGTAGATAGATATATTAACTATAGATCTTATATTTAGTAATGATAAAAAAAAAAATCATAACTATGTATGTTGATTATATATTAAATAAGATTATCTTTTAAGAGGGTAATTTTATACACGTATTAGTGTAACTAATAAAGTTATTTTTAAGACGCTTCGAAAATTTTAGTTCATATAACATACACGTACCATATTCAATATCTGCTCTGGATGATTTGGAATCATTGTAAGTATTTTAAAAAAAATATATATATATATAATGTATAACACTATAATATTTATAATATTAGGTATATCTATAATAGTACAATTATTATAGACGAGGAATTTATGAATAATTTATATGAATTAAGAGATAGTTTAAAAGAAATGTATGTTAATAAGATGATGACAATATATTTAACAAAAATAAAGATTTATGCTAATAGAAAAATTATAGAAAAATTATAAACACTAAATTTGAAAAAATAAAATTAGGTGGTTTAAGCTTGACCCATCTGTATGTATACTGATATAAACAAACAAAAAATAAATACGTTTTTTTAACATTATTATTATAGACACCTTTCTTATAATAATATAAAGCAGGATCTGAATGATATTTCATTTAGTAAAACCCTAAAACATATGTACGTAAACTTCCAATTTATTAAACACGCCGGTTGATAATCGATATATAAACTTTTGACAACAATTAAATATCTATGATTTAAGTTAACAATAACAAAAATCAATATTTTATATAGTAATCTATCACACAACAATTTTTATGGTTGTATTGAGGTATTTAATACTATTCATGATTTGAGAATATTGTACGTTTGCCAGCAAAAATATAAATAGTATTATAAAAAGCTTAATTGAAGTACATTATAAGTTTATATTTCAAATAAATAAACATGCTAATTAATTTTGTTTCAAAGAGATCTTTCGTACAATTATGAAGTATCTAGTTGTATGCCACAGTTCCATCTAGGCCCTAAATTATCAATTTTGTATGTTTTAAATGTAATTTCAATAATACTATGATATTATATAAACCTAGATACGTACATATATATATAGACCTTTCATATAAAAGGTCAGACAATTTTTCATATCTCAATAGAAATATTTATAAGACAATGTTTGTGGGGAAATTTAAACGCTATAATACTTTATGTATATAAATATATTAATTTTTTTTTAGAAATCTTTCGTATATTGATTTAAATGGTAACATTCCAAGCTTTAGTGACAACACTAAATTAATAGCCTTGTATGTTTAATTTATAAATATAGTAGAATAAATACATAATACAATGTTCTAATATAAATTTATTAATCTATATAGGGATCTTTCAAACAACAATCTATCGGGTGCTATTCCAGATTTTAGTAAAAATCATAAGCTGAAAATCCTGTATGTTGTTTAATATATATACACTAGAACAACTATACAATACGATAATCTAATAGAAATAAATTTGTTAATCTATATATATAGAGATCTTTCAGACAACTATCTATCTGGTGGTATTCCAGATTTTAGTAAAAACCATAATCTGAGAAAATTGTACGTTATTTAATATATAAATAAATATGAATACAATATTAATGTAAATGAAAAATACACGTTTATTTTTTAGACAACTTTCATATAATAATTTGGTTGGTAATATTCCAAGCTTTAGTAATAATATTGATTTAACGCTATTGTATGTTTAATACATAAATATAATACAATATATAATGCAATACTCTAATACAAATGAATTGATTAATGTATATATATATATAGAGGTGTTTCAGACAATAAGCTATCGGGCACTATTCCAGATTTTAGTAAAAATCGTAAGCTGAGAAACTTGTATGTTATTTTAAATGTATATATATATATATATACACACACACACATATATATATAATATAGACGATAAATAATGTATATGCTAATGTAAATCATTAATATTTTATTTTTTCAGACATCTTTCATCTAATAATTTAACTGGCAACATTCCAAACTTTATTAATAACATCGGTTTAACGAAACTGTATGCTTAATATATAAATGTAATGGAATAATTATAAATTTATTAACCTGTATATAGGTATCTTTCAAATAACAGTTTGTCAGGTATTATTCCAGATTTTAGTAAGAATTATATGCTAAAAAGATTGTATGTTAAAATATGTATATATATTTAAATAATACATGATAATATTAATTTATTTTTTTAGAGACCTTTCATATAACAATTTAACTGGCAATATTCCAAGCTTTAGTAGTAATACTAAATTAGTGGTTTTGTACGTTTAATATATAGATATAATACAATATGTAATACAATATTTTAATATAAATTTATTAATCTATATAGGCATCTTTCAAACAACAACCTATCGGGTGCTGTTCCAGATTTTAGCAAAAATCAGAAGCTGACAGAATTGTATGTTCTAGAGTAAAAAGTATACAAACAATATTTGTATGATATAGCTTTATATTAATTAATAAAAAATACTAATCGTCTGTTTACATATACAGAGACATTTCTTATAATCGCTTATCAGGTGATCTTCCGAGTTTTAGTAATAATCGAAGATTGCTTTTGTTGTATGTGTATTTTTTAGCTTTTGTATTTTGAATCATATTATAATATTACAATATTAATTAACAATTTTAATATAACTATAGATCTCTGCACAACAATAGCAATTTTACCTATAATTGTCCTAATAATAAACAGTTAATTGGTCCAAAACGGAATAAAAAATTAGAAAATTGGTACATAATTATGAAATAATGATATAGAAATTCAAAAGATAATAACCCTGTTTAAATATTACTAACTATTGACTGCTATTATGATTTAGTCAATTGGGTCAAATCACGTTCTCTGAAGGTTGTGAGTTTAGTAGTATGCTTTTAAGGAACTGTGAAATTGAGGTTATATCAAATGCAAAGTCTATATATTACGCCAGTATAGTTCAAGTATCAGTTGTGCTACCTGTGTTGCTGTTTATATGATTTAAAGCTATTTTTAAAATAGTGTATATGGAAAATATAACGAGTCACAGGTAATCTGTTAATAAACTTAATTTAGTATACAATCACTTTAATGTTATTATTTTTGAATAAAAATAAAAAATATATAAAAATGTGAGAAAAAAATACAAATATAAAAAGGGTATACAAAAAACGAGCATTAAACAAATAGACATGTATATATAATATGATATAAGAACAAAATAAAAAATAGTAAAAAGTTAGAATATATTTGGGTAAAAAGGAAATGTAGATATTATAAATAGAGATATTTAAAATCATACCCAAATAATATATATATATGATAATATATTTATATAATTTAGATTATATCTCTTTATATAATAAATAATATTTCATTGGAGGTGAAATAAATAAATAATTATAGACATAATATATATGTATATAAAGTAGATTGTGTCATTATCTAGAATATCAATCAACGGTAATATATTTGTATTGTTAAATTTGATTATAACTCAGTATGTTATATTGTTGATGATATTTTGTTGTAAGAACAGGTTTTAGTACAAGAATACGCCTGATCTTCTTGAGGGTGTTTTCGGTACATGCGCATAAGCTCCATAAGTTCTAAGATCATGTCAGTTTGCTCTAAATTATCCCTGTTAAATACATGTCCATCCTCAATAAACTCCCCAATTTGCGCCATACACATGCAATAGTCTACCCATGTTGACATTTGTTGACAGTATTCATTTGGGTTGGAACCCTGTCTGTTGCTGTTGAAAGCAATCATGATATAATCCATATATTGGCCATATTCCAGATCAATACAACCCTGTATTTTATATCCATCGGTTAAAAGAGGTTGTATACCGACATGATCAAAACCAGCCTGTTGGTTATGAATTTGATGTTGAAGGCAGAACAATGAGAGTCCAGCTATAGTTAAGTAAATAACTAATAGCAATAAAAATTTGATTGTTAAACACCTCTCATTTATCATTTTAATGCTTATTTATCTATTAAATATGTTTGTATCAAATTGATAGTCCAATGATTTTGTATAACTTAAAAAAGTATAAAATTGCTATCGGTTAAAAAATAATATATGATGCCATAAATATAAATTTATTATAATAAGACTGAAAATAGATATATATGAAATAACGTGATATTTTAATTATATGTATATATAATGGGCTTTATGATAAATCAAAGCAAGCAGAAGTAAATTGGGTGAAGAACAAGATGGCAGTAAGCTGAATCAACATATACTGAATTAAATTATACATTATTCATCAAATTGGTATATAGCTCTATGATGTATGGATGTAGAAGGCCAAGGAGATTTGATCCATATATACATATACATATTATGTATATTATATACATCATTTAGTAAGTAGTATTTAATGAATGACGATGATACAAATAAATATTATGGTCAACATTATCACATATCTATATATACTCTTCTTCTGTGTATATTGATACATGATGTTATATTTTTAAAATTGATAGCTTGATATGATAGGCTGAAGAAATATGCGTGGATTGTATGTAGATATATAACATGATAGAACTTGAATATATGAATAGTTTGTATATGGATAATATGATGTATATAATATGTGTAGGTATGAATATATATCATCTTCTAAAAAATTATGGTCCTATATGGTATCAATAAAAATATTTAAATATAATATCATATATATATACATATGAGTTCAGTTATTATGATGATGTATTTTAATAACGTCCTAAATAAAAACCATATGTGATCAATATAGGTTATTATTATAATACTATATTGTTAATAAAAAAGCAACACTATAAAACTGTGATAACTTATGTGAATATAGGGTGGTATAGTGTTCTACATATATATATTATTGTTATAAAAATAAATTAAAATTATGATACGATAATAGCAGCTGAATATGATATATAGATATATAATAAACTCAAAATCATACTGATATTTATATTAATGATGTATGTGTATATAGATGATTTTCTATAGAATAGATAGAAATAATAATAAAATAATAATATGTGATATGTTATAGGGATCTGATGGTAGATAATTGTAGATATAAAAGTGCACAGATAATGTAGATATTTTATGATTACTAACAATGCAAATCATGATGTTGTTATATAGGCAATTAATGATTTTGTGTATAATGGTGAAACAATAAATATATTGATAAAACAGAATAGATATATGGTAAGAGGTTATATTATAGGTTATATAATATATATATATATGGATAGTTTGGTTATATTTAATATTAAATATGTATTAATACGTGAATAATAGAATAAGTAATAATATGAAAATAATAAAAATAGATAAATATATAAAATAATATGATATATGGATAGTATGATAGTATAGGGTAGAAGATGTGATAACGAGAGGTAATGTAATAAGGTAAGAATGATAGTATAGAATAGAAGATCTGCTGATGAGAGATAATGTAATAAGAATATTGAAATGGTGGGATAGGATAATGTGATAATAGAATAGAGAGTAAGTGTGTTTTGAGGTGTGGGAAATTGTGGATTATAAGTTGGATAGAATAAAGAAATGGATAATGTGACAAATAATTGTAGAAACGAAATAATATAATATGATATAATATTGATGTAGTATCTATATATTGAATAAAATAGTATATTTGTCATAATAAACAAATATTTTTTATTTAATAGGTTTAGTAATATTATTGATCATTCTATAAAAACAGTTATATTGATAATAGAGTTTATTTAATATTGAAAAATATTTAGATATCACAAATATGATATTATTGTTATAAATAATATATTATTTTAACACTTTTCAGAAGAAATTATCAGATTAAATAGTGTTATAGGTATTTACTTTAAATAGAATATATATTAATAGATTAAATTATAACTGTAAATAATTAAGAAAATATAATTATGTGTATTAAACAAGTACTAGATGTAATAATAATAATAAAGATAATTTATAATAGAATAAAGAAATAGTTAAATTTATATATAATTTTAACTTTATAATTAATAAAAGTATAATCATATATTAATAATATTATATTTATTAATAATATAATATAAATATATATATATATATTAATAATAGTTTGAATTATCCAGATATATCACTTTCTAGGAAGTCATTATTAATATTATATAATTATTGTTAATCCTTATTTATATATATATTTAATAATAATTAAAGGACATCTCAATATATCGTTTTATATTATATTATTTACATAATATAATATTTATAAACTCTAATATTTACAATTCCTTAATTATAATACAATATTTTTCATTGTCTTTTTCAATTTATTTTCATAATTATATCTAATATAATATATATTCATCACATAGATTAATATATCATATTATATTATATATAATTATTATCCTATTTAATCTAGCCTTATTTTTTATATTTCTAGTTTTATATGCTTCCAACTATTAATAGATTATATATATATAAATATATATATATAACCATATAAAGATTTTAGCTTTATATCATTAAATTTTCATTTAAATATATTACCAATTATCTTATATTATTGTTCCTCTCGTACTAAATAATATTACTATTAAAATAGGATTATATTGTATACACCTGTAGGTTAAAACTAACCTGTCTCACGACGGTCTGAACCCAGCTCACGTTCCCTTTTATTGGGTGAACAATCCTACACTTTTTGAATTCTGCTTCACAATGATAGGAAGAGCCGACATCGAAGGATCAAAAAGCAACGTCGATATGAACTCTTGGCTGCCACAAGCCAGTTATCCCTGTGGTAACTTTTCTGACACCTCTGAAGGGAAGGATTTAAGTTTATATAATCCATATATAATATATAGATTATATTTATCCCATTTAAAAAATATGGTTTCAAAGGATCTTTAGGCCCAACTTTCATTTATATATTATTCTTACTTAAAATAATATTCAAATAAACATTTACCCTTATATTCTACATAAGATTTCTTTTCTTATTGAGTTTATCTTTGGACACCTGTGTTATATTTTAACAGATGTGCCGCCCCAGCCAAACTCCCCATTAAAATATTTTTAATGATATTTAGATTATGATGCATAATTTATAAAATCATACAATTATAAATTGTATTATCTATATTTATCATTTAATTAAAAAAATAATAATTATAGTGGTATTTCATTGACGTTATGACAATAAATTGCCACAACTCCCACCTATACTATACTAATTTTATTTTTTTAAGTATTTTAACTAGAGTCAAGCTCAACAGGGTCTTCTTTCCCCGCAGGTTATTTTTATAATATTTTTATGTATTATATAAATAGTTATTTTTGTATATAATAAACATTTACCCAAGCCCGTTCCCTTGGCTGTTATTTCACTAGATTATTAATAGGGACAGTAGGAATCTCGTTAATCCATTCATGCGCGTCACCAATTAAATGACGAGGCATTTGGCTACCTTAAGAGAGTCATAGTTACTCCCGCCGTTTACCCGAGCTTTATTAAATTTCTTTAATATTGACATTCTGAGCACTGGGCAGAAATCATATAATGTCATAAATATTATCTTATATCTATCATTATACTATGTTTTAGTTAAACAGTCGGATTCCTCGTTTTAGTAATCAGTTCTAATATAAGATATATATAATAATCAAGATAGATTATTATATTGATCCATCAGAGCCAATCTTTCTCCCGAAGTTACAGATCTAATTTGCCGACTTCCCTTATTAATATTAATTCTATCGACCAAACGATTTTATCATAGGATACCTGATGCGGTTATCTGTACGTTCATTATTATATATTTTTAAATTATATATAAATCTAATTTTTACGAGTACAATACACAGTTAAATATTATTTTTTATAATATCGTATATATTATATTGTTACACATAATATATATAATATTACATATATAATATCTTCTATATAGTAAACAATTTCTATTAATGATTAATATTCTATTGTCTACATTTATATTTATATTAGTATAAATATATATATATATTATAAAGAAAAGATAACTCTTTTTTAACCTATATTATACTTTTTAGATTTATATTTTTAGACATGTCACCACATAACTATAAACAGTATAAGTGTTTATAGTTTATATTATATATAATTAATGGTTAATTAATGTTAAAATTATTCCCTTTCTTAATAAATACTTATATTTATTCTTTATATATTATTTACTATATTGTATTAGGAACGACTAACTCTATATAGATTAACTTTATATAGAAACCATTATCCACTTCGGTCCTCATATATATATAATCAATATGATTATTGAATTTTATTATGAGTATTTGCTACTATAACCAAGATCTGCTCTTAATATTTATTCATAATAAATCACTTTATTACTTTATATAAATATTAATGTCCTCCTACTAAGATTTATATAATTTGTTATAATAAATCTTGTAAAGAATCGATATTAATTATATATTAATATATATAATTATTAGTGATATACCAATAATTAATATATTAATAATATTAAACAAACATATAATATATAACTATATTATATTTAATTTGTCGATCACTTATGCGTTATCCATTTTAAGCACAATTTAATTCGGCAGGTATGTTGTTACACACTTCTTAGAGGATATCTACTTCCATAATCACCTTCCTGCTGTCTTTATTAAATCATAGCTTTTACCTTTATCAATATTCGATAAATTCATTTTAACATCTTATCTTTACTTATGGTTGATCCCATATAACCATATCTGCTTACCAAATCATGGCCAACTAGGTATAATACATATATATTACATATTTAAAGTTTGAGAATAGTTTAGAAATAATATTTATTCCTAACCGTATAATATAACCGAAGTCATATTATACATTAACTCTTATCATTTCTTTACCTCATAATACTAAATTATATATATATTAGATTTAATATAATATATATATATAGATATTTATTATACCCGCTATCCTTAGAGATATTTCGGAGGAAACCAGCTACTAAATGGTTCGATTAGTCTTTCGCACCTATTCCCATATTATACAAGTGATTTGCACGTCAACATTGCTACGGTCATCCATTTTAATTTCTTAAAACTTCTACCTATACAGGAATAGTTCACCATCTTTCGGGTCCTAAAATTAAAACTATAAGTGATTTATTTTTTATATAAAAAAACTAAATCCTATAAACTGAATATTATTTCTATTTCTATATGTATATTTATTTTGACTAAATAATAATACTTGCTTTAATTTTAGACTCCTTGGTCCGTGTTTCAAGACGGTTATTATTAATATCATATCATTTATAATATATTATTATATATTTTTATTTAATATATAACATATTTTTATAGTATACTATTCTGTATATATAGAAATATATAGAGAATAATATATTATATTAGATGATATCAATAACGTTAATTATATTAATAATTTCAAAGTCTATTTAACTCTCTTTTTTCAAAGTTCTTTTCATCATTCCCTCACGGTACTTTTTAAATATTCACTATCGGTCTCCTTTTATATATCATATTTAGTTTTAAGAGTAATCTATCTCTTTATATATATATTCAGAATATATATATATTTTATTAGATTTGCAATCTCAAACAAATCGACTCTTATTACAATAATCATATATATAATATGTATATATATAAAATTACAGGACTTTAACCTTATATTATTATTTTATTTCAAAATCAATTAATATTATATATACATTATTAAATAAATATTATTGTAACTAATATTACATTATTGATTATTTATTTATACTATTATTACTAATAGATATAATCAATTTCAATAATTGAACTTTTATCTACTTTCACTCGCCGTTACTAATAGAATCACATTTGTTTTCTTTTTTTATAACTTAACCTCCTCTTAGTAATATGCTTAAATTCAGAGGGTCATCTTAAATATTTCAAATATATCTCGTTATATCTATATATATACACAAATATATATATATGTATTATCTCTATATATATTTGTATATATATATATAATTGAATATATCATAGATTTAATTATATAAAAGATTATATTTTATATAACATAATAATATATAATATATATATATTATAATATAATATTTGAAATATTTATACTATATATCTATATATGATATATAGTGCATTTCGCATTAGAGAACTTTATTATTCATATAAACTAATTGTTTATAACATATTTGTAATTCATAATAATATTATCGTATCTAACTACGCTCATCATCGTTTAAAAGGAACCAAGATATCCATTATTAATATATTTTTATTTTTATATTAAATATTATTTATTTATATATATATCTTTTTATCATAAATATAGTTTATATAATTTATAGAATACTATATTATATATTTATTGTTTTTAATTTATAACTCTCTAATGATCCCTCCGCAGGTTCACCTACGGAGACCTTGTTACGACTTCTCCTTCCTCTAAATTATAAAATTCAAATTAATTTGTAATATAGTTATATAGAGGTACAGATATACATATATAACAAACTACTCCTTAATTTTCATCTCATAATCCAATCGGTAGGAGCGACGGGCGGTGTGTACAAAGGGCAGGGACTTAATCATCACATGTTGATGACATGTAATTACTAGGAATTCCTTGTTCAAGATTAATAATTACAATAATCTATCCCCAACTAATTAAATAACATTTTATATGCTCTTAGCTATATTTCATATAGCTATATTTAATTTATATATTAATATAATATTAATATATAAATCTGCTTATTAAATCATTCTCTTGTTATTATTGTAACACGCGTGCAGCCCAAGATATCAAAGGGCATCACAGACCTGTTATTGCGATACTTTTCAAATTACTTAATATTTGATCGTAATTAATCAAATATGATCTATTTTTTCATTATTATATATATATAATATATATATATAATAACTGAAAATACAACATATTTTTATCATCTCGTTCGTTATCGGAATTAACCTGACAAATCACTCCACCAACTAAGAACGGCCATGCACCACCACTTATGATATCAAGAAAGATCCTTTATTCGCTAATTATATTAATCTGTCAATCCTTTTCATATCCTACCTTGGTAAAATTTCCCGTGTTGAGTCAAATTAAGCCGCAAGTTCCACTCCTTGTTGTGCCCTTCCGTCAATTCCTTTAAGTTTCATTCTTGCTAACATACTCCCCCAAGAAATATAAATATTCAACGATTTCTCATCAAAATTCTTAATATATACATTTATCTTCTAATCCATATAGAACTATTAGATATTTTAATATATATCAAACCTTTAATTATCATCATTTACTGGATAAACTACGACGGTATCTAATCATCTTCGATCCTTATCCCTTCGTTCTTTATTGACAAAATTACTCTTATTAAATGCTTTCGCTTTAGTTTGTCTTGGTTGAATCATAGAATTTCACCTCTAGCCAACCAATACATCTAATCCCAATCATTTTCATTCATTATATATACTTAAATCTATCATATACCTTAATTGTTACTCATATTTTGTATAAAACTTATTATTCCTTCAATCACTATAATTTAATTAAGGTATTATATTTATTAAATCTTTCTATATTTTATATCTAATTATTATAAATAATCAAATATAAACTATAAAAATATAAACTTCAACTACGAACTTTTTAACTTCAACAATTTTAATATACACTATTGGAGCTGGAATTACCGCGGCTGCTGGCACCAGACTTGCCCTCCAATTTAATATTCTAATTGTTATTTTAACTCATTATCATTAAAGCATATCTTGGTATAACCAAAATCACCTTTACGTCATTTCTCTACCTCTGTACATTTCTATAATATACATAATATTTGCATATTTATATATTATAGAAAATATTTACAATTGGGTAATTTACGCGCCTGCTGCCTTCCGTGGAAGTGGTAGCCATTTCTCAGGCTCCCTCTCCGGAATCAAACTCTAAATCCCCGTCACCCGTTATAACCTAGGTTAGCCTCTATCTAACCTACCATAGTTGATAGGGCAGATTCTCTTGTAATTACTCGTTTAAATAATTATAAACAATTTTCATACTTTCTATAATCTGCTTTTACACAGATTATATACTTTTTTGTTATTACTCACTTATTTCTAACAAAACTAATATAAATCATGTATTAGCCCTAGATTTCCTACGGTTATCCATATAATTTATAATTACTTAGATTAATTAAACTGCACTATTGAGCTGTCCGCAGTCTCGTTTTCTATAAATAAAAAACTTATACTTACACTTGCATGGCTTAATCATCGTGACAAGCATATAACTACTGGCAGGATCAACCAGGTAACTATATATATATCTAATATATCTTTTACTATATATTATTCATATTATATATATATATTATATATAATATATAATTATAACTCATCTATAACTCATCTATAATAACTATTCTCTTTATTAATTTATAATAATAATATTAATTATTATTATCTTTTATATTCACAATATAAAATTATCATTATTATATATATTCATCTTATACAACTAGCTATATATATATATAATTTATATTTCAATATTTTATATATTTTATAACATATTTATTAAATATAATTTTTAATAATATAATATCAATTGATAAAAGTATATTAAAAACAATTTAATATACTTTTAACTCGATATAACCTTTTTTAAGTATATTTAATTTTAATTTAAATATGTATGTTTTAATATTATAAAACATATATATTATATATGTATTATATATTATTTTAATATGGTAGTTATTTTTTATATATTTATATTTATACCATTTTTATATTAATCATTTTACATTATTAAATTTATCTATCTACCCCCTTTTAAATATTGTATCGTCTATTTTTTTATACCACAAAAATTTGTTTTGACTAGACATCAACAGATATGTTCGTATACATACAACAAACATACATAGATAGTTTCAAATCTATGCAGATATTGTACACGATTCTATCTCATTTCATTTATCTTAAATACCCCCCTTTATAATCACATTGGACCCATGTAATAACAAATATCTATAACATCATTCATCAATACCTGATACCTATATATTCTTATATCTCACTCTTACTCCAACTGAGTTATAACTTGCTTATTTCAATCAACACCTACCTCATATTCATACATCTCACGTTCTAATCTATAAATAGTTCATTTCCATTCAACCCTCAACAAATCTCTCCTGCATGTTAAACAATACCACAGCCAACCAAAGTCTCCTAGTCAAATAATAAACAATCAAGTTTGTACAATATTATTAATATTAAAAACTCTATTACACACTATGCCACTCTATAATATTAACTCAAAAATATAATAATGCATCAATCTATAATAAATATTCACACATAATTCAAAACATTCACTCTCTGTTTCTTCTAACAATATTTATATCAAGAACCTTTCATTAAATACACTTCATAATATCTCACATAATATTTTAAACCATCTCTCCTATATTTCAATTTCATTTCACACCTTGTGTTCTTCACCTTTGTCTATCCCCTTATATACAATTAAACCATATAACAACTAAACATTCTATACTAAATACCAATATTCTAACTCAAATTATCATCATCTTGTTATGTGTATCTAGATAATTTATCTATTATCTTGCATATACACATATCCTCATAATTACAAATTCTAAGTTGACGTCGTCTTTACCCCTGCCCCTACACAGCAAAATCATAATAACTATTTTCAATCTCGATGTATAGAACTGAATCAACTGACAGTCTAGGTACAGATTTGTTGTTGTATTCACAGCGTGTATTATTATTGCATAATCTATTCACAGGTCTAATTAAATATTTGTTCTTACTAATAAATAGAGGTAGTACCTCATCATCACAATTCCCCCAGACTGTGTTTTATTGAGCTAATGTTCATATTTACTAAATTTGTCATATAATTCAGATTAGGAATGTTACCTTCAAACTGATTCTCTCTCATTTCTAAAGCTCTGAGGTTAATCAACTTACCAATTTCATTTTGTATAGCCCCGCTCAATTCATTAAAGCTCAAGTTTAGACTAGTTAACATATTCAGATTACTAATCTTAGACAATAAACTAACATTAATACTGTTCCCCCTAAGATCAAAATATTGCTGTTGAATTAGTGAACACAGACCATCAAGTACCGAACTCGATATATTTGATCTATTTGAGTCAAGACAGGACAATTTACTCAATTTTTTAATGTTGTCATTTAAACCATTGTCAAATTTGTTCCCTTGCAAATCCTGACATTGTATCTGTCTCGCGTGTGTAATTTAATTTGGAATGTTACCTTTCAGATTCGTATGTGTCATTGTTAAATTCTTTAATATATCATTAATTATTTTAATCTTTACAGGGGAAGCAGATAGCTCAGCTGTATTTAATACTACTGATCTGACGATTATTGAAAGACATCCTTACATCCTTGCAATAGTTACCTAAAATTTTATTCACCAACAGCCAGTTCAACTCCACCACAAATTTGAAGAGTTGTTCTACATCTAACATATTACTGAAACCCCGAATACGATAACTGTCATTTTCAACAAATCATTCATCATATTTTAGTAGCAAACGACTCCTTACTTTTTAATTTATCTTCAACTATTTTTTACTAGATGATATCTTATAATTATTTACATAATTAAACTTATGAAAAAATTTTTAATGTTTACCACATGTCATATTTATTATCACCTTAATACATATTATAATCTATATTATATCTACCTTCATCTCCTATATCATGCACAAAGTATATTCTTTACAAAACCTTTTACAAAACTTCTTTAAATATACTTCTCATCCTATCTGTCTTAATCTATTATTAACCTATTGTGGTTTACACTTTCTAATATCAATACACAATCTATGCTTTATCTATAACTTCTTCACTTATCAAACACTTTAATCATAAAATATAAACATCAACCTTAATTCTTCATATTAAATTTTCAAAAATCCTTGATTGATCAAGTTGATTTAAAATAAAAACACATATAATTCTTCACACATACATTCACACCTCAATATTTTTCGACCTTATCCTGTCTTATTTTGCATTATTGACATATTTTTTTTATGAAATATTCTTTTATCTCTATATCAATAATTATTTCGAATTTATCATCTCTCTCATTTATACATCACCATCTCATTCATTCTTCTATATCGTCTTTTATTTACAACTCTCATTATTAATACATTATCTTATTTGTACATATTTTCTATAAATATCTCTATATATAAAATTTCACTTATCATATCTATTCAATTTATAAACTTTAGGCATCTTACTTATACAATTATCTATAATAATCATCTGTATTATTAACACTCATTTATTATTATCTATTATTATATATCTACACCTACACACACTCATCCATATACTTCATCATTTACATACTATCCACATATCATATCCATATCGTACTATCCAAACACAATATCCACACCATATTATCCATATGAACTCTTTATATTTACCAAATATAACTTCTTATCTTCTTTCAGGTTCTTTATATCTTCTCCTCTTAATGTTATATTGGTCTTCTTCATTATATTCTTCTGATCGTACTGTAAAATTTGCAATAAAGTATTCATTGTATATTCATCAACCCTTGCTGAATTTGTATCTGATTTCTTTCCTTTTGTATCTATATTTTACCCAATCAAGATATCAAAACAAACCATTCTATTGAATTAACACGTTCATCAAAAGTTTATTAAACACACTCAGCACATCTACTGATCCAAATAACATTCCTATAGATGTAAAATGTCTCGCTCTGTTATCACTAAATACCAAGCGTTTATCTATCTCATTGTCTATTACTATTCTTCAATATGCATCTTCTAATTTAATCTTCATAAACTATTCAAATTTTCTTGCTCTATCTCTAATCTTAAATAAACTATGTATTGTTGAGCACGTTCTCGCTATTCCTCTTATAATTCACTATAGTCTATTCTTAGACTCCATCGATCTTCAATTTCCTTTTTATCACTAAATTTATCGGGCTATTATATTTTACTATTTATTCTCTCAATTATGCCAACTTTAATTTATCTAAATACTCCTCTAATCATCTTCCCTAATCTATTGACATTTTATAATTCTTCAGGCTAAAAATACTGATACCTTTAATCTTCCCATAATATCCAACCAAATGGAGGAGAAATGAGAATAAAAGATGGTGACGTCTGAGGAGAAGAGCAGTACCAGTATTCGTACATAAACTTCTCATATGTTGATTCAAATTTTGATTCATTTCGTATGCTTTTCTCAATTTTTTCTTCACTCATCCCGCCTTTTTTATATTTATGGATTACTTACCTGTGTTATTCTTTCACCTTTTCTAATTACAAACTCCTTATTTTCTAAACTTTTTAATGTTATTATAATTTCGCCTCAATAATTGCTATCAGTTACACTGCCTAGTGTTATTATCTCTTTTCAATCCTAACTTTGAGTATATTTTGTCGAATCATTCTCGAAGAACCTCGCATTTCAAACATATTTTCACTGTGCTCATATACTTTACTAATACAATATATTCGTAATTTCCACATCTGTGCTAGCGGCTTCTTCATTCATATGTTTGAGTAAATCAATTGTTTTATCAATTTTTTCAACTTCTAACTTCATCTTACCAACTTTTAGATCAGTTTTGAATTTTAACTTGACCTTTAGCAATAGCTTTCAGAATAATAGATTTTTTTGGATTTCGTTCCATTTTGTCGATAGAAATCGTAGATCTGAGAGGTTCAGAAAAATGTTACTGGAATTTCATATTTTTCCTACACATATTTACCTTGTCTAAATCAATGTTAAAACTAATTCTCTTCTTTATCCTCTCTTCCTCCCCATTTTTTATTTTTTAGTTGTAGTGTTAAGTTCTTTTTCTGCTATATAATTTGAATAGTTCTTCTGAGAAGTCTTGTTTGGTGTTTCCACATTCTTTTTTGCACTACTCAACCTTTTTTCAATATCCTCTATTCAAGCTACTTCTCTTCATCTTCTATTCTTACAACCACATCATTCAAACTCATTATTTACTATATCAAAATTAATAACTATTTATTTTCTTTCTTACCTCTTCTACCACTAACTACGCCTTCTCTCCTCATACATATCTACTACTCACCCTATCCTACATTCTCATCTCTTCAATATCTCAACACTTATACATTATCCTATGCATACATTCTAGTTTTGTTCACTTATCTACTTATCTCTAACTTTATTACCCACATATACTCTTCTATTCTCTGAATAATATAAACATATTTGTCATCTCTTTTATTTACTTTATTCATACTCTACCTTTCACATACATTCATCTTTATTCTATCTCAGAACATTATACAATTCATCCCTACTCATCAATAGACTTCTTTCATCTTCAATTTTCTTTTTTATAATCACAATAAATCTACATAACAACAAACAATAATAGCAGTGTTCATAATATCTATATATCACATACATGTACTTATATCTTGCTTTTTTTACTTCATCTAACTAAATTATTATTTCATTTCAATTAATACCCACATTACACTTACATATTTGTCAGATTTTAATTTATAAATAACAACTCTTTATCTTATTCAACTATAAACAAATCTCCTACAATATTAAACGAAATCAGGTAAACAACCAAAATATGCTAATCAAATAATAAACAATCCAGCTTACATGGTACTATTAATGTCAGCTAAAATTTTATTACATACTACCCGGGTCCAAAAGAATTGTTATTTCAGCACAACTAAAAACATAATAAATGAATACACATAAATCGTTACAGGATAAAACTCTTACAGAATAAACTTCAAATACTCTGACTAGAACGAATTATCTTTGCTCTAACACCATTTCTAACCAATTGCCTTCCCTCATGTATATTTCAAAATATTTTAAACTATCATTTCTTATAATTCAACTCTATTCTGTACCTCTTTTACACACCTTCTTCTCACCTTTATCTGTCCTATCTCATAGATATAAGCTATACAACAACCAAAATAACCCTTGTACTATTAAACGTCTTTTAATTCGAATTATTGCTATTATCTATTCTCATAATTCTTTATCTATTATACACATCATATCATAATTCCAAATTTCAATTTATCATCTCTAATCCAGATACACACAGGACCATGTCAACTGTCGTCCTCAATTCAAATTCATAGAATATTGGACCAACCAACGACCCAAGCGCAATAAACATTGGTACAGCAGATAATATTTCAGCAGGTACTAGTTCAGCAGACATTGGTCCAATTTGTGTAATAGGCTTAACGCTGTGAACACAGCGTGTGATAGTATCCCATGATCTATCCGAAAACTTAATCAAACAATTCTTCTTAATAATAGATGGAGGTAACATTGCATCATCACACTTCGCATTCAGACTGTGTTTTATTGAGCTAATATTCATATCCACCAAATTTGTCAGACGACTCAGGTCAGGAATATCGCCTTCGAACTGGTTCTCTCTCATTTCTAAAACCCTGAGGTTAATTAACTTACTAATTTCATTTGGTATAGCCCCGCTCAATTCATTAAAACTCAGAATTAAACTATATAACTTAGTCAGACCACCAATCTTAAACGGCAAACTATCATTCATACTATCGTTAGTAAAACTCAGTCACCTCAACTCAGTCAGTAAATACAGACCATTGAGTATCCAGCCAGATAGATTTAACTCATTTAAATCAAGACAACGTAATTTACTCAAATTTATGACCCCATCAATTAAACCACCACTAAAATTGTTCTTTTTTAATTCCAGATCTCCCAATTTCGTCAGTTGACAGGTTTATTTAACTTGGAATATTACCTTTCAGATTCGAGTGTAACTGCTAAACTATTTAGTGTATCATTAATTATTCCAATACCTACAGAAAAGGCAGATAGCTTGAATTAATTTAATTTAATACTAATCATCTGATCGTTATTATTACGATGTATTCATCGTCACAATAATTATCTAAAATTATTTTTTTTATCTGGATTTGTCAACAGCTTGTTCAACAAATTTCAAAGAGCTATTATTCGACTCCATTAAAAATACTACTGAAATTTCAACTACCGTAATCGCCACTACTAAGAAATTATTTGTCATCTTCGTATTTTAGTATTAGTCAACTTCTTACTTTTTCCTTTCCAGCGCTTTAACTATTTATGTCGTTTTAAATTATTTAGTTGACCTAATTAAGTAAGTTTATTGCTTAAAAAATTTAATATTGACTACGTACTAGTCTAACTATATTTATTTTCGGCCTAAGACATACTATGACCTATGTTCTGTCTTGTCCTCCTATATCATACGCAATCTATATATTTATATATTTCTGTATCATTTATTTATTTTTCATTATTTTTATCATTCATTCAATGTATTATTATTAATTATCCGTATTATTTATTCTATCAATTATTGTATCAATCATTTCTTTCTAGTCATCTCGACACATTATATACATATGTTTCTATACACATATTCTCTATTCATAATCCCCTCATTCCTCTTCATCTCTTTTATTAATCACTCTCTATACATCTCCTTCACTTTTTCTTTACCTTCTACTCTTATCATATCATTTCATAACATAAAATATAATTTATCTCATTATATCTCATTTGCTTATCTCGAATTTATTTATATTTAATATTCGCCTTCTATAAATACATCTATATCTCACAATTCTATTATTTTTCCATTCATCTTCCTATCCTGTATATTTCTTTTACTCTATATTATACGTCATCTAACTCTAGTTTGTATTTGATATTTTATTTATATTGTTGATCAATCTCTCTATTCCTTCAACCTATCATACCACTTTAACCTACTTTCTCTATTCCATACTACCTAACTTATTCGTTTTACTATATTATCACATATACATCCTCTATTATAGTCTATAAATCTACACATTTTATCATGTTATATACATAATATCTACACATATTTTTCTATTATATCATATCGTCCCCTACATACTCACACCTCCTGTCATATTACCTCACACACTTACACTCTCCGTCATACTATCTGTATATTCGTCATTTTATCATACTATTCCACATACTCCTACATTCCATCACATTATCCGCATCCCAATCTAGATTATGTCATCGACACAAAGTATAGCAAAATATGCATACACTCAAACTGTATCACATTATATACCTACATATTACTACTTACACAGATTCATTCACTCTATCATACTATCTATGCATTCACTAACTCTATCATATTATGCACATTAACGCAATTATATGCATATATTTCTCGTTATATCATATTACCTATACATACACACTCTTCTATCTATTCATGCTGTTCACATATTTTTTAGACATTATATCATATCGATTATCTACATATACCCACAAAATCTTTTTTAGTATCCTATCCCATCATCACATCATCCTGTCTTGTTATCCATTCCCCTATCATTCTATCACACCTTAATATGCATATCAGTTATTATATTTCAGTATTACATTATATTATCATTAGATATATTTCTCTATTTAATCATTTCATTATTACCTCTATATATGTTATATACAATATTTTTATACATTAAATGAGTTTATTAATATAATTGTTTTTATCATCACTATATATTTTTATTATGTCTGTCTACATATCTATGCTAATTCATTCACATATATATATAGATGTGGTTGTATAACAAAAAAATATATATATATATATAGTCTCCAAATCAAAAAATATACTTTGACTTACTTATTGAGGTCTTTGCCTTCATTCTATCACTGAAGTATTAAAACTTCGTATGATGAAAAACCAATTTCACTTCCACCGTAAGGAATGTAACAAACACCGTGACTGGGGTGAACTTTTCCAGGAGTCTGAGTCCCATCGTGGAAGACCCGCCCTACGTAAAGTTTTTCGTCATCGGAAGTGAAGCCAACAGGAATTGCGCCTGGAGGAACGGCTCCATCTTTAGCTTGTTCCCAGATCACTGTGCAAGACCTTTTACATAGTATCTCATATTCAATCTTTTTGTGTTCTTTCCCTCCCCATGCAACATAAGCACAATGATGATTTGGAACAACTTTGGCAGGCAGAAGGTCACCATTATGAAAAGCTCTTCCAACATACAAATATCCTCCATCTTTATCTATTCCTGCACGTATTCCATCTGGCATTTTTATTTTTTCAATGCTATGCCAATAATATCCTGCCATTTTTTTCTTTTACCGCCAAACACTACACGCTAGTAGGCTGGTTTTGTACCTTTAAGCCTTTAGTTGATGTATGACATATTTGTTATATTTTTAGAAAAAATTCTGATTAAAAAAAATGTCTCGCTTTCTGTACCTGTATGAATTTTGTTAAATATTAGGCGTAAAAATTATTACCTTCTAACACACCACCATTCTAAGTGTACCTAAAAAACACACTGAATTATTTATTAGGCAGCCAAAACCGAGTGTAATTTTGACAGAGTTAATATATTTATAGGAATATGTCTAAAATCATATACTGGTACATATACGCTGTAATTGTTGAATAGATATACCAAAAACCTTTGGTACCAGCATACCCGATGTTGTAGAAAATTGGTAAATCGATTATTTTCCTGATGTCTTGTTCAACTTGACCTTATCCAACTTTCTTCATAACGCGAAAGCATATTCATTTATGTTCAAATAATGCGTTAATTCAAGTTATTGAATTGAATTTTCATACAGATATAGTCTGTATTATAACTGAATTACTTTCCGAGCATTTAACTAGAGACCTTGATCTATACCAAATCACCTTCACCTTATCCAATTTTCTCTATAACTCAAAACTAGATTCGCATATGTCTATTAATATAGTTATTTGATAAATATCGAATTCCTTGTAGAAGAAGTAGAAATCATGTATATCCATACATGCTCTTCTATCTATCTGTACTACTCATACACATTCTTCTATCTATCTATTCACACTGTTCATAAATACTCTTTACGCTACATCATATCATATATACGTATATTCTTTTTTTTTATATTATCCTGCTCTATTATCACATCATCTATTCCTTACCATTCCATCATATTTTACATATATGTATATATTATTTATAGGTACAAGTGTCCTAGATCTAATAATCTCACAATTTTCGATATTTCATTCATTCTATTGTTTGATATGTGTGCTAGCCATCTATCTCTTATCACTGTACAACGACATATTCACATTATATAAATATAGAGTTTGTGGAGACATGTTGATCCGTATATCTATACATTTATATTTACCTATTATACTATTTGGTTATTTATTATTACCTCTACACAGTATATATAATATTTTTGGGTATTATGGTTTATTGATGTATTTTGGTATAGCCTCAATATTATTTATATACATCTTACATAAATAAAATTTATTATATACATTATTATATATATATTCATACTGACCTATATATATAACTTTATTTACATACACCATTTTTAAATTGTTACAATTAGATAATATTGTATAACATTTTATTCATCTTGTTGTCATATATTTCTACAATATATAACCAATTCTATTATTACATACCTACACTTATTTTAGAGTTTTTATATTGTTAAATTTTCTATACATAATTAATTATTTATATTTATGTTCTTAGTATATAATTTATATACTACAATAATCGTTTATGTATCATAGTTTTATATTATTTTATCATATTTACTATTTTATAATACTTGTATTTGCTTTATATATATCTATAATAATTGTCTATTCTATATATGCAGTCCTCAACGTTAGACTTGATCAATTTTCTTTTAATCTAATTTATAAAATCAACCATTCTTAAAAAAAATAAATAAAGCAGTCACTGACACGGAATGCGATTATGAACTTACAGACAAGAATACAATAGATTTAAAATTATTTGGTTAGAAATTGATTATTGTTGAACTGTAATAATTCGTTCCATATTTTTTTCGTCTTTCAGTTTCATATCTCAATCTTCCTTTTTTTCAACACTATCGGCTATACTCGAATACAAATTAACTTTCAGAATCTGCCTTTAAAAAATTGACTATAAATGCAATCAGATCTTCGGGCCTATAAATCATGTCACTTATTATTTCTATATTTTTATTATATTTATTTCTAATTTGTCCACATCTTCCAGGAACGTGATCAAATGATTTTTTTTTGACACTAAAATAACCAATATACCTTCCCGATAAAATGGGAATGCAAGTCTATCTCTGCACTTTTTTTTCCAAATCATTTCTCGGCAATCTATAATATCCTGGTATCGCTGAGCCTTCTATTATCATTCTATCTAAATCCTCAAAATTTACAAATTTATTATCTTTGCATGTTCAGTTTATTGTATTTGTAATACCATTTGCACTAGAGATCTATGTCACAACTGTCTGGTTTTACATAAATTTCATGCACTCCTATAAAATAATTTTTGTTGCGACTTGCAACAGACATCTTTAATCTATGCTCTCCGTTGTTTGAAGACTTTATCTTTGTTTTTTGTTAAAGACTTTCATAAAAATGCCAGATCGACAAATACACGTGCCATCTTGAAGGAAGATGCACTCATCATTCATAATGAATACCTGATAATGGCCACTCAAATCTGTTTATACAGCACTAGCAGTTAATATATAATAAGGTTTCTCAATCCCTTTTACAACTAGTGCTCTATAAACCAATGGTTTTTTGCTTAACAATTATGAGAACTGTTAGTATACCTTTAATAGTTAGACCTGATGGATCATGTTTCATAACGATACACCTATTTGCATTAAACATTGCAACTAGATCTAATTCTGCTATTTTTTTAAATTATCCATAATACTCGTTAGTTTTTTGAACTCCTTAAAATTCAACATTTCATCATCCGTCTATCTATCAATCAAGTTCCCTAAAATACTTTTATTTCTCCCAGTGTATTGATAAATATTCAATTGTAACGCCCCTAGATATCATTTCACTACTATAATTGTACATATTCTTAGCCAACTCTAAAAGTTTCAGATCTATCCCCTTCAACTTTACATATAACTCATGTCATATTTTTCTATTAATATATCTATACCATCTTTTCGATTTAACAGGGTCTTTTTTTTAATTCCATATCCTTCTTTTCTATCTCAACATTGTCATGTACTTTATCAATTTCTTTCTATTCTGCATTCAACGTTTCCAATGTTTATTCTGTTGCAAGCTGTTTTGATTCGTTAATTTGTTCTTCTCCATCTATTTTCCCTTTTTAAATCATAACTTCATCTCTTTGCTCATTGAGTTGTTTTTGTTGCTCGTCAATCTTCTTACCATCGATATCAACTTGCTGTACTTTCAACTTGATATCATCTTGTAACCTTAGTCTAATTATTTAACATTGCATTTTTTCATTCAAATCTTTTACCGTTTACATACCCTTTCAGTATTTAACTTTCTCTAAAATTATTAAATCAGTTCTCGCAAGAACATTGATTCTACCTGCAATTGCAATGGCCTAAACATCACCCCAAAATATCTGTCACAAGGGCCTCCATCGCTCTCACCCACCCTGTGCATACGCTATCTCTCACCTATACTTATCTACCTTAAATTATTATCTAACCCTGTTCACCTCCATATTTTATTCACACTCACCTTAATCAATTTTTTTATAATCATATTAAATCCGTATAATAAATAAATAGTAATAACATTCATAATATCAATATATTATATCTATACACTTTTATATCTAGCTCTCTTTATTTCATCTCACTAAATTATATCTTGCTTGTTTCAATCAACATTCACCTCATGCTCATATGTTTCACATTCTAACCTACAAATAATAATTCTTTTTCACTCAACCCTCAACAAATTTCCTACTATATTAAACAATATCATACAACCAATCAACTTCTTTTAACCAAATAATAAACAACCAAGTTTACGCAACATCACTAATACTAACTAAAATTCTATCAAACACTACCTCACTCTACAACTGGTAACATCGGCTCAGTATATTTAAAAAACATGTCAATACACCATATATACTAAATAAGCATATCTCAAAACATTCACTCTAAAATTAATTTTACTTACTCTAGGCACTTATATCAATAACTTTCCATTATACATCTGTCTCGCGTGTGTACACAATCTTTTAAACTATTATATTTCAGCTCTATTCCACGCTTGTTCTTTCACATAGATTCTCTTTCTCACCTTTATCTACCTTCTTATATATATTATTAAGCTGTATAACAGCTAAAATAACATTTATACTAAAATATCTTTTAGTTCTAAATTATCATTCAACCATTATAACTCCTAACCCTACATAGTTTATCTGTACCTTACATACACACATATCATAATTCCAAATTCTAATTTAACATCATTTCTATACATCAACAATCATCTTCAATCCTGACATGTGGAACATTGAACCAACTAACGATTCAGAAAAGCTCAGTGTTGTATTGACAGCGTGTAATGCTATCGCACAATCTGCTCACAGGTCTAATCAAACAATTCTTCTTAATAATAGATGGAGGTAACATTGCATCATCACACTTCGCATTCAGACTGTGTTTTATTGAGCTAATGTTCATATTCATGAACATTGAACCAACTAATGATTCAGAAAGGCTCAGTGTTGTATTGACAGCGTGTAATGCTATCGCACAATCTGCTCACAGGTCTAATCAAACAATTCTTCTTAATAATAGATGGAGGTAACATTGCATCATCACACTTCGCATTCAGACTGTGTTTTATTGAGCTAATATTCATATCCACCAAATTTGTCAGACGACTCAGGTCAGGAATATCGCCTTCGAACTGGTTCTCTCTCATTTCTAAAACCCTGAGGTTAATTAACTTACTAATTTCATTTGGTATAGCCCCGCTCAATTCATTAAAACTCAGAATTAAACTATATAACTTAGTCAGACCACCAATCTTAGACGACAAATTACCATTCATACTGTTGCTCATAAAATTCAGATGTCGCAATTTGGTCAATGAATACAGACCATCAGGTATAGAACCAGATAGATTTGACCCACTTAAGTCGAGATAATATAATTTATTCAAATACCTAATTTTATCATCTAGACTACCACTAAAGTTATTCTTTCCTAACCTCAGATATTGCAGCTCATTCAATGAATACAGACCGTCAGGTATCGAACCAGATAGACTTGATCCAGTTAAATCAAGATAATACAATTTCTTCAGGTTTCCAATCTTATCATTTAGACTACCACTAAAATTATTCCATTCTAATATCAGATATTGCAATTCAGTCAGTGAATATATGCCATTAGGTATCGAACCAGATAGACTTGATCCACTTAAATCAAGATACGATAATTTATTCAGATTCTTAATTTCATCGCTCAAACCACCATTAAAATCATTCCTTCCTAATATCAGATATTGCAATTCGGTCAACGAATATAGACCATTAGGTATCGAACCAGATAGACTTGATCCACTTAAATCAAGATACGATAATTTATTCAGATTCTTAATTTCATCGCTCAAACCACCATTAAAATTGTTTCCTCTTAATATCAGATATCGCAATTCAGTCAGTGAATACAGACCATCAGGTATCGAACCAGATAGACTTGATCCACTTAAATCAAGATCCGATAATTTATTCAGGTTCTTAATCTTACCATTTAGACTACCATTAAAGTTATTCCTTCCTAACCTCAGGTATTGCAATTCAGTCAACGAATATAAACCATCAGGTATCGAACCAGATAGACTTGATCCACTTAAATCAAGATAATACAAGCTATTCAGATTCCTAATCTTATCATTCAAATTACCACTAAAATTGTTTCCTCTTAATATCAGATGTTTTAATTTAGTCAATGAATACAGACCATCAGGTATCGAACCAGATAGACTTGATCCACTTAAATCAAGACCTAATAGTTTATTCAGATTCCTAATCTTATCATTCAAACTACCACTAAAATTGTTCCCTTTTAATATCAGATATTGCAGCTCACTCAATGAATACAGACCATCAGGTATCGAACCAGATAGACTTGATCCACTTAAATCAAGATAATATAATTTCTTCAGATTCCCAATCTTACCATTCAAACTACCACTAAAATTGTTCCATTCTAATATCAGATATTGCAACTTGTTCAATGAATATAAACCATCAGGTATCGAACCAGATAGACTTGATCCACTTAAATCAAGACCTAATAGTTTATTCAGATTCCCAATCTTATCACTCAAACTACCCTTAAAATTGTTTCCTCTTAATATCAGATATCGCAATTGAGTCAGTAAATACAGACCATCAGGTACCGAACCAGATAGACTTGATCCACTTAAATCAAGATAATGTAATCTATTCAGATTCTCAACCTTAACACTCAAGCTACCATTAAAATTGTTTCCTCTTAATATCAGATATCGCAATTCAGTCAGTGAATACAGACCATCAGGTATCGAACCAGATAGACTTGATCCACTTAAATCAAGATAATGTAATCTATTCAGATTCCCAATCTTATCATTCAAATTACCACTAAAATTGTTTCCTTCTAATATCAGATGTTTTAATTTAGTCAATGAATACAGACCATCAGGTATCGAACCAGATAGACTTGATCCACTTAAATCAAGATAATACAGTTTATTCAGATTCCCAATCTTATCATTCAAACTACCACTAAAATTGTTCCCTTGTAGATTCAAATATTGCAATTGATTCAATGAATATAGACTATTAGGTATCGAACCAGATAGACTTGATCCACTTAAATCAAGATAATATAATTTATTCAGATTCCCAATCTTATTACTCAAACTACCACTAAAATTGTTCCCTTTCAAATTCAAAGACCGCAGTTTAGTCAATGAAAATAGACCATTAGGTATCGAACCAGATAGACTTGATCCACTTATCTGTCTCGCGTGTGTTTTATTCAGATTCTCAATTTTATCACTCAAACTACCACTAAAATTGTTCCCTTCTAATTTCAGATCTTGCAATTTCGTCAGTTCGTATATTTCATTTGGAATAACACCTTTTAGATTCGCGTGTGTAATTGTTAAACTCTCTAGTATATCTTTAATTATCGTAATGCCTACAGGAAAACCAGATAGCCTAGTATTACGTAACATAATACTACGGATCTGACCACTAGTATCACAAGCTATTCTTCTTTCGTCGTCTTCACAGTAGTTGTCTAAGGGTATCTTTTTATCCAAACTGATCAACCCGTTCAACTCGACCACAAATGCCTTCGAATGATCATCCGACCTGATCGAAAACATTGTTGAAATATCAACCAATATAACTGCTAATATCAACAAATTGTTGATCAGCTTCATGTTTTAGCATTAAACAACTTCCCTCACTTCTTGATGTCTCTTAGAATAAAATTATTAACATTTACCATACAATCTGTCAATTATATTATAACGATTGATCTTTTAACCATATTTGTTATATCTACATTTTTAACCATATTTGTTATAACCATATTTTTAACCATATTTGTTATATCTATCGGCTTAATATAACATATATCCTACCTTGCCCTCCTATACTGTACACGACCTAGAATTTTTACAAAACCTTTAAAACTGACTATAGCATATCCTTATTCTATATTTTTGATCTATCATTGCTGTGACTTATTCTTTCAATAGCGGTTCATAATCTATGTTTTTATACAACGTCCTCACCTATCAAGGACTATAGCGACATCATTTAAGCATCAATCATAGTTCTTCATTCACATTGAATATGGGGAAAAAAATTCATTGATCGAGCTAGTTTATAACAAAAACAGAGTTCTTATCGATACATAAACTTTATCATTCTTCATCCACCTTATCTTAGCGTATTTTGCTCTATCAATATCTATTATTATAGTATATTCTTTACTTCTCTATCAACTATTACTTCTAACTTTATGATCTCTTTCATTTTTTTGTCTACTGTCATTCACTCTTCTATCACTTTTATTGACTACGACATCTATTTCAATCTAGTTTCTCTATCCTATATATTTAGCTTATTTACTCTATTATATTATCACATACACATCCTCTACTATACTATACGCTAAACTATATAACAGCTAAAATAACATTTATACTAAAATATCTTTTAGTTCTAAATTATCATTCAACCATTATAACTCCTAACCCTACATAGTTTATCTGTACCTTACATACACACATATCATAATTCCAAATTCTAATTTAACATCATTTCTATACATCAACAATCATCTTCAATCCTGACATGTGGAACATTGAACCAACTAAAGATTCAGAAAGGCTCAGTGTTGTATTGACAGCGTGTAATGCTATCGCACAATCTGCTCACAGGTCTAATCAAACAATTCTTCTTAATAATAGATGGAGGTAACATTGCATCATCACACTTCGCATTCAGACTGTGTTTTATTGAGCTAATATTCATATCCACCAAATTTGTCAGACGACTCAGGTCAGGAATATCGCCTTCGAACTGGTTCTCTCTCATTTCTAAAACCCTGAGGTTAATTAACTTACTAATTTCATTTGGTATAGCCCCGCTCAATTCATTAAAACTCAGAATTAAACTATATAACTTAGTCAGACCACCAATCTTAGACGACAAATTACCATTCATACTGTTGCTCATAAAATTCAGATGTCGCAATTTGGTCAATGAATACAGACCATCAGGTAGCAAATCAGACAGATTTGGGTTAATATAATTCTCTCAGCCTTTCAGTTACTGTTTAAGTCATTAAAATTACTCTCTTGCAGACCTAGATAGCGCTATTTAATTAGTAGGTACAGAGCACTTGGTGTCTTGACAGACAGGCTCAAGCTAGATAAGCCAGGATACAATAACATGCTCAGATTCTCGATGTTGGGATTTAAACCACCAGGAATTTTATTATTTCCTAGACCCAGATATTCTAAGTAGATCAACGAATGCAAGCCGTCAAGTATTTTACTAGACAGATTTAATTAATCTCAGACTAAATTCTCAGATTTTAAATCTCTTCACTTAAACTACTGGGAATTTTGTTACTTCTTAGAACCCAGATATCGCAATTTGGTCAGTGAGTACAGAGTATCGGTTATTTCACCATGAATGCCTATATTATTTAATTTGAGATTTAATTTTCTCGTATTCCCAATGTCAGTGCTTAAATACTCACTGAAATTGTTCCCTTGCAGATTTGGATATCTCAATTTGGTCAACTCATAGATTTCACTTGGGACATTGCCTCTCAGATCCGTGTATACCAATGTTAAGTTCTCTAGCGTATTTTTAATTTTCCTAATGTTTACAGGAAAAGTAGGCAACTTTGCATGTTTTAATTTGATACTAATGATCTGACTACTGTTGTCGCAAAATGTTTTTGAGTTATTGAAATAACCACGTTCCCAAATTATTTTACTGATATTGATAAACATCTTGTTTAATTTAACCAAAAATCTCTTTGAAGTGTTCTTATCCAACTCGATCGAAAATATTGCTTAAATCTCAACTATCTTAATTATTGCTACCAGCAAATTACTGATTACCTTCTTATTTTGATCGCACCGAAGGCAAGTTGTTATTGGTATTGGTTATTTTGTGCCAAGTAATGTCTGTCTCATGACTGTTTATTTTAGTTGAGTTATATATAATTATTTGCATTATTCTTTTGTTTTATACACACCTTTATATATCTTATAAAATACTATCAGATATCTATAAACATATACATCCTTTGCTTATATTAAATGCAAAAATAAATTCTGAATACAATCTGAGTATTCAAGAATATATTCAGATAATAGAAATATATTCAATGTTACCTATTTATGATATGTTTACGGTAGTGCCGTTTTTATCACCACCTATCACATGTTATATCATCACTACCATTTCATATAAACATTGATTATACATCAATAGACATAAATATATAAATCAGAGCTATATATAATTTATTATTCGTTCTTATATTAATTACCATAAATGTTGTTTCCTACGTAACTATTAGAAGCAATAATATTCTTTACTTCAATCTTGACATATATATCATCTTACTATTAGTAACATTTTTTTTATCAGTATCATAAATACTAACAGTATTATATATCTATTACCTCTATACTTATATTGTCACTTCTATGTCATATATACGAATATTCCCATGCAACAATATTTTATAATACATGATATGTTGATTGCATATCATTGTTTTTGCTATAATATACTATCATCTTATACCTTTTTTTAGTTTTTTTAAGTTTTTTTAACACCATTAACAATTATTTATTCAGTATTATATTCATGATTTATGTTTCTTTTCAAATTCTATTGTACATATAAAATATCCTATTCTTGCATATTTAGAGAATATTGGTCGTATTATTGCATTAATCAAATTATATATTCTAATTGAATAATCTGATCAAACAATTAGGTGACATCGTCTATTTTTAAATTTACTAATGCCTTCTTTGACATCTATATCATCTATCAATCGTTTATCTATATTAAATTTACTCGAATTAAATAGAGAGATGTTTAGATTTTATAATTTTCATTCAATTATATCATAGAGCACATCGATTTATATACACCTATCCAATTATTTTTTGTATTTCTTTAAAAACTATATAATTGTTCTTCAATGATCCACAATATCTCTTTCTTAATTTATATAGTACTTATGTCTTTCATAGCCACATTCTCATTTATTAGTTTTTGTTATATTTGTATTATTTTCTATAATACAATAACCATTACAATACCTTTTTTTGTATCTTCTCTACAACCGCTTGATATATTCCTATCATTTAGTATTATTTCTTCTATAGTTATGTCCATCATCTTGTTTAAGATATATAACGACAATTCGTAATTTTTCTTGTGTTCCTGTTGCTATATTGTTATATATATTCTGTTTCCGGGTTATTTAGCTATTTTTCGATAGTTCAGTTAGTATTTCAACCATAACTGTTTTTCAATTGAAACGCTCTTATCGTTTATGTTCATTTATGTTATTGTAATCACTACGTAATTTTGTCACGTACACCTCGTTATCATATTTATCTGTATTACATAGGTATAAACGTTCAATAACAGATTTATTTAGCATACATCTTGTTTAGTTATATCTTAACTGCTTGTTGAATATAATTTTAACATTATAAACACATAATCTCATGGTTTTCATCCTATTGTGATATTAGAATTAACTGTGTTTTTGATGTAATCCACTACCTATTACCATATCCGATTATAATTATAGCTATTTCAATTGATTATTTTATTTCTAGTATCCTACACCTTTCAATCATCACCTTATTACTGTTTATTAAGATATTCCTATTTATCTCGCACATATTTAACATATTATCGTTGTTGTGTTGATAATTTATGCTATTATTACCTAAAAATTTAATAAATGCATCGGATAGTGTTTTATATTAATTCTAATACATTGTTTTCATTTTTTATTTTGACTAGTTTAACACATCAATATTTAACAACTCGATATTTTTGTTATTTTATTTTGAACAGGTTTATAGTAAATAAAAGTATTATATTTTATGTATCATTGCTATTAAACCCCGTTCAACTGTGCCCTATTACATAAATCATATACATTATCAATGATATATAATTAACCATTCATAAGCTGAGTTTTTCTATTAATATTATCATATATAATATCATAATCTAATTATATATTTTATGCTTAACCATATTTAAATCATCTATATACATATATAATCCCCAACCTTTTGCTGAATTATGTTATTATATAAATTTATGTATATTCATATCTACTATTTATTATATCATACATCATATCGTTTCTATTGTTCTCATGCTATTATCCTTCCACTCTTTCTATATCAATATTATTACATATTTATTTATCATACTGTTCATATTTATATGAACTGCTATTTGATACATATTTTGAGCTTTATTATAATATATTTAGACCTAATGTTTTTTTAATTAATAACAATTACATATGAAAATTTTAAATAATGATTATACAGAGCCTTTAAATCATAAATGCAATACAAATATGCCTAATAGATAATATAATATTAAAAATGATAAATGAAAAAAGTTTAGTAATTAAATTTTTGTTTTTATTTAATCATAGTCAGACTTTCATTGTTTTGTCTTCAACATTAAACTAATAAATAAGAAACTGTTTTAAGTACAGCGGTATATAATTCATTTTAAAAGATGGACATAAGACACATGACAGTGTTAAGCTAGAGCCCTGTGTGAAGATGACTATGACCCAGTGTGCTGCAAATAATAACATCCATAATATCAGTCTAAACAACTAGTCAAAGGATGCCAATGTTAGTAGATTATTGCATCTGTATGATGGAAATTTAGGAATCAACCAGGCTTGGTTAGATCCGGTAATAATATAATGCAACAGACATGACCTTATTATCCTTAGATAATGCTTATAATTATTACAAATATCAATACCAATCTGAGCAGATACTCTTATGTTAGAAATGATTTATGATAGATTACTATATATACACGACCTGAATCCGTTTTTACTAAAAATGTTATCACTAATACAATACACTGAACTCTGGTCAAAATTTTTTGGTAATATAAACACTGTGATTGACATTGTAGGTAGTGGTGTAGTCTGCTTTATATACATATATGTACATCATATTATGCCTATGATTATTTATTTCATCTTCAACAATTTATCATAATATTTTTTATTATATAAAAACACGGCTATATATATACAAACATATAATAATCGTTAATAAAATATATTATCTTATTGTATATATAGTTTGAGTACGATTTTTAGTTTATTAAACGTGATAATAATATGTGCCTGTACGAATAGAGATATATCGAACTATTATCCGAATGCATGTTATTTCATTATCTATAAAAATGCCGTTTATATAATAATATGTCAATACAGTTTAATCAAGTACTATTATACTTTTTTTTATTTTGTTAATAGAATTTTTTATTGTCAGATTATGTTGACATTATAATTCATAAATATATTAATTTTTACTCATGATGATGTGTTTACATTTTATAATAATTCAGTTTCTAGGATTTTTATAGCGACCTGAAAGTATATTTTATTTAATTCTATTTATATATGCGTTTACACTTATTTAGATTGTTATTTAACTATATGATTTTTTTAATAATTTATATTTTACGTTCATTATTATATTTTTCGTGATATATAAACTTTATGCTTATAATTTTATTGTATCAATCATCTGCTATTCAAGGCATAATAAAACCAATATAGATACTTATGCTGTAATATATATGATTCTCAGTCAGAATTTACTATAACATTCACCACTTTAGACGTTTTATCTAATACAAATTTTCTGTCATTTATATTTTCTATTGATAAGACAAACTTTTAATATATTTTTTATTCTTCTAACCGTTTCATATTTCAACCTTTTTTATTCTTCATTTTAATTCTATAGTTCATCATACTCATTTCATTCCTTCCTATTTTTGTCGATCTTCACAATATTTTATATTTATTGCTCCTACTCCTTGTTTATAAACTATCATCTTTTACATTCACTATTCTCACTATATCATATATTATTATTTATTATATTATTATCAATTTAATATTATTCAAAATTTACTCAACCTTTATCTTTGTTCGTCTTTATTCAGTACATCTCTCTTCTAACCTATATCTCTATATTCCTTTCGTGCCATTTAAACACATCCTTTCACTTATTCATTACTTTTCTTCCTCCTATTTCTCTACACCATATTCTATTATTCCATATTTATGTTCATTATTTTCTTTGGCACCATTTGTATTGTTTGGAATATTTTCAGTGTCTAGATATAAACATTCAATAATATTATTTGAGATTTTAAATTGTAGATGTACTGAATAGCTATATCGTTATACTACGTTATAATTGTCTATTAAATAAATTTTCCACACAAACAAAGATGATAATCTTTATTATAGGAGTTATCTAATGAGTCTGTTTACCTTTCTGTTGAATCGGAAATTCAATCACGCAATTTTCAGCGTATATTCTTCTACATTTTCACCATGTATAACCTTGACTAATGAATCATCCATTTCAATCAGCATCTTTATGTTTATCACTATTTATTAAGATACGCTGGCATCATTATTTAATATGAATATATTCTTGATTACAGTGTATTCAGCTAATATTGGTTCACCAAGCTTAAACCGATATCAAACATGTCAGGGGCTATCTGTATATCAAATCGGTTTGCTTTCACAAATTTAACTCAAGTAACAAGGATAGGCTGATGTTTAACTCACTTTTGAAAAAGCTATCTTTTATTATCGGTATTTGTATGCATATCTTTTCCCTCCAAATATATATATGTCTTGTCTATCAAAGTGCGCTGGTAACAAATTGTCTCAAAATCCATTTCCTGCTTTGCATTTAGTACACAACATCTATCAACTCCGAAAATATCCAATTTGTGCAATGTTTGACTCCGGTATGAAAATAGCTTTTCAATTCTTCAATCGGACACATCATCTTTGAATTTAGTATTATATTAATTTTTAAAACAGCTCCTAAAACACGAAATAAGGTTCTTTCAGTCTTCCTTTTTACACCACTGCTTCCTCATCCTCTTTGGTCAAGCCTTTTTATTCTTTCATTTGTTTCATATTATATCTTTGAATACGCCACGTCTAGCATATCTTATATTCTGCCTGTATTAAAATTTATATAACCGAAACAAAGGAAAACTTTTATTATCTATCATTCTCAGACTATTTCAGCTATGATAATAATTTCTTCTAGAACCCATATTTCTGCCAAGGACAGAAATGGCTCATCCAAACTTAAATGCCTAAAAAAGCTAATTTGCGATTAAGACAAAAATACAAATCAAAGTAATTTTTTCAAACTACTTAAACCTTAGATTTCTACTTCACAATTCCCCGCCTATTCGACTTTTGATACATCATAAACAGATTGAAACATATTGTTACGTCCTGGTAACCCTGATAATGGCTCAAATAACTATGAAATTTTTGCAAAACTGAATATTCCTGTATTTATATTAGACATAATCAAAAAAAACTACACAATAAACTACATTTTCCCATTTCTGGTCTATTTAATTGCTGCTTGGATATCGTAAATGGAAAAAAATGAAGCAAGGTAAAAGTACATAATTAGATACATTTTTTGCTTGAATAATTTTTCTCCTTTCGCTTTCTCTTATAAAAAATCAAGGCTTGCCAACATTAAATACAGCGTAATTGAAATATTCTTTCAAGCATTTAACATTAGTTTTGAGAAGTGCATAGGCCAAGGTTCTAAAAAAAACAACATTTTCTGCCATTTTACATAACATATATCACATTTTTTCCCTTTCCTATAAACGGAATCACTGACCAAATAAATTCGTATTAGCGCTTATTTCAAAAGTATCGATCTGTCAGAAAATAGATATATGAAGGCAAAAACTAGCCTACCTATATTAAAATTTTTTAACTATCAGCCGAAATTTGTACTGTCGTTCAAAAACATTTTATTAGTGTTGCACAATACGATTGATGTACAGGTTAGCAACGTATTCTATACATTATTGCGTGAATTTGATAAGATATAAACAGTGTATACCATATTCCTCCAACCGGTTAAACAGACCTTTTATAGAATATCTCGACATTTTTCATGAACGGTTGGCAGCCTTTCCTGATTATCATATTTACAAAATCTGTCTCGCGTGTGTGAGTAGAGCATAAAATAATCCAACCAGAAATAGTAATTTTTTGGTCAGCACACCCGGATGTAGACTTAATTAACAATCAAGACGTCACCTCTCAACAGAGCAGTGCGTCTGATACTGAAACTCTTGATAATTATTTCAAGCTAATGAAAACCCATAAAAAGAAAGTATTTATAGAATAGTTAATCTTTTTGAACACTAACCTTGAATACTGATTTTGAATCTAAAAAATACGTTTAATAAATTAGAAATTGAATAACATCTTTAGCTATCAAACCATTGCTTTATCAAGGCTCATATATTATAGTGGGTTCAAATTTTATATAGCTAAATTAGAAGGCTAACATTTTTATTAGTTTAACCGGCAAAGTATTTGGTAAATAACGGAATTTAAAGATTTTACTAAACGGTAAATTTGTTCGGTGTTATAACATAAAATCAGAGTAATTCTAAGGGCTGTATAATATTGTATGAATGTTTGTATTAATTATATGCATAACAATAGAAATGAAATGATCAAAGATATATGCATATGTTGTATAGGTCGAAGAACATTATATTATTTGATAGATATATTTTACGGATAACGTAAATTGGGATAAGAAAATATATTAGAATTTGAGCTGAAACAAGTGTTGAAAGTATTATGAACAAAAATATGAGCATAGCTATGATAGATATACTGAAATAATGCTTAATATGTTATATAAATGAAATAGATAATGTAGGCAAAAAAGAACAGGTGACAGCTAGATATAAGAATCACTGAAGATATAAGTTAGTAGAATTATAAGATAAAGGTGAAAAAAATCAGAAAGACGATCGGTAATGTTTAATTGGTGGAAATGATTAAATACAGCATGATTGTTAGTGAATATATAATTTGGTTATAGGATAGAGACGTTTGAATAAATAAAATTGAGATGGATATGATATAAAAAATAATGTGATATAATAGGTAATTTAAAGTGAGCTGAATGACAAATGATAGGCAAGGTAAATCACGTGAATGATTTGAATTATTAAATGTGTAAAAAAGTTCTGCGGATAAAAAAATGATACGATATATGAGCTAGAATATAAAACTGACGATATGATAAAATATTCTATTGATGAAAAACAAATAATATGGAACAGCTCTAAAATATGCCAGTATAGTATGTTACATAGATAAGATTGTTATAATGAGTAAGACGTGATAAAACCATAATGTAAGAAGAGGATGTTTGATTAAGTTTATACGATAATGATGTATGTATATAATTTTATACGTGACTGTCAGAGTATATATGTATATGATTGGATTTTTTTTATGGAACAAATAAATTTAAATAATAAAATTTATTGTAGATGGGGTGAGGTAAATAATGATGAATATAGTATATTCATACAATATTGATATATTGTAAAATAATATATTACTATTGACAATGTCAATAGTGGTGTATTTATATCGGAACAATAGTTTAATGAACCTATACGCTATGGATATCAAAAAAAATAATTGATAGTAAAAAGATGCTAAATATAGAACATAATAAATAACAATCTTACAATAATAACTCGGCTCATGATATTTTAGTGTGTTTTATTTTTTTGCAAAACCTAAGATTATTTTTAGATCAAACTTGATATAGATTATTTGGTTATATTTATTATCCATGGATTTACATCTGCCTGGATTATTATTTGATCGTTCATACAATTGTCTATTCAAAAATTTCCCACATTTGATATATAATTTATTAATTACAGCTAAATAATTTATCATTAGTTCTATACTTAGCAAACTAAATTAATAGTTATACGTTACTATATATAGTTACATATATTTATTAATATATCTCATCTATAAATAGCATGCATTTTAATCAAACTATTTTTTTAAAAGCACTTACAATAACAATTAGCTCTTACCTCTCTGACATACCAAAGCCATCATTAAAAGATGAAACACCCTATATCTGTGCTATTGATAATTTTATTGTCATCGTCACTATTAATAGCTGATGAATCACAGTTTATGAAAGACTTAGTTAAAGCATTTCCGGATATGGTTCAGTTTCAAAAATATGCAAATGACTATTGTAGCTTGACGCCTTATTTTCGATGGTATATAAGCAAAAGAACTACCTGTAATGATATTACATCTATAAATTTACTCTTAATAACACTAAGCTCTATATTTATCCGTAACAACATTGTATTTTTGTATTTAACACTATTTGTATTTAGTGATTACGAGCGTAATAAAATCCGAAGCATGTACGTTGAGTATTATTACAGCAATATCTATAGAGTGATATGAAATTTTTTACAATATGTACTATAACTAACACATTACATTGTTTTTACTGAAGACATTTTTATCATGTTGAATCATTATCTGGAAAACTTCCGGATTCAATATCTACTCTAGATTCATTAGAAACATTGTAAGTATTTTTATAATACCTGATACAATAATATAATAGCGTTATAACATTTTTTTATTATATTTAGAACAATTATTAGCTGTCCGGTTGAAATGGAGTTGGATTTTGTCAATTCATTAGAAAATTTAAAAGAGATGTATGTTAATTATTGCTAATAGCAGTTCCGATTTTTTTGATAAACATCCTTTGTTACATTAACGTAAAATTTAAAGGATTACAAGAACATCTCAATTATAATGCGTTTAAAACATTAAATATGCTAATTTGTTTTTATTATAGAACATTAGAAAACGTCAAAATAAAAGGTCCTGTGCCACGTTTCAATAAAAACACTAAATTGAGATATCTGTATGTATATATAGTTAACATATAAATAACATGATAAATACATATAATTGCTTATAATAAAATTATATTAACCATATATGTGTATATAGAAGTATTTCACATAATAACTTAGAAGGCCGTGTACCAACTTTTAGTGAAAACACTGAGCTGGAGTATATGTATGTTTATATAATTGATTTATAATAACTATATGATAATATACATATATCAACCTATTTATATTAATAATTTCTTAGAGATGTTTCAAGTAATAAGTTAGAAGGTTATATCCCAACTTTTTTTTATAATACTGCCCTAATAAGCGTGTATGTTTATAAACTGATTTATGTGATAAATATCTACATGAATTATTCTATTATATATAATACAAATAAACACACTAACTATATACAGAAACTTTTCAAATAATTTATTTGTAGACAATATGCCAAATTTTGAGAGGAATACGCAACTGGTGAAACTGTATGATTTTGATTTATCTATAAATTAGTATATATTACATATACTTATAAGCATTTTTTGTACAGAGATCTTTCAAATAATAGGTTAGAAGGTTATATTCCAAGTTTTAATAAAACCACTCAATTGAAACACCTGTATGTTTATATAATTGATATACAAATATATGATAAATATATAGCGACTATTATGCTATGTATAGTGTAAATATATATTATATTAATCATATTTTTTGTATAGAGATCTTTCAAATAATTCATTTATAGGCAATATACCAACTCTTACTAATAATCTTGCCTTAAGAAATTTGTATGTTTATTTTAAGCTTACATATATATAATAACAAACCTGTGCTGACCATCTTTCAATATAGATGTCTTTCAAGTAATAATTTCGAAGGTTATATGCCACTTTTTGATAAACATATTGAATTGATGCATATGTATGTTTAGATTAATTTATAAATAAATATATAGTAAATATGTGCATACATTATGTGCTGTATTTATTACGTACAACATGTACTAATCGTTTTATACACAGAAACCTTTCAAATAATTCATTTACAGGTAATATGCCAAGTCTTAGTGGAAATGTTAAATTGATAAAAATGTATGTTTATTTCAGATTGAGTTACGCAAGATATGCGTAAGAGATATATTACGTTATATATTAAATAATACTTACATTAATTATATATAGAGATTTTTCAAATAACAAGTTATATGGTTTTATGCCACTTTTTGATAAACATATTGAATTGAAATATTTGTACGTTTATTTTAGGTTGATGAATATATAATAAATACATATGTTTATTATAGATTAGGTATTAATACAAATAAATATATATGTTAATCCCTTTTTATGTACAGACATCTTTCAAATAATTCGTTTGTAGGTAATATACCAAATTTTGTTAAAAATATTAAATTATCAGTATTGTATGTTTATAAGAGTAAATTTTAATATTTAATTGCTTATATATATACATATATTAACCATGTTTTTTGTATAGAGATCTTTCAAATAACTATTTGGAAGGTCATACGCCAAGTTTTAGTAGAAATACTCAATTGGAACATCTGTATGTTTATATAATTGATACATTAATATTTACACATGTTATATATATTGAGAATAAACATATATACTAATTATGTATTTTCATTTACAGAGATCTTTCAGGTAATTCGTTTATAGGCAGAGTTCCAAGCCTTAATAGTAACACTATTCTAAAAAATTTGTATGTTTTAAACTGAACTATAAATAGACATTATAATAAGTTATATAATACAAATAAATCTATAATAATCATTTCTTATATAAAGAGATCTGTCAAACAATAAATATTCGGGTCATATTCCAAGATTTGATAATAATGTCATGTTGTCAGCACTGTACGTTCAATTAATTTACAAATAAACAAGCGTCTATATATTATATTATATAACACAATATATACTTATATTGATCATATTTTATGCATAGAGATCTTTCCGATAATAAATTAATAGGTAATATTCCAAGTTTTGATAAGAACACTGAATTGAAATATATGTATGTTTAGATTGATTTATAAATATATAATATTTATATATTTTACCTATTGTATTTATTATATATAATATATAATAATCGTTTTTCATACACAGATACCTTTCAAATAATAAATTATCAGGTAAGGTTCCAAGTTTTGGTAAAAATATGGAATTGATAAAAATGTATGTTTATTTTAGATTAATTATGTATCATCGATATGCATAAAATATATACTTATATTTATTAATCATGTTTATACATATAGAGATCTTTCAAATAACATTTTAGACGGTGATAGTCCAAATTTTGGTAAACATACTCAATTGACATATCTGTATGTTTGTTTATATATTATTATGGCAAAATAAATATATATATTAACTATTTTTCTATAAACAGAAATCTCCTAAATAATTCAATAGCAGGTGAGGTTCTAATTTACAACAGGAATGTCGAACTTATTAAATTAAATAAATATTTGGAACCAATTTTGAAAAATGTGTACGTACAGCACATATTATTCTATTATATATAATACGGAAAGTTTATACTAATCATCTTTTTTATATAGTAACAGCCCTGTAAAGAAGGAAATACTAAATAATGTTCTAGGTTATTCTTATAGCAAACTCTTATCAACACTGTATGTTTATTTAGTTTTGTATAACAGATATATATTATGTTTTGAATATCTAAACTGTAAACATCTATTTATTTGATGCTAACCAATAGCTATATCATGTGATTATGCAGGTTTCCAGAGGATGAACTTGTAGAGGGTAAAAAGGAGTCATTTATACCACCATATATGAGAAATAGCTAGTACACAATTGTCAAATATATATAAACATACGAATCTTTCAAATTACCAATTTTTATTAATATTTAATTAATTAGTTACCTATTATACCAATTTTAATATTAATATAAGAATTGCTTCACTATCAAAGTGCAAAATTGGTCTAATATAGTAACACTAATATAATTCAAATGTTAGTTATAGTAATATTTGAGTTATTATTTGTTAAAATAGATGTTAGCTTACCACAATTAATTCACATTATCCTCTGTTAAACTCATCTATATTCTAAGTGTAGTATAGTAATTTATACGTTAGGCCAAACCATTTACATATTGTCTAACAAATAAATACCTACATTATATATTTTTATCTGATTTATATATAAATCAATGTGTTATAATAATTACTACATATTTTTATTTGAATGTATAAATAAATCAATATAATTTCTAATATTTTATATCTATAAATGCGATGGTTCAATTTTAAATCAGATAACACAATATCGACGTTTGTATAAAAATAAATGTCATATTCTGTAATCGACAAAATAAAAATACAAATTTGGATTTATTATATCAGTAAATTTCTGATTAGAATCTAGATAGATATAATACATAATGTGCTTCTAAATCGTCTCTTGGCTATTAATCAAACTCTCTGTAACAAAAAATCTAGTGTTCATCATCATCACGAATAGTAAACTATACTATTAAAATAAGATTGCACATATATTATTGCAATTTTTACCTAAATATTAAAGTTATAGCCATCTGGGATTCACATTAAAAATCATATAAATCACCAAACGTATTATTTGTGTCCGGTTACTTACAAAATCATGTTATTAATAATCTTATATTGATACAGCATAAATGTTTAACATGTTGTTTATAATACGATCATTAGTATTTTGTTCATTAACCTATGTTTATCGATAAAGATATCTCATAATCGGACGTGCTAATTGTCTTACCCGCCAAGCTACAGATTACCCATGTATAAAAATGCTATTATATCATTTCAAACACAATCTGTACTGTATCCATAGTATCTAATATATATCGCATCTACTCCATACATAATAAGTTGGATCATTATGCTATCATAATAGTCCAAACCTTTGTAATCAAATTATTAGTCAAAATACATCAAACTTAACACCACAGACCTCGCATCACTTTTCATTTTCGCTGGAACACACATTTGCGATTCACTAATCTAACTATTTCAGTATTATTTCTACTTTTCAGTCGCGTCGATTTTCACCTTCTAATGTCTGTATCAACATGTCTACAATATATTTCAATCCTTCATGATTTGGCATATCTCTTTACTAATATAAACTAATCAGTTTTAACACGATTAGTTGATTAATCTTTTTTTCAGTCAAAAATTTCAACCTTTTCTCAGACGAACATTAATTTTATTAATGTCTAAGTCGATACCACTATCGATTTTTTTCGTATTGACCATGGTTATCGTACCGTGAAAATTCTGATTATATGAAGGGTGTTAGTGAATAGTGCATTACTATCATAAAGAAGAAGTAAGGTGTTGCAATGGCTATTCTAGAAATAATATAAATATAATAAAAGAAAAGCTAATAGATAAAGACATGGTGCCAAAATACCAGTAACAAACCAATTTCAAAAAAATAGCGTGCATGATTGGAGAACGATTTTTATAAAGTATGTCTAAAAATGGAAAAATAAGAGAAATAAATACATCATGTAAATCGAGAACTATGCAAAATAGAACAAAAATTATTAGATCTAAATGTCTCTATTGTCAATACAAAGAAATTAATTAATATCGATGCATGATTAACAGCCGAAGCAAATTTCAGAGAAGATGTCGTCTAATTTAAACTGATGTCATCTGCTTGTATTATCAGATTATCTAGTTAAATTATATAACTCAGTATTGCAATAGTATTATCAGTGTTCCATAACTATTCAAAAGCGGAATAATTGATACATATGGTAGGGTTTAAAGCAAAGTTGAAGATAAGCACAAGTCACTGATATAGTACTCTGAATACATTCCTATTGAGTTAATACAAAAAATTAAAATCTACATACATACAACGTAATGGTAAATTGTAGCAAAAACGAGAATATACAGGCAGCATATTATATATTAGAAGATGACGGGTTTATGAGAGAAGATGTATGTATGAAACACGCAATCAATAGCACAAGTGTATAGATACATACATAATACCATTACTACTTGTAATAACAATAACAAATATGACAGCAATAATATTTAGATGTATACCAAGGTTGAAGTACTGAATATTAGCGATTATGCTAATTGACAGTTATGGAAGAAAAAGTAGCATGTATGATGATTAATATAAAATAAATATTGAACAATTGTTGGGTTTTATTTTTATATAGTTGATTTTAACATATATATATACTTGTTATATATAAATAACGCTGCTAAATATATCAGCATATATCCACAAACAATATTCGAAATATACGTATTATTCAAGCATATATATCTTACCCAAACACGTATTATAACAAATATTACAATCAGGAGCATTTACATATTTATATATTTGGTATTACTACGGTTTAATTACCACGGTTTAATTATATCATGTTTGTACTCATAATAAGTTAGCCCATGTATTGTATACCAAGGGTATTTTAGTGTATTTATACGTCTTTAACAAGACCTAGGTTCATTTATGGTTTAGATTTGATATCATAAATATCTTTTTTTACGTATCTTCACACGACCCTAGTAATATATTGTTACTTGTAATCCTCTATTTCTTCCTTATTGTCGCCCACTAAATATGATTTAGAGTGAAATGAATGATAAAAAATAATAGATAAGATAGATTACATATAATGGATGAAAATGGATGGATGATAATGGTAAGGAATGAAGTTTAAGTACATGAATTAAAAACACATCGAAAAATAATGAAAAAAATGAAAATAAACATTTTATGTAGATTAGATAAACATTTGGAAATACACATTTATAAGCGCAAATAATTTTACATTTAGAATAGGTTATTATAGAAACAAAAAAATGTTGAGCTGGAACAGAATAAAGAGTATATTATGGAGTTTAATATATTAATAAAATGGAAATAATAGATTATCATATTTTCTATTTGATAATATGATTAAATTTGAATTTGCATAATATAATAATAACGATTGAGTAGATACAATAATGAGAAATAAAATAGATTGAGTTTGATATAATTTTACATGCCATGTTTATATGTCTTCTAAGATTAATAATTGTTTTACCCAACCACTCTAACTAACTTCAAACTATCATGTTTTTTCATGACTCCCTCTTCACAGTCTTTCAGATCTAATAAATCCTTCTTTCTTGATTTTACATTCTATCATTATGAAAACCCTTTTATTAGATTTTCAAATTTTGAATCAATGATTCGATCACAAATTCTCTTAATTCGCTTATCATCTTGTTATAAGTTACATATCGATATTAGTTTTTTGTTCTATACGTATATCTATCTATATGTTTATTATACTACAGTTTTTCTTTACGGTTTTTATTGCAATAGTATTTTACTATTTGATGACATATATTTGTCGTTATTATTTATTATATTTTATATATACAATATACATAAATTCTATATAACCATATCGTATATTTTCCCTATTATAGTAACATCACACATAACTATATTGTAGTTTTTGTTTGTTATTATTTATTTGGTATTATGTTGCACAGATGTTTAAGACTGATTGGTAGTATTATATTTGTTATGTCTCTTTTTATATTTGAATCAGATAAATCTCTATAATATTCATATCAATATGTGCATCACCTACTATTAACTTTGTACACATACAACATTACTATACTTGGTATATATAATAGTCTATATTTTTTAGGCTCAAATCCATTTAAATCACTTGTATAATATAATGTATTATTATTAACACATACATGTATTCAAGGTATTTTTTACTGTCTAGAACATACTTTACCACTGCTACATATAAAGTACCTGCCCCTCTGAGTGAACTGTATTATTTGTTGTTTTACTAGTGTTATATATTTTTATATTTAATATTCATATATATATATATATATATATCTCAAATTATTGTGTGTTCTCATAGCAAGATTTTTAGAATAACTTAGATTAACCCCCACTGCTGCAACTCACCATCCTTATCTACTCTAAATACTAAATAATATATATGGATTTATTTAGTTTGTATTATTATATATTGGCTTGTTTCATATACTGAGTTACATAAGTATGCATATAATACTCTAACTGCATAATTGGTTTTGACTTAATATTTTATTATTATTACAATTACAACCTAAATTAGGTGCTTCAATATCGTCTGTAAACCAAGCTATGTTATATGATGTTATACTATTATATACGTTATTATATTATGGTATAATTATATTATGACATACAACGGTGTTTTTAGATTGCTTATATAACTATTATTATTATATATTTATTAATTTATTTGTTATATTTAATATTATTATAGCATATACATTAGTTATATTATTATATATTTCAGATCAGGTAATGATCTGAGAATTGTTGATGATAATGCATTCATTTTATTACTTGGTATGCCTCTATATTTATATCAGTTGTGTATGTATATATGTATTGATGTTTTATTGCCATAGAAATATAGAAATTGTGGTAGATATATTAACTAACTCATATATAGGTTTATATTTACCTATATTATTATTTATTAAATATTTTTTATATTTCAATCATTTTTATTATCTCTATATACAGGTTTATTTATATTTAATATATATTATTTACAATATTTTTAAGCGTTGTTTATTGATATAATTTGGTATAGTTATATTATTATAGCTCATATAATTATATAGTTTATTATTATATTATCTATATTTATTTGTATATATAATGTGTTTACATATGTAAGCATATTTTTTCCGGATGTCATACTTAATCTAATCCAGTTGTCACCTGTTATAATGCTTCTATCTTTATGCCATAACTAATATATAGCGTTGTTGCTTGTATATCAATGGATCATAATACATTTACCTTTTTGTGCACACTGCATTCTTCATCTACATTCCCTATTATCTCTTATATTATACACTCCTGTAATACCATAAGAAATACTATATAACCTCCCTTTAGCTGCCAATTCAATTTATGTATAAAATTTTAGTATTTTATATATTTTACTAAGCGCTACATTTATATCATCCATATCTATTTATCCTCCTTGTCAGATCCTATTGGCATTCATTCACTCTTCTGATTTTATTGCGCTATACAATACCACGCCTCTTGTGTCATATAGTTTTTCATTAAATAAAAATTAATGTCAGAACTTTATTTTTTTTAGACTTTTATTCGTATCAGCTATAACACTTCCCCCTTATAAAACTACACTATCTTTTTATTACCTATTTAATCTTCCATAAATCTTCTAATATTAAATACGCAGTATTTAAAAATGCCTAGTATAAAATATAAATTTTTCGTCGTGTTTTGAGGTATATCTATTCTCATTGGTACGTAATTTTTATATATATATTAACTTAAAAAAATGTAAACAGTATCAAATTATAAAAAAATTGGACCAGCCCGGTATCGATCCGGGTACCTCTTCCATGCTAAGGAAGCATGCTCCCATTTGCACCACAGGCCCTGTGTTAGGGGATAATATAAAACATATATATATATATATTACCTTTAAAAGGTTATGTAAAACAGTATCAAATTATAAAAAAATTGGACCAGCCCGGTATCGATCCGGGTACCTCTTCCATGCTAAGGAAGCATGCTCCCATTTGCACCACAGGCCCTATGTTAAGGAGTAGTGTGAACTGTATATACTTGTATGTTAATAATATACACACATTTATTACAAATAAAATTCACATTGAACAATATCAGTTAAGTTGTTTTTATTAGTCATGGATAATTTCAATTTATTGATGACAATATTATTTTGAATATCACACACATCGTATTTTTAAAACGTTGAAAAAATAGAATGACATTATTCTATTCTCTTTTTACCACTAAAAATACAATGTTTTTAATCTAAAAACATATCAACCAGTTGGTTTTTGTTTGGCTTTGCCTAGAATTTGAATTAGCGCCCATTTATCTTTCATCTGTTTCAGTAATCATCAAGACAATCCTGCCTTTTCTAATCATTAACAAGAGTTATTTGTATCAAAGAAGTATGTCATCATTTGTCAACGTTAAAAATTAAATGCGGCTCCGGTTTACAAATTTATTAAAACTATACAACGTTTGTAGTAGTGTAAAACTCTAAGTACTATAATGAGGGTTACGAATCACTTGCCTAATCTGTTGGTGATACTAGTTGGTAAGCCAGTTTAGGAAGCACCGTTCATTACCTAGTTATTGTCTGTTGTCTCTGTATTTGTAGAGGAATAGGTACAATAAGAATTGATAAAGCTATTAGCTGCGTTAGCTGCATTCGTGTTACCTTGATTAATGGTGTGGCGAGGTTGGTTGATAGGTCCTAGACAAGGAACTTCAATTTGTGCGAGATCGCTTGATTCAATACCAGCTACAGCTGGAATGATGTATTTATACTTTTCTGACAAATTTTCTGAATAATAGCTGCCATTGAAACCCCCTGGTAGGTTGTTTGAAACGTCATCAGACCCGACGGATCTGTAAAATTGCCACATGTCATCATATGCTGCAGATCCATGAACACTGCCATGATTGATACCAACAGTTTGAATTCCGGATTGAGCAGGAACCATTCCGGGCATGATACTATGATTACTATTGGTTCCCACTCTAGGGTCATTGTATAAATCGTCTATTTTATCTCCAGGTCGATTTCTGCACCAAAACCAAGTCGAGCAATCATTAGATCCTGTGCACAAAATGTGTCCAAATGGGTGCCATTTCATATCCCAAATACTGGGATCATAGTTACGATGACTCTGAATAATCCTTCCAAGGGGCACATCAGTACCAACCTGCCAAAAAACGATGTTTCCTTTTTTATCAGCGGATGAAAATAATCCTTCATGAAATGGATGCCAGGCTATCGATGAAACTGGGCCACCATTATGGTAGCGGAAAAACTGTAACTCTTTCATTGTGCGAATATCATATAAACGGACTGAATGATCGTTCGAGGCTGAGATAAACCAATTTCCATTCTGATTCCAAAAAGTTTTTACAACGGCCTCTTTATGAGTCTGGAGTGTATGAATAGGCTCGCTTAGCTTAGATCTTGCATCCCAGAGTTGTACAAGGTGATGTTTTGTGCCAGAAACAACTAGAGAGTTATAAGGATGCCAATCAGCGCTACGCACTTCAGATTTAACTTGAATAACTCGTATAGGAGCAGACGGATTGTGAAAGTCCCAAAATTTTAAAGACTGATCATCAGAACACGACACGAAATAGCGGTCTGTTGGAGAAAACGAAATCCCACGAATGAAACTACTGTGAGCTTGGAAGTTTTGAGCTGTCGTCATATTCGGGTCGTGATAGGTAACAAAGCCACTATCATTTCCTGTTACAAGCCAATCGCAAGAGTGCGTCCATTCCATCGCCCGAACAGAACTCTTTTGTTCCGCAGCAATTATAGTCACAAAATTAAAAGTCATCCCGTTCCAAAGAGTGATTTCACCTTTAGAATTTCCGGTAAACAAACGACGACCATCCGGGGTCCAGCTGACTACAAAAACAGGTTCAGGCTCCTTATTTGTAGAGCGAGAAACAAATTTCCCAGTAATACTGCTAGCTGGGCAATCTAGTAAGGAAGCCGGAGGTTGCATCTAAAAAAAATTAGGTAACATCAATCGGCTAGGATAGTAGGACAGTTGACATACATATTTTACAAAGGCTGGATCTGGATGTAGTGTAGGGTACTCCAGTATGTTTTTGTAAAAAACACGGTGCTGATGCCAAAAATCACAAAGTTAGTACAAGATCTTTTGGTAGAACTGCAAATAGCAATTTTATGGCTCGAGCCGTTCTTATGAAAAGAACAAAATCGGAAAGCATTCATATGGTTTAATTAACAAAGACAGACAAAATCCTTGCATGTTCTAAATTCCACCAACAACAGAAGAGAAAGTTGATAAAAGTAAAATCCAATAAATAGATATGTAGTATTTTCATAAACTCAGACTAAAATTAGATTGAATAGAACACAAAAACTGGTGATCCCTAACAGTGATGCTGTTTTCTGAACAGCTGGCCACAAAACCAGAAAGGCAATTTCAATATACTGTCATTATATGATAAACAAATATTTTTAATAAATTTTACATACCGTTGTATAATACATGACAACTGAGTTGTAGTCAATGGCCTTTCTAGTTATATGTGATCTTTTGGTTTTCCCATCATATGTCTGTCGATCAGCTTTTGGTTTTACAAACTTTCGTTCTTCACCAGCATGTTTTCTAAAGTGGCCGCCAGCAGGAAAAATGCTATTACCAAATCCAGGTACTAGTCGATTATCTGACTTACCACGGCCAGCAAAGGACATGGATATGGATAGAAAGTCTTTAACCGATATAGGTGATCGTGTTAAGTGAAAAGCTAAACCAGGTGCATATTATACAATGTTCGCAATAAAAGTCATATAGTACCGAATCCTTGGTCAAGTAAAAAACCTTTTTTTGACAGAAGGAATTTAGGTATCAACTCAACTATGAAACTGATCAACGCAAAGCAGAACAATTGTACGATAACAGCATTCAAAACTACCTATAAATTTTTTGAACTTTTCACAAAAAAAGCATTTTTCCGCCGCAAAAAGAATGGCGACTAACGAAGAAAGGTATTACCGGCTCGTATGATCCTGACTATAGTATGCAAACGGCATTATGATGGAGTTAATGTGCAACTCAGATGTGGAATAAATATAGACTAAATTGACATGATAATACAAATGAACTGTGTGTATCGGTCTTCGATTAAACCGTATCTTGGTATAAGAAAACAACTGAAGAAACGAGAGAAGATTTTTGAATTCTTTTCATAGAAGTTTATACATGCATATTTTATATACAAAAAATATTAAACGAAAGATATAATTAAAGCAATCAATACCTTGAAATTGTTGTTAATTGCCCCTGACCTCACCCTCTTCCACTTCATCTAAAAAAGAACTTGTTATATGGTGAGATGGTGGTAGAGCGACGGTGTCTTCAACAGGGCGAATCTCCTTATTAAGTGGGTTATCAACAGAAGAAGCAGCAGTGGGATTGTAAGGAGAAAACTGTTGGTGATTGTTAGCAATACAAGGTTTCCGGCCTAAATATAGTGGACCACTTTCACTCGAAAACTCTGATAAATTATCGATTCTAGAAGAGAGTGGACTACGCTTACGCTTGCTATGGAAGCTGCTACTGCTAGGACTGTAGTTGGCACTATTACTGCCGATACCGTTATTATTGACCATAGAACGTCCATTGTGGTTAGAGTCTTCATCTATGGAGCTATCTAGGTCGTCCACATCTATGTTTCGTTCACGATGACTCGGTGCTTCAACAATAGCGCCCTCTTCAATGTTCGAACCTAGTTGTGTTAAAATATCATCTACGTATTCTTTGTAAAGTTTTTCTCGTTCCCCACTGGTCAAAAGGTCAAAGTAGGCAATAGTAGAGGCTTGCTTTTCAATTTCTGGCCAGGGCATGTCCACACTGCGAACCTCATCTTCTAAATACTCACGGAAATAGCGATGTGCACGCCTATAACGACATTGATATTTGTGAAGTTCTTGGTGCGAAAGGTCTTTGTAAACACTCTCCATAGAAACATTATCAAGTTTGGTACGATGAAGCGAAATTTTAGAATACCAGTTAGCGAACGATAATTTGTTGGGCCAAGTATCGACTGTAACTTTTGAAAAAAAAGCAAAACGGTCTTCTTGGGGAATGGAAGATGGTGGAAGAATGTGAATATCAAGTTCTTTAGAAAGGGAATGAATAGCACGTTTTTCCTTGTTATAAGAAGCCTCTAAATCTTGAATAAAGTCATAAAAAAGTTCAGCAGGTGTCGAACCAGTCACGCCAATCATGTTAATGTATCGAGGGTCGTCTTTAATTTTTGGATAAAATTCCTTCCAAAGTGTGGTTCTATTGATGTCCCCAGTTATGTACTTCTCTTTAAGAAGTTCACGAAAAGACTCGCGTGCTTTCCGAGATAAGCGACGAATTCGCCAACGTTCAGCTGCATATGCATCATCCTCTCGATATTCAAGTCTGTGAATATGATCTTCAAACGCAGTAATTTGACTTATTGGATCAAGGTCTAAAAAAACAGGATTATTAGCAAAGTCTTGTTTGAATTGCTTCCAGAGAGTGCTTGCTGTAACATGCTCATTCAAAAGGGCTTTGTAAGCGTCTAATTTGCACTGCTTGATCATGTGCTGCTCTTTACGATGACGACGTTCTCTTGCATTCAAAAATTCATCAAACATGTTCTTACGTTCGCGTTCAGTAGGAACTGCCATAAAACGTGGATCATCCCCGAAGCGATCAACCAATTCAAGCCAAGTTGTGTAATTGTCTAGTTCAGTCCATTCGCTCAGCATCTTATTGAAGTTTTGCTGAATTCTTTTTTGGCGATTTTCGCGTTCTTCAATTTCAAAACGTTTCAATTCTTGAATCATGACCTGATAAACTTGCTTACGCTCACTCAGCTTTAACTGTTTGCTGCGCTCTTCTTCAAATGTCTCAGACATAGCCTGATCCCAATTCCACAAAGAGGTCATGCCTTTTTCAACAAGCAAATGAGCATATGCATTTTTTTGAGGTTCATTGGCAAACACGTTCTTCAACACGCGCTCAGAAAAGCTAATGTTCTCGCTAGATTCGTCCAAAATATATCCGTCCCTAGCTAGTTTTTCCATGTGATTTTTATATTCAAGGGGCATTTCCCAACAAGTTTCTTGGGTGATCTGGTTATGATAGTATTTTGTACCATCTTCCGTCGAGTACTCACGCCAAGGTGTTGCATCTTGTGCCTTTTCAAATTCAGTTTTAAGTTCATCTGGCTTCTCCCAAGTGGATACATTAGTTACGCTGTTATACCAATAAGTCTTATTATCACCAGTTTTATGTTCAGACCAAACATTGGATGACGTTGCATGTTTTTTTGGTGATGGCGTAATCATAGAGCTCTTGTCAGAGTTGGTGCTATCAGGCGTTCGGCCTAAACTAGAAGTTTGATTAACTAGTGCTTGAGATTTTGTGATAAAAACCTCATCATCGTTATTAAGCGAGGCAGTGGTCATATTTGTGACACCACTCGAAACGGAGATCGGGGAAATAGAAGCATGCCATTGATTAGGCACAACAAATCGAGGAGGAAATGAGCCATGCATGCTATTCGAATCCTGAATGTTTGAAGCGATAGAAGTAGATAGGAATAGGTATTCCAAGAAAAATTTAGTGAAATAGTGTAGAAAAGATATCAGGCAATTGTGACAATAGCTAACAGGAAAAAATTAGAACAAAACTAATTATATAACCAATGCTAGAAAATGATTCGGAAAATCAAAAAATCAATAAAATATAGAAAGGGACTAATTTATGTATCCGTGTGTACACATACGAATACAGGTGGTACTGACGCGCCATTATAGGTTGGTATAAACCCAGTCGATGAAGGAAACGTAGCTGTTACCGAAGGCATCATCTAGAGAAATTAGCAAAAAAATAGTACAAAATAAGGTAGGTATAATTTTTATTTAGACATTGTAAATGACGGAAATAACTGCTTTGGTTTCGTGAAATAGTTATGTGTGCGCGCAGTGACAGGGCGAAACTAGGATGTTAAAATGAAAGACGCAAAAAGTCTATACAACATGTTATAGTTACGAAAGATGGATAGGGAGAAGTTTGATACTTGAGGTATAGTGAATGCTAGAAATATGCAAGCGTCTCGTGACAACGAGAACATCAATTGAAGCGTACCATTGGAGGCGGCTTCCAGTCATGACCATGTCTTGAATTATTGGTCATTGCATACTAAGTGTTGAATTTTGTCAGGCCTGCACACTAACTAAAATCTGCCTCATACATGGGTCAAAAAAAAATAAAAACATCTCGTTTGAACATTTAGATAATATTACTGTTTACACACACAAGATAGTAGATGATGCATTTGCTGTGGAGATATTATGATATGCATTATGGCATATAACGGCATGATTAATTCGCTATCAGATGTGTAGAATGCATTATCAACTTAGAAAATTACTCTGAGCACCAATCTAGAACATCTCTTCATTTATCTTAGACAGGGATGGGTTGACACTAGCTGTACGACTAACATAAACCGCTTTTGATAACTGCACTATCACAATATGTAATATGAGTATGAACAAATGTCAATTACTGGGGAAAACGCTATAAAAAATTAAGTTACTTCTAATAGTGTCAAATAGATGATAGCCGACTGAGGCGTGGTTTGGTCAAGAAAACATGTTAGATATTAAAAAAATTAAAAGGAGCATTTTTTCTGATTGTATTACTCACTTCAACGTTTACTTGAACCGTGAGAAGGCATTGTATTATTAAATAACCTCAATTCTGTCAGAACGAGGATTTAGTATCCTGTGGTTCGATCTGAATCTTATTGAAGAGAGCGAATATTAGAATAAAAGAGAGTAAGAGTATCACAACTTACAAATTAAAATTGTTCACTCAGGCCATAGTATCTATACATTTTATCATGGACAACAATGACCCTAGCAAATTTATACGTCGCATATATTCACTACCTGTCCTAGTTATCACCAATCCGGATGTCGATTCTGCATGCAAAATGAGTGGTCTAGAATATTCTATTAATCAAATACTTGATTTCTTCTCTCCTGTAGAGCCTGGCGAGAATAGTACGTTGCTGAGACTGCCCCTTTGATCGGGCATATACTTTTTCTCTATCTTTGTAAAACGGCTGAGCCACCTTGACACATTTCTTGTATGTAATGAATCTGACCGTAATGTTCTCGTCTTTCTCTAGCCACCATTCAGATTGTCCCCGATAGTTCAAATGAACGGAAGCATACTAAATCAGTCATTCCTATCACCCACCTATACATTAAGTGGATAGACATTTCGCGTCTACGAACCAAGCAACAATTCGATTTTAGATATAATGAAAGTTGTGCTTCGAAGTATCAGCCTAATAGTACTCATCATTTTCCCGCTGTCATCGACGAGAGTACAGTTTTTAGCTTCCAATCTATATATACTGCTACAGAGAAGAATACAATTACTGGCAATTTCGCTCCAGATATAACTCCTTGGTTTAGTAACTATCGATATCAATTTCTTAATGCTTTTGGCCCGTCACCTCATGAACTTTTTGAGCATCCTGTTGCTTGCTTTATTCTTACCACTTCGCTCGATGCAGACCCAACCGAAACTTTTCATAACCAGCAGCGAGAACTGATAAATTCGCATAACAAAGGTGCATCTAGTCATCTTCCACCATACATTGAATATAAGGAAATATGTCATTGTCAAGTTTTGGTGCATAACAGCTCCAGTTCTGTGAGTTTAAAGGAAGCAAGAAATAAGTTCAACGCTATCAAGCTTGCTTTTCCAGAAACTTCTTTTTTTATCACGCTCAATTCATTAGCAACACTAGAGCAAACGACTCATCTCGGCAATAATGCCAGCCGATTATCGAAACAAGATATTGCATCTATACAGACAATGGTCAGAACTTTTACATATAAATTACTCATTCCCAATATGGAAAAAACATTACAAAACATTTATTTAGAGGTGCTAAGAGAGAGAAGTAGACTAATGCATAAGTTTAATATTCTGTTGGGAGGAAGATTCGGCCGTAAAAGCCAAAGAAGTGCTAGCTCAGATGGTGTTTTATTCCAACTCAACTCATTCGAGTATCGAGAACGAAAATTAGCAGACTGGGCATTTATGTTAAATGATTACGCCTTAGCATATCGAACGTACAGCAGTTTGGCTGAAATCTACAAATCTGAGGCATCAACTTTTCCAGATGCATGGCTCTACCGAGCTTTTGCCTTAGAGATGGCCGCTCATTCTATATGTATGCAAATTTCACTTAAAACCATCACAGCGTCTTCTACTTGGCAAAAAGTCGATTCGCTATTTAATGATGCATGGAATTTATATGTTAAATACAATGCATGCCCATCAGCCATCCGAGTGGGTTTAATGCATGCGTACTGGGCCCAGTTTTATCTACAACCTTCAAGCCTTTTAACGCTCAAAAAGCTCTTGGATACCTGTAAACTCAGCATTTATGAATACGCGCTTTTTCAACAACAACTCGCGTTGGCCTCACTATTGCGTCCAAAGCCTAGGCATCGCAGTTATGTTTTAGGAATGGTTTATGCCGGTGATGCCTTTTTCAAGGCAAAGCAATACATGCACGCACTTTCTTCTTACGTGGCTGCCTATATAATCTACAAAAATAAAAATTGGCATAAACTGAATAACTACGTCCAGTTTCAAATTGTAAAACTGGCACAATTGCTCAATAGACCTGACCTGGCTATAAAGTTTATCACGGCTTTACTAGAAAACGACTTTCAGTTGCCACATTTGCAATCCTCACATTTGCGCGAATATTTTACTGTGATGAAGGCCAATCCTCTGCCGGGGCGAATTTTGATAGCACCAATGATACAACTAACTGGAATTTTACGTCTCTACGGACGGGACGATATTACGTCTGATTTAGACAAGGAATGGCAGCATTTGGGAACGGAGCTAATGAATTTTGTGATTCCGCCCGAAAAGAGGTATTTAACCAGTAAGCATAAACGAAAAGAAAAAAACCCAGGTAATATAGGATCTGTAGGAGAAAGAATATTTGTAGAAGTCGACATAAAAAATAAATTACAGATACCGTTACAGTTAACAAATATCCGCATAGAGTACGAGGTTTTGGATGTAGATGAAAGACAGATTGAAGAAAGAAATGAAAATACAGGCTTTGATTTAGACAAGGGATTAAAAAAACAAGCAAGCTCCCAGGATTTAGAATGTGCGGAAGGATCCGTCATCAATGCTGATGAAAGAGCAAGCTTACAACAAGAAGAAGAGATAACTGGAGATATCGGCCATATCCCTTCTACGAAAGAGAGCCATGCTTATTTGGATGTTGAAGGCCGTGATGAACTATTTGGTCCTGATGAACGTCGCATTGTTCTATGTTCCTTTATTCCTAATGCGATTGGTCGATTTCTTATTACAGGAGCTCGGTTCCGACTTTGCGATGTTATGGAAACGGTCCAACACCTACCCAAACATTTAGAAATTCAAACGACACGGCCCATGCCAAGAATCAAACTTGAGCTTATTGGATGGCCAAATCAAGAAGAAGCAGTTTACGTAGGACAGATCATACCTGCTAAACTGAAAATCACTAATACTGGGCAAATACCGCTTGATAATTTGTATCTGGCTCTATCGCACATGCAATGGATGTACTCGCCGGATTTCAGCGAAAGTCAGTCCGCAGAATACCCGCGCGTCAGAGAGATAAAACTAGAAGGGTTACTTGACCCAAATTGTGCTAAAGAATTAACTCTATATTACCTTCCAAAAACCCAAGGAACATACACAGTTAAATGGCTGTTTTACTACCAGCCCAGCCGTCTCAACCAACTTGGTGAAAACTATCGGTTACAAAGAGCAGTATCTATCATAAGAGTGCTTGATTCGTTAAAAATAACTGAAACAATAAGACCAAATCCAACTTGTTTAGAAAAATATATTATGTACATAACCGTCGAAAATCTTACAAAGTCGAATTCATCGGCAACAATTGGACTAAAAGAACTGAGGATTCATTCCGATACATGGGAATTAAAGATCTTAGATGTCTATAAAAGAGAAGATGCAAGGGATGTATCTAACTGTGCGAATGAAAAGCGCCATTCCAGCGACAATTTTGAAGAGATTAAAAAAGATGGTCCACCGAACGACGAAGACGATCTTTCTTGTTTAAATCAAGCATCTGAATCTGAGGCCTCTGAGTCTTCTAAATTTACTTCTCAACCTTCTGAAAATGAACCTCTCTTCGTAAGTCAATATAATAACGTCTTTCCGTCACTTTCTCCATTTCATTCGACGACCATTGTCTTGTCTATTGAAAAAAAACAAACAAATCTAGATTCTTGGTCAACCATTTTTTTGTCGCCATTTTCAAGCCACGCACAAGAAATACTACCTAGTCATGAAAATCCAATTGCCAAGCTTTTAGATCAAAGCTTGTGTTTTCACAATAGCGACAACGTTACGTCCCAACCTTCTAGTCCAGCACTTTCCTCATACAAAACAAACACCTCGAAAAAATGCAACCAATATCTCTACTCGAACCAAATCAAAAAAGCGAGTACCTCTTCCGAATCAGCCTTTAAATCGCAGTATGTCAACCTTCGTCTACTATTTCTATGGGAACTAGACCACACAGAATTGGTGCCATCGAATAAAAATTTGATGAGAAATCTCTTACTTGGGACATGCAGCATTCAAAAAGAAAGCTGGAATTTAGACACGTTTAGAACGGACATTCAATGGATATGTCCATTGCAAGTCAAAGTAAGCTTTCCGGGCCACGTCTATCATAATTTTTCAACTGAAAATTTTGCGACAATTGAATTGAACTTTACGTTATACAACCCGAGCGACTTGATTTGCATTTCGTGGGTTTTTGATGCACTTAGGCCAGACGAAGAGGAAGGTCAAGATGAAAGTCCGATATTTGTAAAAAATATGTATATGTGGTGTGGAATAACTCATCAGGAATGCAGCAAGTTAGAGCCAGGAAAAATGATAACATTCTCTTTGAAAGCGTACTTTGTGTGCTCCGGAGTGTTCAACATGTCCAGGTGGAAAATAACGGCCTACCCGGAAGATGCTCCAACAAAAAAAATAATAATAAAAGACCAGGCCCAATATTTGATAACAATACATGACAGCGCAACACTGTGATGAAGAGATTGAGCAGTGATCTTGTCTATCGAAAAGAAAAAGTGCATGTAAAGACGACTCGAAGAATAAATGAAGGGGATTTGTAAGAGGGCCTCAAAGAATAAAGTTATCTAGACACAAAACAGGTTTTATAGCTGAAACATAGTATGAAAAACGAGAAACGTTGTCGAACGCATAGCATTAGCTTTATAGCAAGTCATCAACGATTTTCTTGGTCACAGAATGTAGCCATGCCAGATTTTTATCCAAGTTTTCAATTGCCTAAAATTTCCTACCCAGATGCTTATATTTACGACAGCACATATGCGATCACGTTTATGCATCACCATCTAAAGCGAGCAAAACTATAGATCTATATGCAAACACACATTAGACTGTCATTCATTTCTTACGACATGCCCCACGCTGTCGCACTAACTTCAACCAGATGAAGAAACTAAATGAGCTACATCATGCATTGCAATAATTGATACGCGAGGTATTATAAAAAAATGCTCGTATCAGAGAAGTTTCAGGCTGTTGGAAGCAAACCCTATGTATCTTTTAGTAAAAGGTACTTTGACAAAAGATTTTTCGGTACAAAACCTTTGATATTTCAAAGCACAAACATACCGTTGTTTTTTTTCTGAACAACATTTGTCTGGCTATCTCTTACTTTGGGCAAGAGTTGTAGTGAGTGAGGCTGATGCGCACTAACGTAGACACAGTGTTACGTCGAAACCCGTCCCCTGTTTTCAGGGTCGTGGAGTAAGTCTTCATCCGCTCGTTAGACTTATGAGTATAAATTAACTTGTTACACGAGTCAATTCGTGCCATCAGAGCACCATCGTTAATGAGCCAAGCAATTTGCTTTTCCAAATACGCTGGATCCACGCCGAATGACTGTCCCATAGTTCGTAGGTCCGCACATTCGTAAGGACTCAAATACTGCAAAAGCGCTTTAGAATAAATTTTTTTGCTCAAGGTGTGGATATGTCGATGCATGTAAAGGTCAAATCTCAAATCATTGCTTATTTGATCCAGTAGTTGTATAAATGAGTTGTATTGCAAATTGTAAAAGGATGTAAGCAGGGCGTGGATGTGAGGCAGTGACTCGAGTTGGGAGCGAAAGTTAGCATTACCAAGCAGGTCTGATATTTCTCGTCGGTCAGATTCGGCAAGCGAGAGAACACATATGTATGTGATCAAATCCTGCACGCTCAAGACATCGCTGAAAATTTGGGCGTTATAATGACTGGTGGGAATTTCTAGAAACTTGACTACCGCCAGCCTGTAATTTTTGTAGTAGAGCATTGCAAGGGCCGCCCAGCTTTTAAGTTTGGAAGCAATGTTGGGCTCTAGGCATTGCGACTGGGCCAAGTAGCCAATGCTATTAGAAACATAATCAAAATTTTGCAGTTGAATGGATATAAAGGCACATTCCAAATTCACTTCAAATAATTCCTGGGGCGTGGAACAAGATTCTCGTGCATTCGAAAATGCTTGAAGAGCGTCTGTAAAATTTCCATATTTATAATGAGCTTGTCCAAGTTTACATTGAATTTCATAGACTTTTTTTTTGTCCATCTTAGATTTGTATATAGAATTCTCATTCTCTAAATTTCCAATAATGAGACACGCCTCTTTTTCCTTCTCTAAAATCCAGTTCCCATCAAATTCCATGTCTGAAAAAAGGGGACGGTCCATCAGTTTTTTATATAAAAATACGTTTTCAGATTGCTGCAGTAGTTGTAGAGTAAACCGACGAGTGGGATCTCGAAGTGAAGGGCACGTCTCTCCGATTAAAAGGAGCCGTTCGATTTGAGTGTAACCAATGTAAGATTGAATATAGACATTGAAGTCAAAGTTTTTCGATGGTTTGACAGAGGGAAAAACATCGTTCTCATCACATAAAGACGGTACTAAAAGTAAGTTTTTGTATATTTCCTCATGTGGAAACGAGAATGCCAAGGTGTGCTCAAGCAAAGAAGATAAGTCTGATGAACAAGCAGGAGAGTCAAGAGGGGAATGATTATGCGAGAAGCCGGTCAAGTAGATTTCAGATGACAACGGATGCCCATCGACATTCATCTGAAAATAGAATGGCTGACAGAGAAGAAAAATAAAAAGAGGGAAAAAGCCATTCTAAAAATAAGGCAGGAAGTAAAAATTCGCAACAGCAAAAGAGAGCAAAAGGGTTGAAATGGATTAATTTGTCGTTTTCATATATGAAAATGTATATGAAAAGATGCAATAACGCATCTCTCATCTCGGCGTCTTTTTATATTCGCACTCTACGAACGGCCCTTTAAAACGAAAGGCATTTAAAAAAATTTCAACTAGGTCATTTAAACAGCATCCCTTCTTATTATGCGAAGTTCTTGAAGCCCCTACTGTCTTTTAACTGAGAATGCAGGACCGAAACTTTCATACAGAAAGTGACCGCTATGGAAGTTTTAATCGACGCAAGTTGGCATAAATACGAGTTTGTTAATGTGAAATGACGTATACCAAATACTCTCAATATAGAAACCATAAGTTGCTACCATCTCTCAAACGAGTCCCAAAAAACAGGTCGAGGCAAGTTTGGCGGACTGACTTGTAAGACTCCCTTTAAGTAATATCTCATACAACGAAAAATCTGCTCAAATGTTTGTTGTAGCTGAAAAGCCTTTTTGATACCGAATTGATACCGATCAGTGTACCACTTTCAGAAAAGGAAATAGCAGTTCATGTGGTCTGACAGAACAATACGTGAGTAACGGTGAGATAAAGCTTACTAGACAGACATCGAGCAGTCGGTTTAGTGTATTATCAAAATAACAAGACTTGACGTTCTGGTTTGTCGAAGTGTATCACTAAGACAGACGTCGAACTATTCTAGCACCAGCTCAATCGGGGCTATCACAGAATTTCTGGGTAAATTTAAAAGTTAAACATGTCTAAAGTGCATAAAGGCGTATGCTTTTTTTTTGTCTTCGGTGCCAATCCAGTCGCCGGCATGATTGGCCTTGCCAGTGTAGAAGTTGCTCTGTGCATACAAAACTGCCAAAATTTATGTTTGGTCTTGGTATGTGTCAAATTCTGAACCAAGTTAGACTGTTTTTGGAACCAACCTGGGCTTTTTAGCATTTATCAAAAGGATATGTACAACAAAATATTTATTATTGGCATACTAGTTTATTATCGTGGGGCGTCTGGCGCAATTGGAAGCGCATCTGCTTTGCATGCAGGAGGTATCGGGATCGAAACCCGAGTCGTCCAATATTTTTTGCTATCATCAAAAAAAATTTTTTTTGAAATAGCATATTTTTGTTCAAACATCATTTTGCGATGTATTTTGTCGTATATGATGCATGAATTGGTCTCGATTGTGCACGTTGAAACGTTTTACAATTTTTTTTTTGTCTCGAATGTATTTTGTACGATGGCGCAGCACCGAGCATTGAAAAGTACAATTTTGCATAATGGGCCCTTGAAGAGGGTCTCATTCGTAGTTGTTTTAGCGTTTAATAAATAGCACTGAGCTGGAAGAGATGAAGTGATCCGAGGCTCAAGTTCGGTCACGTGGACTGCCTTCTATCGGAAATGGGACGTGCTGCGTGAAGTTCTAGAGCTAAAACGAGTAAAGAATTTGGATAATCTCTGTGCTGTTTACGACGTGAAATTTGAAGAAAATTAACTTAAAATTAATGTATTAGTTGAAAGGCCTCCGCGTTCTCAGCGGATGAAAATTGGCTCAAAAAATGGGGACTTTCGAATCCCAGCATGTCCAGGTCAACTTCTGGCTTGTACATGCATTTTTTTTAGGGTTGCTAATGATTTGTACCGCCTTGAATTTGATACTCACGCGACAGCGCGATACGCCCCGGTTGACGCGTGGCTGGATAGCAGATAAGCGCTCTAGTGTTTGCTGTTTTCGAAGATAGTCAAGATGCAAACGGACGGCGGTTTGTTGAACCCAAACCTGCTCTGCTGACTGCAAAAACGTTGACGTTGCGATGTCGTGTTTGTTCGCGCGGTTAAAACGGTAGAGGCTGTAGTTCAGCGAGCAAATGCTTGCAAATGCGGGTAGTCAAACAAGGCGGCGTTAAGATGAGAAGCCCCTCAATGAGCACAAAGTGTCGTGAGACCGAAAAATCGCAAATCCGACTATATATCCGGTTCGTAGTCAATGCCTCTAAAAGAGTGTTTGGAGCCTGGCACCTAAAATTTTTTCATTTGGGTGTTTGCTTCGGGCGGACGAAGGTGACCGGCTTGGCGCGGTGGACAAGAACGGGCCGTCTAATAAAGTTACAACTGAATTTCGTTTTTTTGGTCAGGCCAATTTCTTCAGTAAAAAAGGAAAGGGACCAGCTCGCGCCTCGAGCGAATTCTCTGACCCGCCCGTGAAGGCGATTTGGTGGCGATGGCGCGAAGCGACGGCGGGCGAACTGCGCTATCGCGGCAATCGAGTAGCAAAACTGAATGTTGAAGAATTACTAAAAAATGTCATTTTATTTTGAATTCAGGGTTTTTGTCAAAGCGCACTGACTTGCGGCAGTAGTTGTGTCAAAATTCCTGGCTGCCTCAAACAAGGATACAAAGGTGCCCGTCCCTTATAGATGAAGGAGCCTGACTCAGCTGGGTCTTTGGAAGCCGTAAGCAGTTTGTGATCTTTTTTGCCTTCGGGAAAATTTTGGCTTTTTGGCCGGTGTCGTTCTGCGCTGCAGCGCCGAAAAGTAGGACAGACGAGTACCTGATGGGTCCTGAGTTGTCGGGCGAAGTTTTGTTGCAACGCCCGAGCGTGCCCGTGGGTGGAATCGCGGAAAAGCTCAGCAACAAGCGCAAAGTGAAAAGAATCAGAGGTTCGGAGGATGAAAAAGAAGACGACATTGAGAACCTCTTGTTTGGGGAAAAAACGGTACTGGAATTTGGAGAGGAGTGCGCGGTTTCGAGGGAAAAGGAGGAGCGGGTCCGTGGAGCTGATGGAATAACAGGTGACGTCGAGTCAGCGGAGACCGGCGTACCTGGTTTCGTGATTGGAGCCAAGAGTCGAAAGGACAATGAGGTATGAAACAAAAAGACGCTTCCTCCGCATGCGTGACGCATTCGAGTCTTTACTAAATCTTTAACGCCTCCAGGTCGATCCCAGCAAAACAGCCGCACCGAACAAAAAAGCTAAGGCCAGCGTCGAGGCCCTGGCACCGGCGTGGACCGATCAGGACGACGAGCAAGTCGACGTTATGCTTAGCAACCGTACAAGAAAGTTCCGCCGCAGCCTCGGCCAGACTCAACTGAGCCAGGCAGAGTACGAACTCGCTCTCAAGGAGCAGTTCAAAAAAATAAATGACACCGCAAATCAGTCTTGGGCCACCGTTTATGAAGAAGAAGCGGACCCAAACGAAGCGTCGTTTCTAAATACGACAGAAAAGGTGGTCTCGAAAAGAGACCCCCGCGTTATGCCGGACAAGTTTATTTACATCACTCAGTTGCAAGACGCGAACAAGGCGGGGGTCAGCAGATCTGTCGTCCGGTGCTGCCAATTTCACCCTAGGGAAAACCTTCTCCTCACCGCGGGTATGGACAAAACGCTTCGGCTCTTCGACGTTTGCGGAAAGGCGAACCACATGGTCCAGAGCATGTTCTTCGAAAACTTTCCAATCACGACAGCGGTTTTCAGTCCTCTCAAAGACGAAATTTACCTATCCGGCCTAAGAAACTGCTTCTACACCTACGAACTGCTTTCCGGGAAAGTGGACAACGTCAAAAAGGTGATCGGGTGCGAGGACGAAAAGCTGGACAAAATGCTCGTGTCGCCAGACAACGGCGTCTTGGTGTTTCTTTCCAAAGAGGGGAAAATACTGGTCGTCTCCAACAAAACGAAACAATGGGTCACGACTCTAAAAATGAATTCACACGTCAAATGCGCCTCCTTTCTTCCAGACGGCTCGGAACTGTGGACCGCCGGCTCCTCCGGGGAAGTGTACGTATGGAACATGAAAACGTACCTGTGCACAAGGCGGTTCAAAGACGACGGGCTGTCTCCCGTTACCGCCATGGAAATCTCTCCAAATGGAAAATACCTGGCAACGGGACAAGAGTCAGGGGTCGTCAATCTGTACAACATAGACGACGAAGAATTCGTCCGACACTTCACTCCTCAACCGTCCAAATCGTTCTTCAACTTGACAACGCCCGTGCAAGCGCTTCACTTCAACCACGACAGCCAACTCTTGGGCATCGCCTCCACTCTGAAAAGAAACTCCTTTCGACTAATTCACGTCCCAAGCAAAACCGTGTTCCAAAACTGGCCCGTAAAACAAACGCCCCTGTCCAGAGTGGCCTCCTTCACCTTCTCCCCAGACAGCAGTCTGCTGGCCATCGGCAACGTGCGGGGCAACGTTCGCCTGTACAAACTCCACTACTACCAAAAACGCGTGTCATCCAACTCAAAATAAAACAATTTCTAACTCTCTCTGTAAAAACGTCAACCGGTTATCTCTCTCTATTTTGACAGGTAAAGCGCATCGAAACTGCGAGCACCACGAACGCCGACAACCGCGCGCGCCCAGCCGCGCAACCGAGCGCCTACGAGGCGGCCTGAAGCACTTGGTACACGGCATCCAACTTGTGACTAGCCTGTTCTAACGCCTTGTACGTCTCGGAAAACTCAAAGTTTTCTTTCAATTTTTTCAACATCGACCTCACCTGAAGCTTCGCACCGTACGCGGAGTTCTTATCCCCGCCCTGCTCCAGCGCCTCGACGAGAAGCCTGAACCCCTCGACGACGCGCTCAGCCTTCTCCAAACTCTTTTCCCAGCCAAAGGTCTGTAAACTTCGGCACTGCTTTTGCCTAAACTCAACCACCTGTCAAACGGAAACAGTTAGCGACTCGCGACACGCAACCAAAAACAAAACCGCCCGCCACACGTGTACACTTACTTTCTCCGCATTTCCCAGAGACTGATAATACCTGGCATAAATCGACCAGAGGTCGGCGTTCGAGGTCTTGGCGGTAATCCTCCCTAGCACCGTCCGGAGCTTCGTCTGGACGACTCGAGACTCGTTCGAGTCGTCCAGATGCGCCTCAATCGCGTGGTCAACCAGCGAGCTCAACAGGTCCGCGTCCACCTTCTGATTCAGATCGAGAAGGCGATTGATGGCATAAATCGACTCCTGAACGAGACCCAGTTTGACACTCGTGGTCGCGTAATTGTCCCAAATTCTCCAATTCTCCGGGTGATGCTTCAGCGCCTCCTTGAAGGCCGAATGCGCGGCGTCCAACTTGCCGGACTTGAAGCAAGACGCCGCCAGATTACTCCACGCTTCTCCGTCGTCCGGACGTAGGGACGTTACCCACGAAAACGCCTGGTGCGCCAAGTTCCAATTCGCAATTTGAAGGGCGCAACAGCCCATTCTAAACCAGCAGTCAGCGTGCTGCGGGTTGATTTTCAAAGCCACCTGAAAATGAGTAATCGCGCCTTCGTAGTCCCTCTGGTTCATGCACAGCCTTCCAAGCTCACGCTTAGCGCGAGTGTACCTGTTGTTGGAAACCTCCCAACACCGGCAGTAAAGAGCAACTTTGTCTTTCAAAACGCTTTCTACGTCTCCCAAAAAGCACAGCAACTCAGGAGTTTCGCCCTCGGCTTCTATCAGACGACTTATGAGCTCTCTGGCCTTCTCGTCCTCGTTGCAGTATTGCATGCACTCTATCACCTCACTCCACATCTCCAATTCTTCAAAGAGTTGTTTGGCACTCTTTATGACGCCTAGGTTCAAATAGACGGCGGCAATCTCTTTCTTAAGTTGGAACAGAGGCGGAAAGCACAGTTGGAAAAGATACCTGCAACGAACCGCAGCCGGGTAGTCCTTGGCCGCGTCCCCATCTCTGAACTGGTCAACCAGCACTTGCATCTGCAAGGCAGCGCGATCCATATATTTTTTGTTTTTGACCTCCAAGCGAGCTTTGAACAGAAGCGCCGTCGAATGAACCAGCCAATTCTTCGGGTGCATCACAACCCTGTCAACGTAAGCTTGCATCTGCTCCCAAGTAAGGCCATGAGGGGGGCTTTCGCTCTTTATGCCCAGACAGAGACACATAATGATGCACTGATCAATCGTACTCAATTCACCTCTTATCAACTCAGAGCAAGTTTCCTCTGAAACGGAAAGCGCCTTGAGCCGAATGTCTTCACTGGATTCGGACAAGACATCCGCAAACAGCGGCGCAACCAATGCCGACTCAGAGTCCAGAGGGCGATCTCGATCGGGCTTGTGCGCAGCCCCATTAAGGGACTTGGCCAGCAAAACGAGCTGCGGCGTATCAAACGTTTGGTACTTGGTCCTTCTCCCCATAACGCCCGACAAGTTACATTGAAGACCCGTAGACTGCATGGCCTTGAGCGCGTATTCAACGGCGGGTCTAAAGTCTTGATATTGGTGGCACATAGCAGCCTGCTCGAGGAAAATTTCAGGAGAATCCCCATAAATACTGGCCGACTTCGAATATCCAAAGACTTGCAACGCCCTCAACTTGTCAGAAGGTCCCGTGAGAATTTCTTGGATTTTTAGAGCGCACCTGGCAGACCACCAAAAACGGCTTTCGCAAAAATCGATATTCGATATATTCGCAATAAGAACCGCTTTGGCCATTACCAGATAATGCGGAAACACGGTTTTTTTATACACGGTTTCCCCATTAAATTCCAGCTCATCGAGTATCTGCTCTCTCGTCACAAACGGTATCTGAAATACGAATTACGTTTTCGAAAAATTCAAGGTAAGTCAGACTGTCATACAGGCGCCGCAGATATCATCCTCCTCAATGTAATTAGAAAAAAAAAAAAGATCTCGTACAATGTTTTCAGTCTTTCTGTCACAGTCGATCGGTGGCCCCGTCCAATTCGACTGAACGAACACCATAAGGGCCGCAACGCCCGCAAGCAAAATAGACAAGTGAGACTCGACATTTCTATTCTCCAAAAGAAAACCTCCGATCAACTTTTCCAGCGTTTGAACCGCAACTTTTCCAAACGAGGAAACTGCACCAATCGCTCTAAGCTCTTCAAAGATCCTTGACTCCGGTGAACCTGGAATAAACACAGAAGACAAAAAATTGCCATGGCAAATCTCCTTGGCTCTTCTCCATAATAGGGGACTAGATGCTTTTAGCACAGACGAGCAGGACGACTCTAAAAAAACGCCGGAACGATTCGTAAGTGTTCGACACTTGGACAGACAGGAAAAAAGGGACTGAAATGCGAACCAGCACCGAAAAAAGAGTCATCGAACAACAAGACCGCCTTCTCTAAAGGAGAATAAGCCTCCTAAAAAAAGCACAATAACTTCGGTTACCAAGGCCAGATCGGAGGAAACGTTCGAGACAACAGATGAGAAGATAAATCGATTCGGTCAATTGTAGAGTGGCATACACATTTTATTATCTTCATTTACTCGGCACTAAATGATGAATGAAATTTTTTGAAAAAAAGAGCAGCCCGAAATACTTTTCATCTACACAAAACGTCTATATAGGTTTAATAACTATTTATTACAAGATCCTTCAATTGAAATACGTGCGTAACTTCTAAAAATTGGATAATTATAATTTATTTTCCTATGCTATTCAAATTTTAAGAACCAAACTGATGCATCAAATCTTATAATTATTTTTTACATGGACTATTGCTTGCCACACATCCTCATTATAACGCTCCTTTGCACACCCTTCGTATTATCCGAATCAAAACATTCAGTCTATTCAAAAATCCAAAACACATACTTGCAATTGATAAATGGCATTCATTTTCAGAATAATTCAATTGTCCAAATAATCGTTTCTGTGCGTTTTTATCATCAGGCAAAATACCAAAACGCTTGTCCAATAATCAATGACTCATCCTTAAACAAACCAGTTTTATTACCCAAGAAGCAGCATACTTATTTGCAAGGATACTCTAGAAGTACGACAGGGCGCTGCCGAGCAGTTGAAAAAAATACAGCGAACATTCATTATTCTAAACTGAAAATTTATAACTTTTGTTTGCTACATATTTAAGATAAATAATTTCGCAGGTCCTACGGCTTACGAACATGGAAATCACTGTGATAAGTTTTCCGTCACCTCGAAGGATACTGATATTGCCATCTCGATTGAAAACTATGTCAATAATCAGAAAATTTTTTATTTCAATCCGTATCCCCTTATAGATAAGGACTTAGAGGTACAACTTGGACTTTGAAAAGCAAATTTGAACCTAAAAAGGCAATACCTTACTATCTTATATAGGTTTACGTAGAAATTAATAGCTCCGATGATGATCAGCAGTTCAAAAGAAACATTCCTGCTCTATCTTTGCTTACACTCTGCACTGGATTTTTATTTTTCATCACCGCAGTATGGATATTCCAGATGATCCGATTCATCTCAGGAGCATATAAATTCCATTACACTTTGTGTATCTCCCTGATACTCAAAACCCTCTTCCTCTTACTCTCGACTACAATAGGCTGGAGCAGTATGGAATTAAGTGGCCCAATATTAGAGATTTACAAAATGTTTTATGTTATATCAAAAACTCTAGTGTACGCAACTATATTTATCATACTATGCGGCAATATTTGTAGGAATTGGACTGAAAATTTAAAAATTGAGATAGTACTCCTCTTGGCAAATACTTTCACTATCTTGACGTTGTATCTATCCGTCTATAGCTATTTCATGATCCCTTTCCTCTTATTTTTAGTTCTGCATATAGTGGTATACCAACGCGCAGAAAGAGTACACAAAGAATTTTTGGCAGAAGAATTGAACCTTGGTGAAACGCCATATTCGCAAAAAATGGTTTATTGCTTCAAAATTACCAAATTTACTATTTTGCTATACTGGATTGTACTGATACCATGTGTCCTCTTATTGGTAAGTCTGCATCAAATATTTACGCAGATTTTAATAGATGAAATATTTGATTTGATAATATTGATCTCATTTGCGTGGAAATTGATACCTGCTGAAGACACCTCAAGCAGTGAAATTGAGAAGACCGTATTTTTGATCGAACTAGCAGATGAATGTAACAATAGTTGAAGTTGTGATCTAAGCTAAAAAAAGTAAATGCTCTTTTTTGAAAGAATACAATAAAAATTGCATTTATCCTGAATAATCAGTTTGATTAAAACGGTTGATGGAAGATTTTGAGTTACGCAGCTTATCAAAAAAGCGGTTTATAACTGAACGTTTAAAAAAATAAAAATAGATAGCCCTAGTTTTATAGCTACAACATAATTCAGCATTATTGAACATCTGGTGTTTTGGATCAGGCAAACACCAGATTAAAATGCGCAAATGAATGGAAAAGAATCAAATCAATGACCAAATACTTTGACAGTTATAATTGTGTTTTTTTTTGACACCTAAAAATAACATAACTATAGAATTTCGTTTCAAGAAAATAGAGGCATTGAGAAAGAACGAAGGGATTATCAGGTTAGTTAATGAATACCAGAATTTGAGATGTTAATTTTTTTTGCCACCGAGAAGTCCAGATGACATATGTCACAAAGACGACACGCGCGGATAAAAAAAATACAGAAAAGAAAGATAACATGTCAATTTATCAGTTTAACTCTGCTTGAATAGTGTTAAGTTGACTAAATACTCATCATGTCTTCATCTCCTGTTGGTGTTAGTATTTTGCCTGCACCCACTCCCGATTCAGCTTCAATCCTTACCTTTGAGGCGCTCGAGTTTTTGGCGCATCTTCACCGAACGTTTAATAAAACTCGTGAAGAGCTTTTATTCAAGCGTACTGTGAGAGCAGGAAACATAGCCAATAATGAAATGCCAACCTTTCTGTCGAGTACTGCATCCGTCAGGAATGGAACGTGGAAAGTTGCAGAAACGCCTAAAGTTTTAGAAAAACGTCATGTGGAAATTACAGGACCGACTTCTCCAAGCAAAATGGTACGTCAATGAGACGCGAAAAGCGCAAAGAAATATGTGTAAAGAATTCAATTTTCGGTAGATATAAAAGCTGACATAGGTGGCGAAATATGTGTTTAGGCGATCAATGCGCTGAATAGTGGAGCCGACGTATGGATGGCCGACTTTGAAGACGCCCTTTCCCCTCTGTGGTCTCGAATTATCGATGGGCACGTAAACATGAAAGCTGCCGTACATGGAACACTACACTTCACGTCTCCAGAAGGTAAAGAGTACAAAGTCAATCCGAATAGCAAGACTGTTCCTCTATCTGTCTCGCGTGTGTGGCATTTACTAGAAAAACATGTGTGGGTCGATGGGCAGCCCATAAGCGCCTCCATCTTTGATTTTGGGATGTACTTCTTCCACAACGCGCATACTCTTATAGCAAAAGGCTTAGGCCCTTACTTTTACCTACCGAAAATGGAATCTCACTTGGAAGCTCGTCTTTGGAACGCCATATTTTCAGAAGCACAGGATCGCCTGCATATTCCCAGAGGGACGATTCGCGCAACTGTGCTAATTGAAACCATTTTAGCTGCCTTTGAAATGGATGAAATACTATATGAACTGAGAGATCATTCTGCTGGTCTTAATGCTGGCCGCTGGGATTACATCTTTTCGATTATTAAAAAGTTTTGTAACTCGCCAAAGTCTGTCTTGCCGGATCGAGCTGACGTCACCATGAGAACACCTTTTATGCAGGCCTATGCGCAGCTCCTTGTCAAGACATGCCATAGGCGTGGTGCACATGCGATCGGGGGAATGGCGGCCTTTATTCCTACATCTGATCCTAAGGTAAACGAATCTGCTTTCCAGAAAGTCAGAGAGGACAAGCTGTTGGAATTAGAAAATGGGTATGATGGTACCTGGGTGGCGCATCCAGGGTTGGTTAAGCTCGTCGCAGATCTCTTCCACGAGAGGCTTAATGGTAAAATGCACCAAAAAGATCAGCTGAAGGAGCAAATACACATTTCGCCGGGCCAGCTGATCGATTTTACTGTCCCTGGATTTAGGGTAACGGAAGCGGGTCTCCGTACCAACATTCGAGCAGCCGTTCTGTATCTCTCATCCTGGCTTTCTGGGAACGGAGCCGTGGCCATTAACAACTTGATGGAAGATGCTGCGACAGCTGAAATATCTCGAGCACAGATCTGGCAGTGGATTAGAAACAAGACAAGACTTGAAGATGGAAGAGTGGTTACGAAAGAGCTGTATATGAAAATGCGCGACGAGGAACAACTAATGGACAAGCAGGCCGTTGAATTGGTTAACAATCTTGTATTGAGAGACGATTTTATCGACTTTCTAACTTTGCTTGGGTATGAGTCTTTATTTCTTACCGCACCGTCAAAGCTGTGAGGCAAGCAGTTGACGGGGAGGTAGTTTATGCCTCGTTAAATTCTTATTAACACAGAATTTTTCTATAATAAATAATTCTGTTTGAAATTTGGGTTTAGAAGTTTGTCCTCTGTTGTGAGTTCAAAACACTGAGATGAATTGTCAGATTTCGACCTGGTGTGGTCATAATATTGAGGTGAACCCGCCAGCAGAAAATAGCTATAATGTTATGCAAGGAAGATGATAGCATCGAGAAGGACTTGGCCGAGGTCGAGGACGAGATAAGGGCATGGGAAAAGGGCTTTGAAATAGAGTTCGGGGCCAAGCCGGGTTCAGAGGATATAAGCGCTAGACCGAGGATAGGTAAGTGGTGGAGTTGAGGTAGTTTTTTATACATTTTTTATACGTGCTACAGAAACTGTTTTTATTTGAATCAGTTACAGCTGACATGTTAATGAATAGCGCTCAAGTACAAACTACACGAGAGCTTAAAACAGGCATTGAGAGCGGATAAGAATGAGGGCACGCAAAACAGCCTGACACCTTCCCATCACACACATGTAGATAATTGCGACGGAAATCAACTGTCTCAAAAGTGCCACATCGAGGGCCGGCCTACGCAGCCTTCACTGTTTCAAAGCCAAGATGCTAATTATGAAGCTCGAGAGGAGGATGCGGATGTTGAGAGTTTGTTTGATCACAACAGCAGCTTTTTGTCTTACTTCGAAGATTCGGTTTTAAATACAAAGGTGCTAGGCGAGGGCGAGCCTGTGGAAGGGGTGGAGAGTAACGGGGAGGCGGGTTTGGCAGATGAGGTTGGGAGTATGCCAGCTTTGGCAAAAGGCTTGTCGCACTTGTCAGCGATTAAGGAGATATTTAACGCTTCGCTTGAAAACAGCAAGGCATTCGAGGTTGCGTCGTGGCCCAAATTCGAAGAGCTAGCGGAGACGCAGGTCTCCGAAAACCGCGACAGAGCGGAGAAGGAGGAAACTGAGCTTGGTTCTGAAGTGCGAACAACGGCATTGCTGCCCAATTTTTTCGGAGCAGGAATTCACGCGATTGGTGGCAAAAGTGCATCTTCCTTGAGCGACCAAGTTAAAAAAAACATTCACCTGGACTTGGCTGACGTCAAGGAAGAAGTAACTCTAGGATTTGACGATAAGGTTGACCATGAGCAGGAGAGCAGTGACGCGGAGGTGCTGATGTCAAAAAGGAAGCGCGGTAGGGCCGTGTACGAAGGGCAGGCGCAAGAAGAGAACGCTAGTGGTGTTCGAAGAGCCAGTTCAAGAAAGAGGGCAAAGTCGTCTCTAAAACAAGTGGATACTCCTCCAGTTCCGGCGTCTAAAAAAAGAGAGAATTTTGTACGGCTTAATTTGAAAAATGAGTACAAAAGAGGTAGAGTTTACGGCAGAAAAAATGTGTTCAAGAAAATCTCGGAGGAACGACGTTTACACGACGATCAGGAGGAAATAGACGTCTGTCCGTATGTGAGCATTGGTGAGAATGCTGAGTTTTTGCAGAGTGGCCAAGAGTCCGCTTGTTCGAGAGGAGGAGGTTTGAGAAATTCAGGGAAGGTGGAGGAGGTTGTGAGCTACTGCAACATGTTGAGAGCGTCTGCCGAGGATGGAAGTTTGGAGTCTGAAAAGCTGGTTGGATTGCTCAAGATGGTTTCTAAATTCGATCGGTTCCTGCCTGGACAAGAACAGGCGTTGAGGCAGATTATCCAGGGAAAGTCTACGCTCCTCATATTGCCGACTGGAATGGGGAAGTCCTTGTGCTATCAACTGGCCACCTGCTTCTGTTTGAACGGAGGCGTCACGATTGTGGTCTCTCCGTTGGTGTCATTGATGATAGATCAGCTGAAAAACTTGTTCGATGTTCTGCGGGGCGTTTCGCTGGGATATCACAAGGCGCAGCGAGAGAACGAGGAGAGCATAGAGCTGATCAAGAGTGGGAATTGCGACGTGGTGTTTGTGTCTCCGGAGAGGCTCGCGTCAGGCGAGTTCGAACAAATTTGTCGGGAGGTGAATTTGAAAATCAATCTTTGCTGCGTAGACGAGGCGCATTGCATTTCTACGTGGTCGCACAACTTCAGGCCGGCGTACTTGTCTATATATGACAGAGCCGTAAGGAGGCTGGGCGCGAAATGCGTGTTAGCCATGACAGGTACGTGTCGATATTGCCTGTTTTTTTTTTTTTCTCTCGAGCACCTCGCGGGTCTTGACCGTCCCTAACGTGCGTGATTTCCTTTAAAAACCGGCGTTGTTGAAACCGTTGATCATCTGGGACGCCCGCGCGAACTGGTGAACAGCAACTGCGACCAGAAAGACGGAGCGGTCCATTTGCGAGCACCTTCGAATCGACAGAGAAAACGTCATAAGATTTTCTCCGCTGAGAGAGCATCTGCAGCTCAACGTGTTAGAAGTGAACAGCGACCGATACGACGCGCTAGAGAGCGTCCTCAAAAGGCCGGAGATTCGGTCGGCGGAGTCGATCATCATTTATGTCATGTTTCAAAAAATGGCCGACAACCTGAGCTTTTATTTGATTCAGAGAGGGTGGGAGGCTGGATCCTACCATGCGGGCAAGTCTTCGAGCGAAAGGCAAAAAATTCAGTCAACGTTTTGTGCTGGGAAAATCCGAATTCTGGTTGCGACCATAGCGTTTGGCATGGGCCTCGACAAAAGCAACGTGCGCGCAGTGATTCACTTCTCAATGCCCAAAAGCATAGAGAACTACGTGCAGGAAGTCGGGCGCGCCGGGCGAGACGGGTCGAGCGCTTTTTGCTATTTACTCTTCGATAAGTCTGACATTCCGACTCTGAGATCGATGGCCCATGCAGACACGCAGGACAGAGCGACCGTCAAGCAGCTGCTGCTGTATTTGTGGCCTATGGACCAAGAGAAAGGTCGCAGTGGGGTGCACAAGAGATACGTCTCCTTTAAGTTAGACGAGTGCGAAAAAAAGTTTGACATGAAGTTGTCCGTTATTCAAACCGTCTTGACGTGGCTAGAGAACGAGGGAATGATTGAGGCGCAGTCGCCGGCACTGATCGCGTGTGAACTCAAATTCTTCGAGCAAAGAGTTGAGCAGCTGAAAACTAAATCCAAGCTTTTGTCTCAGGCCGTACAAGTCGGAAGAAAAACAAAAGGAGCGTTATTTGTTCCGCTTGATGCGCTGGCAAATCTGAGGGAAGAGAATTTAGCGGACACCCTGCACGCGCTCAGGCAACTGCAAGCGCTGCATCACTTCTCGTTGGACCTGAAAGACAGGGCGCTGTTGGTTCGAATCTCAGAGGAACTGAACGGCGAAAGACTTGACGTCTGCATTGATTCCGTCACCAACAAAATCAAAATGGTAGAAACCAACGCACTGGCCAAGCTGAAAGTCGTGCAGGACCTAGTGAAGGACGGAGGCCGCTCTGTACACGAAAGAATCCAGCAGTACTTTCTTGAAGAGGAACAAGGCGGCTCCGAGTGCCGCGAGGAGGAGTCGGACCACCGCCGACAGACTGGCGTCTTAGTGAGCGATATCCGGGTATTTCTATCCAGATTCGCGGACAGAGTGAGGACGGCGCGGCAGGTGGCCAGAATACTGCACGGAATTGCGTCTCCGCGGTTCCCAAAAGAGGAGTGGCAGTACAATCCATTTTGGGGAAAAAAAACAGAATTTGAATTTAACACAATTCTTAAAATAGCACAAGAACAGCTTGTTACAATGATAAAAAAATAATATTTTTTTCTGATAATTGTGCACAGGTGCAACGGGCCGATGTACCACTTCACTCTATGTGGATTTGCGACTAGACGGGTAGTGTTGGAATCAGTAGACGTAGCCCTTGCTGCCCGTGTTGCCAGATCCCTTTGGGTGCTCGTCTTTCCAGTCGTCCCACTCTCGCGCCTTGAGATCTGCGGCTTCCTCGTCTTCGCCTTCCCGGTTTTTCTTGGCGAGCTCTGCCTGCCGCTTGGCTTGTGCCTGCGCGATATTGTATTCGATTTCACCCGCTTCCTCGACGGACATTGTGGGCTGCGTCCAGTGAGGCTTGAAGACTGCCTTTCGAATTTGCAGTCTCTTGTCAATGACGAAGGTCTTGATGGGTCCTTCTGGAGTCATGATGCCCTGCCACGTAGAACCAGCAGAATCGCGTGAACCCAGCTTTTTCTCGTCCCCGCTGCCGGCAGCCATGTGCTCCAAAATCCCGATTTCCCGGTCCAAAATTGAAAGCTCGTCTAACGCGAGTTTGATGCACAACTCGATCAACCTTACGTAGTACTCGCGCTCGTTTTCGTGAAAGTTATCCTCTTCTTCGGTTTGCACAGGGCGAGTCTCGGAAAAAGGAGCCAGCGAGTAGCGGACTTTGATAAACTCGAGCTGAGATTCTAGCGTCGCTTTGGCCCGGCTCCGCTCTATTTTTTCCGCACGTAGCTCGGCAGGCGTTAGACTCTTCTTGCATGTGTAGATCTCAACCTCTTTTTTGGTGGTCAAGCCAAGATTGGTACAGTTTTCGAGAAAATTTAAAAAGAGCTCCTTAGATGCCTTCAGGGCGGAGAGGCGAGACTCGAGGCGGACCACTTTCTGATACGTCTGCGCGAGATAATACGGGATTAAGATATATCTTGGAGGGTAAAAAAAGAAAAATAAGAACATTGCCTTGACGTTAACATAACACAATGAATTCCCTGTGTGTGTGTGTGTGTTGACAACATGCGAAACGTCTTCGCACCGCGGGCGCAAGCCGTACTTCAGCAAATGAGTCTGAACATCTTCGACTTCCTCGTTGGGTGAAAACAGGCCGAGGGCGTCGGTCATCCGCAGGCACTGGCTAAACTTTTGTACCGTAGAGCGGACAACGTCCTCATAGTTGGAGGCCTGAGGTTTTACCTTTTCGTCATCCAACTCCTTCAAAGAGGCTAGGGCATCAAGGAAGGTGTGGTAAAGGTCATTGTAATCCATATATCATATAGAGGGGCTTTGAGAGAGAAAACGGGGCAATTACAGAGATCTGTAAAAAAAAAAAAAAGGGGGCCAGAGAGAGACAGAGAGTTGACAGAGAAAAAGCCTTATGTTTTTTTTAAGGTAAATCAGAAAGGCGTATGTATATTAAATAAAAAAAAAAAAGGTGGTAGACCGAACTTGAGGCCCGTTACCAGTGGGCTACCCAGCCGAGATATGCTTGACACAAGTTTTCTTTGTTGGTCGCCATTTTGATCAGCTTTCCGACCTGATTCGAGATGGTTAGCTGCTGCTGTCTGCCGAAGTCCCACCCGCTGAGTTTGTCGGAGACGCGGTTGATGACGACCAGCGCGCGCTCGTTCAGCTGGTCGGAGGAACTTTGGTAGATGAGATTCGGCGAGCCCGAGTGGGGATTGGGAGAAAGTCCCGAGTAAAAAGGCGAGGAGGGGGCGTTTTGGTGGCAGTTGCCGACGGTGGCTTTCTTGTCGGACGCGAGAGGGCGCTTCGAGCTCCCGTACCGCACGGAGTCGGCGGCGGACTGCTTGCAATTCAACTTGGAGGAAGCGGAAGAGGACGCCCCGGGGGTCTGAGAGGGCGTGTCGTGAATCAGAAGGCGCCATTTGATCAGGGGATCGCACACAAAGGCCTCGAGAACGGCCATCAGGCTCTCTTGGTTTTCTCGCAAGACGCCGATCACGTACTCACAGATAATTCTGAAATTTCCGTCGACGCCGGACACGTCCAGGGCGTTGACGAGCATGCGAGTGAGGCGAAAGGGAACCTTTTCCGGATACTTTTCCCGGTGAAGCGCGACCTCGAAGCAGTCGCCGAAGTCGATGTGGATGATTTTCCCGGTGTACCGGTCCAACATGATGTTACTGGGGTGTCGGTCGCCGAGGCCCAAAATGTACCCCACCATTGACATAACGGCTAAAGAGGTTGTGTAATTTGTACGGCGTTCGAGCCACACCTCGGAGTTGGGCGATTTGAACCAGAGCATCCGCTCGAGGTCGACGGGAGGGACTAGGTCGCTGGCCATCTCGAAGAGCTCCACTTTTTGCATCAGGGAGAGGATGTTGTAGTCGCTGGTGAAATGCATGATGTACCGATATTCTGTGTTCAAATACATGCCACGATACTGGCGGTACTCGAGAATGAGCTGGTGGAGCGTGTCGCAATGAGGGACCCAGCCCAACAGGCCGGTGTTGGGGCTGAGGGGAATCACGCTGTACGGCTGAACTGACAGGTCCAGCGCGCCGAAGTTCAGGTGCTTGCGGGCATTTTTGCTCAGCAACGTGTTGATAAGCCCGAAGAGCTGCATCACGCGCTCGTCCTGGCGGAGGTCCTCGCATCCCTTGAGCAAGAAGTGGTGGGCCTGGCCGTCGCTGCCGAGAATGCTCAGCTTGCGGGGCCGGTGCTTAGAAAAAATAACCTTGAGTACAGGATAAAAGCTCACAATGCAAATCGGTGGCTGGTTGGCGCGATACGTGCCTGGGACGGCCAGCTCCAAATTCCGAGCGTTCAAGAGCTTAGGAGACACCGTCTTGAGCTCCAACACGTTCATCTGAGGCAAGCGACTAATGCGGCGGAAAACCTGGTAGTAAATGTCCCAAGCACGAGCTATCTCTGCCTCGTTGTACGACTCGCAACACCTCTTGCACTTCTGGTAGGCGCTCCTGAGCTGTGCGCCAAACGCCTGCTTGAAGCTGATCTCGCGAATGGTCTCGGCGCCTGCCTCCAGCGTCTCGTGCAGCGGGGCCAAAATGGCCAGCATCGAGTGAACGTTGTGCCCTCCAAAATATTGCTTGGACGCCTCTTCCAGCGCCTCGTACCACATCTCGTGCCAGAGAATGGCAACCCGAATCAACTCCTGACTGACCAGCTCGGCCTGGTCGACCAAACGCAAGCTGTGCTGGCGCATGCTGTCAAGAATCTTGATCAGAAGAGGAAACCTCTGAAGCGATTGCACGCGACAAGCCATCGTCAACGAGTAAATAATCGCCTGCGGGTGCTCCTTCCCAATCTTCATCAGCATGGCGCTCAGCGAACGGCGCACCGGACTAGACGGCAGGATCCGCGCAATGATCTGAGGTATGACAGGAATCCAAAAATCGATGCAAGAATAATCGAAACCCTCTATCAACACCGCCTCCACGCGCTCGTCGGACCCGTAATCGAACCATATCGTCAACAACCGGAGGATGTCCTGAAACACGTGCCTCGTGCTCAGCGAAATGCAGCGATAGAAGGCGTGAATCGCCGGAATTAAATATGTACCGTAAACTTCAGACGTCGACTTGGATGACAGCCACTTCCTAATCGATGTGCTCGCGTCCCCCTTCTCCAGGTTCCCCTCCTTCTTCAGGCACTGCACCACGCTGTAGTTAATCAGCGCCAGCGCACGAATCGCCTTGTACCACGTCGGGTCCGCCCTCATGGCGTTCTTGTACTCGGCAATGATGGCGGAAAGGTGCGCCTCGTCCAGCGCCTCCTGGGACTGCTGAATCCACTGGCCCGCCGTGTAGGCGGTGCGCGACGTCAGGTACGCGTCCTGGGCTGGCGCAACGCGCGAAAAATGAAACAAGTGCTGAAGCGCAGACCCCCGATTGCCCTCCGCCCACTCCTGCTTAATCTGGGCGAATCTGACGCGGCCGACGTCGATCAGCGAATTGCTGCTGATCGAGGGACACGCCACCTCGGCCTCCTGGTTGGACTCAAATTCCGCCTCGCACGCCGCGCGCGCCGCGCCCACCGACGCGCCGTTCAACGTCCCCGAACTGTTGGTCAGAGACGACGAATCCGCCGTCTTCGACGCGGTGATCGACGAATTCAGCTCCTCCGACGGCGACGGCGCGCACAGAGGCACCGAAAGGTTCTCCCCCTGAACCGACTGGGAAGAACAAAAGCGCCTGATCGACGAGTTGGACTCCTTCTCCGACGACGTCGCGTCCTCCGCCGCCAACGTGTCCAAGTTCGAGTACATCTGCATGTTCTCTTGCGAAAAGAGCATCCCGGAGGAGGGACCCGACGAAGTCGACAACAGCATCGAACTGCCGCCCGTAGCAACCTGAGACAGCTTGTCGACCTTCGACGAGTCGACCGCTTGAGAGGCGCTCCGCTTTACCATGACGGCCGACGCGGACTGAGGAAACTGCGCGTTCGAGTCCCTCTGCGGCCCGGCTGCGGCCTCCGCGACCGCGGCGCTGGGCAGGTTCATCGCCAGCGCCAACGTCGACGGCGGGTCCGTGAGCTGGTTGAGAATTTTGTGAGAGAGACGCAAATGACCCATTTTTCGAGCGAGCTCGGCGTATTTCAGCCAAAGCGTCAGGTCTTGCTGGGGCGGGGTAATCAGCGCTCGCATGGCAAGTATAGAGCGCCAGGCATTCAAATTCCGGCGACAGCCCTTGAGCCGCTGCGCCCAAGTTCGCTTCAAACTTTCTTGCCGCTCGGAACTGCTCTTCTTAAACTCGATGACCTCCTCCAACTCGCTCAGCTGCTGGATTCGTATCATCGAGGGGTAGGCCCTCTGATAGCTCTCGTTGAACAGCGCCTTGAGCTCGTTCTCAATCAAAAAGCGACAGCGAGAAATGAACTCGTAGGCCAGGTCGAACTGGCTCTGACCGATATACAGGATGGCCCTAAAAAACGCGCCCTCGGCTTGGTGAGGATCGAGGTAGCAGACGAAGCGACTCAACTTGCCCCAGTCTTGAAGATACCAGGCACAAGAACACACCAGCTGCGCCATCAAAACCCGAATGTCCGACGCGACGATCGAAGAAGAAGACTGTGAACACTTGAAAACCGATTCCTCTTCGACCGACGTGCTGCTGTCTAGAGTCAACGCAAAATCGACCGAAAAATCGCCCGAGTGGCCGCTCCTGTTTCTCGTCGACGAGTCCTCCTCGGCGGAATCGCGGTAGTACGGCCAGCACTCCTCCAAAATGGTCTCCCATTCGCCCATCGCGTTCAGGCACCGCATGCGACCCAAAAAGTGCTCCGGATTCGACGATGCCTCCCGACTGTAAATCTCCAGGGCCTCCTCCCACCTGCCCAACTCCTCGTACCACGACTCGCGCAGCTCGACGTCTCCCCGCGTCTGCACGTATCTGAGAATCCCGTTCGCGGCGTTGGGCAGCCCCAGCTTGTTGTTGAGACTAATCAAAGACTCGGCCATGTCCAGGTTGTCCGGGTTCTGCCTGAACTCGGCCTCTTTGTAGTGCATGGCCTTGGCGTACGCGTGGCACTTTTCGGTCAGCGTGCCCAAAGTGTGAATGTATATCGGCAGCGAGTTGTCTCGGAGCTCCATGAACTCGACCAAGTTCAGCAGATTCTGCAGAATCTCCTGCGGAATGTCCTTGGACAGCGAAGCCGTCTCCAACAAACGAGACAACTCCTGCTTGTGCTCCAGAGAAAGCTCGTTCCAGCAGCTGAGAAAGCCCACGTTAAACAGGGCGAGCACGAACGGCGTGTAATCCGCAACGTAAACGCAACTTCGCAGCGCCGTCGAAGGCGACTCGCGCAAGTGCTCAATCGACAGCTTCCGCATCCACTCGGACCAGTCCTCCTTCGTGGAAAGCTTGTCCGTCTCCCAAACGCGAAAGAGCATCTGCTCGTTGGTCTTCAGCTTGTTGGTCCCAGACGACCCGGACGCGGCGACGCCCCGAAGACTTTGTACCGTATTTTTTCTCTCGCTAGACAAAAAACCCGAGACCTGTTCCCTGAACTGCGTGCTCGTCGCGCCGCACAGCAGCGCCTGCTCCATGGACTGATACCCGGCGTGGCTGATCCTGTGCTCCTGCATGATCTTCGAAATCGCGGGAAGAAACGGCCTAAATTCCGAATCCATGCTACACATCAGAAGCGAAAACGTGTGTACGCACGAATTGACAAAGTCTTGATAGGTGGCCGCTATCTTCCCCGAGGAATAAGCGGAGCCGGTCAAATCCTCTTCGCCCTGGGCGCTCTCGGACGTTATCCCCGGAGACATCAGAATGTCCAAGAGCGAACCGCCGCTAGAGTTGGTCGCCAAGGACGACGCGTCGCGGCCAGTGTACTGCGCGTGCGCCGAACTGCGCGGGCCGGGCATCTCGATCCACGCGCTCTTCTTCTGGGCGTGACTGTCAGCATTGCCGCTCTGAGATATGATGGGGCACACCATGTTCAACACCGACAGCAAGGAATGAACGATCTGGACCGCGTAGTCGCTCAGGTCCAGACACCTCGACATCAGCCCTATGCACTGCGTAGCCGCCGTGGCAAAGTCCAGGTCGAACTTGAAAACGTCCGCCTCTACGAACGAAATGAGCCCAAACAGCACCAGGTGCTCGTATCCCTCCAGCAGCACGCCGAGGGTCTCAATCGTCTGACAGACTCGAAACATCTTGCGACGAGAAATTGTGTGGCGAGAGTACAAAACTTTCAAAATGATGCTAATCAGAAAGGGAATGTGCTTGCGGAGCTCGTCGTTCAGGGCGAGGGAGAGCTCGTCGATGAGGTAGCAAATGTTGATCAGCAAGTTCCCGGTGTTCCAATAGGTCTTAATGAGCTGCAGCACGTCGTCCAGGTACTCTAAAATGTACTGCTTGACAATCGAAACCAAAAGTGCCAACTGCTGAAACAAGAAGTCCTTAAACCGAATGTCGCCGGCCTTCAGCAGGTAAATAAACGACTCCATCACCTGGCTCAACAGCGGCACGGTTCGAAGACCGAGGCTCTTGGACAAGAACATGATGGCCTGCACGGCGCTCTGGTGATAAGCGCTAACGGACGGGTTCTGAATGATGGACAGCAACGCCTGAACCGCGACCGTGGGATAGTAATCTTCCGAGGCAAAAAAAAAAGTCGGGGCGTTGACTTCCAAGCTGTCCGACAGATAGGCCGCCGTCGCGGAGGACTGAATCTTTTTGTGTCTCTTCACTTCGAAGACGGAGGGCTTTTCGCTCGCGTTCAGCTTCGACGCGGGCGCTTCGCAAACCTGCACGCCGGCCCTGTTGGAAAGCTGCTTCTCCTGATTCTGCAAGCTGGCTTGCTTGTAGCAGTCCGGGTCCAGCGCGCCGATGATGCCAAACACCTTGACCAAGTGGGACTTGATAACGCTCGATTGCTCCGTTTTGACCAAAGACAACAGAGTGTCCAGCAATTTCGGGTACTTCAAAAATGGAGGCGTCTCATAGAAGACGTTCCGCATCAGCACGCCCAAGGTTTTGAGCGCGGAGATTCGCCTAGCTTGGGTGCTTTGATCGCTCAAGTTTTCGATGATCAACGGTATCAAAACGTCAAGACACTTGGAAAAATCAGAAGTGATGGCGAGTTGACCAATCGCCTCAACGAGCTTGGTAGCGACGTGGTTGTCGGAGTCGCGCACTTTGCGCATAAGCAATTGAAAGATGCTGCGAGAGTAAGGCTCGATGATGCACTTGACACTGGCGAGGCGAGACAGAATTTGCGCTCCTTTTTCTTTCCTGACGTAATCTTCGGAATACTCCAATTCGCGGTAGACACGCAGCAGGTGCTTCCGAAGAATTGGCATGACGTAGGCAGAATTGACCGCGGAAATTCGACACAGTATGTCAATCACTTTTAACTGAATTTCAGAACTGCCATCGTACAAGTGCATGCCGAGTATTCTGACCATGTCGGGCTGGGCCAAGAAGGGGTCAAACGGCTCGCGCAAGTTAGAGAATATCGTCAGGCGCACGTCTGGATCGGTTTCGGACATAGAGAGGCTCAAAACCTTGCGCAGGGTGGTGTTCACGATCTTCAACGAGTAATTTTGGTTCGCAAAACACGAATTCAAGGACTGCGACGAGTGCCCCTTGTTGTCCAAGTCGAAGGCGTGGGACGCTCGGGACGCCAGATGAAGGGGAAGCGCGTTGACCAGTGAGGCGGTGAGCTGACAGCAAGTAATGACGGACTGCAGACGAATAGCCTGCACTTCGTGGTCCAAAAACCCAATCGCAATATTCAAAAACCTGAGCAAATAAACGCCAGAAAAGTTGAAGGAACCAAGCGTCGAGAGTGCCAGGACGCACTGGGAAACATACTTTTGCGAGTCTATGGGCAAGCTCGTCGCGGTCGGCGGGCTGCTAAAGGCATTGTTGATGTAGCCAGAAGCGTAGAATAGTTTAGAGGACGAACAAGGAACTTGCAACGGCTTTTGGGTTAGACTCAACGAGATGGTGTTTATCAGCCTGACTCGAATCTCCAGGGCCAGTTTGGGGATATGCTTCGCTATACAGAACAGAAGCTCTATCAACGTGGAAGAAAGAAACTGAGAAAATATCAGATTCAAGGTGCCCTTGATGCTGGGATAAAGCTCGGTGCCAAGCGCTACTGTCAGCGAAGACAGGCACGACAGCACCTCAGTGGTCGAATAACGGGAGCTTTTTGTACTAAGTATTTTCTTGATGACGGACATGATCGAGGTAGCGTAGGGACTAATTTCTTGTTGAACGGCCTGCGTAATGTCGCGAATAGCTGTAAAGATCTCGGCCCTGAACGCCTCCTTCTTCAAGGCCACCAGAAAATAGCTCATAGTTTGTTTCAAGTGGCGCTTCGAAAACTCATCCGGCCGAAGCTTCGAAATCGCCGCAAGCAGCAAAGTCGCCGTTTTCCGAATCATCTTGTTACCGTTACTCCACGACTTCAGCACCAGCTCGCAGATTTCTTCACTGTGTTTGTCCATCAAAGGGACCAGGTTCTTCACCATGGATAAGAGAGCCAGCAGAGCGCCATGAGTCGCCTCAACGGAAGTCGGCTTGTGAAGGTTGCCGATCGCAGTAGCATAGAACTTGCGATACCACTGCTTGTGGAGTCGATAGTACGTGGACCGATAAGACAAAACGGAAAAAGAAGAATTTAGGGCATCCATAGCTGCTTGACGGACATTCAAATTTTTATGATACAAACTATTCCACACAATCTTCAAGAAATGCTCAGAATGTACGTAGAATAAAGAAGGCGCGTTCTCAGCAAACTGAGACAAGAGAAGCAAGGCAGAGTAATAGTTGACAGTTTTTGTATCATCTTCTAACCATTCCAAAGCCATTTTTAGCTCTTTCTCCAAAAACTCGAGCAATAAGGTCGTTTTCGTTCGCGCCAACTTACCTAGTACACCCGCCGCCATCGTAACAACATTAGCGTCGTGGTGCACAAACTCCTGGTGCAGCGAACCGGCCATTCGAGTGATTTGCTTTACATCGTCAATGATGTCTAGATCGATCAACGCCTCAATGGCAACAATGCCGCTAAGCTTTTCAGTTACAACCGCGCTATTCACCAATTCAGAAATCCCGGTGTTCACATCCTCCATGAACTGGGAAAAAACGCTAGGTGGAAGCTCGCGAGCCTGCGCCGTAACCTGATCGAAAAAGCAAAAAAATAAGCAAAAACGGGTCGAGGGTCGGCGAACTCAAACACACAAAAACAACGTACGTAATGCATGAAAGAACATGCGGCTTTTTTTCGCGCTTCTTCATTCCTACAAGCATGGAGGTATTTGAAATCACAAATGAGCATCACAAGACTTGAATTCCTCGGCGTCGACAAAACAAGTGCTACGGAAAGGGGTGCATTGACATGCCGACGCAGGGCGTGCAAGAGCCTATCTCCGTCGACCATAAAGCAAAATGCGAACCGACGAAAACATACTTAACAAAAATATGCCTTCTCAAACCACGAACAATCAAAAAGAGAATAGCTAGCTCGAATGAAGACAAACAAACTAGACCAGGAGTTGACTATGTGAGCCGCATCAGCATACATGCATGATAGGATTGGCACGAAAGACCAAAGCTGAAACAAAGGATAAATCACGAAATCCAATAAGAGACGTACTTTTGTTTCAAGCAAGACAGAAACTGTATAAGCTGCTTGGACCAAATAGACTGTTGAGCGTCTGTGATGTTATCTCTATTAGATGACATGACAAGCACCGAAGGGCGGTAATATATAAGAAAACAAGAAAATAGCAGACAGCAAGCAACGCCTGCTTGTACTATTCAGAATCGCTGAAAAAAATATGGGGGCGAGAAGATATGAGATTAGTTGAATTTTGGATACATCATGGTATACCTCTGATACCAATAGTAAAGAAGAGTACAAAATAAAATAGCTAAATTTTTCATTTTGAACAATTTGGCCAAATTTTGTGTTGTTTTCATGGCCGAAGAAGACTGCATCATAGATCCGGGACAGTCCCCTCTCGGAACGAAAGAATAGTGTGCATGAAATGCTCCAGACTGCGTTATTTTAAGTTTATTGCTCCTTTGTATTAACCTGATACATAACCTCTCATATTTAGCTGGGATGAATTCTACACTGCGGAACTATTCGACTTTGAAGACGCGGACACTAGTGAATGTTGGTTCGGAGAAGAGGTGAATGAAAAGGTTTGTGATTGGATAGCGCTTGGATGCGATAGAGAGAACCCTACCAACACACAAACCTTTCCTGGTCTAAGCTTAGAGTCCAAAATTCTAGATATTGGATGTGGGAATGCAAAAACCCTTATTTACCTTGTTGAAAAACATAGCTTTAAAACTTTGCATGGTGTAGACTATTCGAAATTTGGTATTGAGCTTGGGCAAAAATTTTTACGGTCTAGATTCAAACTGAGCGAATGCCCTGTTTCTTTGTTCGTACTTGATATTGTGGATCTGGCTGGCCTTTCCGAGAACACCTTGCTTAGTTCGAATTACGACCTAATTTTCGATAAAGGGACATTTGATGCGATATGCTTGAACTGCGTGAAGGATATGCGAATGCGCTACATCTGCGCAGTGTGCTCGCTCATGAAACCGGAGCAGAGCTATTTGGTCATCAACAGTTGTAATTGGACCGAAAACGAGTTAGTCCAACTGGTGGAATCAATGTCTACTACTAAAAATCGGAAGGCTTGCTGTGAAGAATTGAAAATCGAATTAGTACAAAACAAAAATTATGCGCTCAAAAAATTCAAATGCTTGCCACACCCAGTATTTGAATTTAGAGGACAGACTGGTAGTGCACTAGTCACTGTAGCGTTCAAACTACAAAAAGAGGTTCATTCACCCGAGTGTTAAAAGCGGGACCTGGCAAGACTATAACAGAAACGCCAGCAGACAAACTAAGGGTTCGACAATTGGCCAAAGACAGTATAGCTCATGTTGTCAAAGAATGCATTATAAAGGATATAACAAAAAGCATACGCAGATTAATATCGGCACCTCTTTTTTTAGCGTGAATAGGAATCGGCGGCATTTCCTAACCACTTGGCTGTCAAAAAAGTCAGTTATTTTTTCTAAAAGGCGCTATGTACTTTTTCTGAACTTGATTGATAATCGCTTCTCTTTGCTCTCTGATACGCTCTGGCTCTTCATAGTCGCTCGAAATCTCCAACGTCTCCCTGTTAAACGGAAAAATCATTTCAAAATTACCTCTGGCTTGCGAGAACGAGGCATTTGCGCATTCCTCTCTCCTGGATGGACCGCGCGCAAGAAAATCATAAAACTCTTCGATGTATTTCTCCTTTTCAAAATTGGGAGATGCCGGGTCAGCCTTTGCTGGACGAATGTTGAGAACATCAATTACATCTTCAAGCAGCCCTTCTTTTATGCTTTGATCTGTGATGCTATTGCCTCCCAGACTAGGGGAAAAATTGACTTCTATTAGCCAAGGCTTGAGCGAACTATCCAACATAATATCAAACCCGTATAACTCAAAGCAGCGAGTATGCGTTTTTGGAACGTGCTCAGCCAATGGCAAAAGAGTCAATATGACGATCTTTTTGATTCTAAAAAATTACTTTTGATAAGTCTTTTGACGGAAAAAGGATTGTTTGATATCTTGTAAAGTACTAGCTGCAACCGACGTACTGTTCCCAAATGGATCTATAATCCATATCTTGTCGATGCATGTATCCGACCAGCTGGCGGAGCGTTCTTCTGAAACTGGAGCCCAGTCCTAAAGCCTGAGTAATTTCTTTGTCAAATTCTACTGATGGGGATCCAAGGTGGGCTCCAGAGTTGTCTTTAAGGTGCTGGGTACCACTGACCAGCAAGTTGTTAGAGTTGGAAAAAAAAATTGGGCTATACTTATTGATAGAGGTGTTGGTGAGATGCCTGTACTTTTCTTCAAAAGACTTCAAATCAACGTGCTGAGAATTTAGTTCAAATTTTTTAGTAGCGAATCGAACCAAGCCTTCTTTGTAAAGGTAAATAGTCATTGGGTGAAAACTGGTGACCAAAACATAAATTCTGATGTCGAATTTGTAGCCACTGATGAGCCACGGGTTAGGTATATACAATTGAGCAACGTATATTCTCTCGGGGTCGACAAGTTGAATATCTTTTAGATTGGAAACCAGTTGAATTCCTTTTCCTTGGCTGCCATTGCTAGGCTTGACTATCCAGAGCTTTTATATGGAGTTAGCATGTTGCTTCAAAAAATTAATAAAGGCCGGCTGTCCCGAAGAGCGTACACGACTGTTCGTCTCTTCATTCAGCCTTATTGCGATTTCGTCTAAATTGCGTTTGTTTAGAACAAAGCTAGGAAGAATAAAATCGTATATTTCTCCATAAATTTTCCTCATTTGCTTGAGATAGTGAGTAGTACCGGCCTTTCGAGTAATCATTCCAGAATTGATAAAATGATTAAAATGTTGATGAGGTAAGGCATTGGTTACTTCCTGAAGCGAAAAGCGGCCGTTTCTCCAATAAAGATTCCAGTCTTGGTCCTCCGCTTTAGCCCTTATCCATCCTGTGTATTCAAGAGAAAAACGACAGCTTGTCAATGATCGCTAGCACCTTCATTAAAAGGCTAAAATTTTTGCTGTGTTGAGGCAAGACAGGCATCAGCTAGCTGTATTGTATTTTACCTCTCTTATCCAAAACATATCGCAAGATTGTCGGATAAATTCTGTCGAATTTGTACTTTAACATAATTCAGTCAAGCTAAAAGTTGTAATATAGCCTGGCCGATCGCTTTCGAGTAAAACAATTTAGTCGATGTCTGTTTGAATAAAGAAAAGCTGCAGTCAAGAGTAACAAATAATCATTCTAAAATTATTTAAGCTGAACACCAACTGCTTCGAAATTTCGAAAAGGGTGTGCTGTTGGGGAGCAATTGTATGTAACTGAACAACCGAACGCGCTGAGTTCGCAAATGCGAAGCAGGGCGCACCGACGACGAGCCATCCATCAACCCCATGTAAGAGATGCATAAGGAAGCTATCAAATAGATTTAAGAAAAAAAACTAAGGCGGCCCATTTGAATACGAGACAAACGACCCGGCAACTATGAAGTAGGAAAAACCTGTCAAGTTGGAATTGCAGGAAAAACCGTCATCAGGTGAAAAAGCAGTCAATTGCGTTGACGAAAATAAAAAATTTGCATGATTCACGAATAGAAAAAATATAGGACTAAGAACGTCGTACCGTACAAGCGAAGGTCTGATTCGGTTGTCAAAGACGAACAATAGTCGAACATTAAGATGGAGACAATAGAAGCGTCACCTTGATACTCTAAAATTACTGTATTTCTGATACAAGCCCAACATCACTTGAAACTAAGCGTTTTAAAAGGCATGAATGGGCCGTGAGAATGTGAGATACCCTAACCGCCAAAACGAAAATCAAGGACACTCGTGAAAGAAACGTTCTAACAGTGATCCTCGCTTTCTCATTTTATATCACAAGCATTCAATGGTTTGTAGATATGTATAGCAACCCTAAACGTTGAATGAACAAATTTTTTAATAAGGTCTGACACGTTTTTGTACGAAGAAAAAGAAGCAAATAGTCTCAAAATAGAAGGCGCTTGTTGGTCTCGATCAAAAACAGAAGATTAAAACTGTAGCTTAAAAAAGTACCTCTTACAATCAAAAAGGCGATAACTTTATGGCGACTCCAGTTTAGGCTATGAATAGAACGTCTAGTAGAACAGCGATAAAATTTAACATTTAAAATGTAAACAAGTCAAAATATTAGGCAAACTCATATTGATAGATATCCTTTTTTCAAAAATGCACAACATTCATTGATGCTTATTTTTGTAAAATCAAGCTTTTTCCAGAGGGTATAACGTTCTTATATAGTCCCACGAGAACCTCTCGCTGACAAGAAGACTGAGGTTATGAGCCACATCGGGAATAGGTATACGAACTTGTTCGGTGCTATCGCGCTCTCGAAGAGTAACGGTCTGGTTTGTAAGAGTCGTATAATCAATCGTAATGCCGAATGGTATGCCAATTTCGTCTGTGCGTGCATATCGGCGGCCAATTGTGGTACTGGAATCATCAACTTTGAAAGAGATGTTTAGCTCGACTAACGAATCGGTGATACTGGGAATGACTGCTTGAAGTTCGGGCTTAGGCATTAGAGGAAGAACTGATACCTTGATAGGCGCAATAGACGGTTTGAGTGACAAAAATGCCCTTTGCTCGTCATTGGGGCGAACTCTGTAGCAATGCTCGAAAATGCAATACATGATTCTGCCGATACCGAATGAAGGTTCGATAACAGATGGAACAAAGAACTCCCCGGAAAGCTTTTTTTGTATTTGCTTGAAAGTTATAAGATCAGGAGTTAGCTTCATACCCTCAATCTCGATGAACCCATTGGTCTCCATTTGCTTCTTTAAGTAGGCAAGTTGAGGCTGATTAGAGGCGAGTTTTTCAAGGTACGAAAAAATGATTTTACTCTTGGAGAGGAACATTTTGCCAACAGCTGATTTACTGACAGTGTATTCGATCACGTCTACCATTCGAGGACCCTCCTTGAATTCGTTGAAAGCAACCAGAAGTTCCCCTGATTTAGCAGAATGAGTAGAGAGATCATAAGCACTTCGGTCTGCGTTGCCAACACATTCAATCCATCCATAAGAAGTTTCGATCTCCGCATCCCAGCAGTCACAGGCATAGTGAGCCATTTCGTTTCTTAGATGCTGACGGAACCGTAACTTATCTGCCTGGATTCCAACTTTTTGAAGGAAACATTGTGTCCGAGCTAAGAAATAGCCTAGAGTTTCATTGGCCACTATCTTCTGAGCAACCGCATCTCCAATCTTCATGCATAAAATTCCATTGTCATTCATTTGGGACTCGATGGGGTATAAATTGAGTTCGATGTCACGAACCAAGTTAAATTGTGGATGATCTTTCTCCTGTGGATGAAGAAAATATTCAATTTCTGCCATTGTAAATTCACGAACTCGAAGAAGCGCAGAACGCGGTGAAATTTCATTGCGAAAAGAGAGGCCAATTTGAGCAGCGCCGAATGGCAAGTGCCCGGAATTGTACTCCAACAAACGCTTGAAATTGACAAAAATTCCTTGCGCAGTCTCGGGACGAAGGTATCCTAGCTCCTTGGAAGTTGGACCGATAGGCACAGGAAACATCAGATTAAAAGGAAAAGGCTCTGAAATTTCATTCCCCGTATCTGGGGATTTGGCGTTATACTTTGAAAGTGCAGCAGCTAGCTCCTCACTGCTAAGACTGCCAGCCTTCGTCTTCAACAAAACCAACTCTGATCTTTGATCTTCGTTTAAATTCCCTTGTTGCTCGGTCAATATTTGATCTATTGTCTGTTCAAGCAAGTGGTCGGCGCGAAAACAATCACCCGTAACTTTGTCTTTGACCATAAAATCTTGAAACTTATCCACATGACCAGATGCCTTGAACACTACTTCCGGAGTAATGGCGGTTGTCTCAATCTCCAACAGCCCCTCATTTAGTATGAAGTGCTGGCGCCAAAGCTGAAGCAAATTGTTTTTAACGGAGGCACCAGGTGGTCCAAAATCATACAAGCCCTTTACACCTAGAAAAAGAAGTTGTATTAGGGCTTTCTAAAGCGATAGATAAATGCATGTTACCTACCATTATAAATGCTAAAAGCAGGTGCATAAAAATAGCGGCGTTTCAATAATTCTTCAAGAGCCGAGCGATTGAATTTTTTTGACGTTTCCTCGACTTGAACCTTATAAAACATTAAATCAGTCACCGTCTCAGTTGTTGAGAGATAAGAATATACGGATTGTCGAGAAAAGTTCAATTCAATAGAACAAACGTACAGGATTTGCACCTTTGTTTTGCATCTCGTAAAGACTTCTCAGTTTTTTAGAAAACCTCGAACTACGCAGAAGATTACTGGTACGTAAAGCTGGCAGCAGGCTGCCAGGTACCCGAAACAATATTTTTTTCGCAAACACGTGATAGTAGAACAAACACAAAAACCAGGTTTACCTCCGTTTAGGGTTCAGGTACTAACGTGTAGATGTCTATTTAGATGTTAACAAAAATAAAAAGATGAATCCACACGATTTTATTCCGGATAGGCTATACAAAATACGATTAAACCGATTGGCCAGATATTTCCCTGGTGTCTATCGTATAACGTACGGCTCAATCGACTACAAGTGCAAATTGAAAAAATTAGGCTTTGCTAATTTGTATATAAAAAACTTTCTAAAAAAACGTACAGAAATCACTTGCCGTATTGTGTTCTCCTCCTTTAGTTTTGAATGTTGATACCTTACAGATGAAAATTGCAAAGAGACATGCAATTATTTTTATCGCGATGCCAAAGCAAAGTAGTATTAAGTAGTAATTTCTTTACAAAAATAAGTCAACTAAATGTACATTTATTTACTCTTTACAGCAAAACATACCCAAATATACTGTAATATGAAATAAATTTACTTCTTATAAAGTTGATCCAAACTGAAATCCTAATTATATCTACGACACTAGATATAGATGCGAACAGAATATACTACAAATCATGCAGATCGAATCCGAACCGCGTTAAGGAACTTAAAAGAATACTCTTCACCCGTCAGCTTCAGCCAAAAACGGAGGATACGGCTAAAAAAGGTTTATATTTTCTTTTATATGCTCCATAGAATCCAAACAAAGCGATTGCGATGTTGATATCTTGAAGTATAAAAAGAGTATTTATTATTGAAAGGAAGACTTGTGCGCATAAAATTGTGATAAAATAGTTGCGGGCCAATCCTGATAGTGACTTCATTTTATCTAGCGTTTAGCGGATGCAGTAGCAAATCGCTGAATAAAATATTGATTCAAAAAATTGGCGGGAAAGAATGTAAAAATTTTCATTATACTGTTTATTATATTATATTGTTTGTTTGGTCGCATAGCTTTTTTGATGACTCGCCAATCCTAAATCTTTAGGTCATGACACATTGGATTTTCAATGTATGCATTGGTTTTTACAAAAATTATAGCTTACAGAGCAGATCAGCGAAGTGTTTGGTGGGAGCAATTGGAATTTTTCGAAGACGTTAACTAATTATGGTTGAACGTACAATAATTTTAGGATTCCTGGGAAAACATTGACGGCGGATGTTTCAACTACGCAACATGGAGACAAAATCCGCAGTATTTAATGACTATACAGCCTAAAAGCAGCGACGAAGAGAAGTCGCCAAACTCAAAAATAACCATCAAACTACAAAAACATTGCGATAAAAAAGACGCGATAGGAGCTTACATCATACCTTGTTCTCCGAGTATGTCTGAATCCCGTACTATTGATTTAATTCGTACTTGAAAATAAACCTTATCCTTGATTTTAGAAACTACAAGACCGTTGATATCGTTGAATGAAATCTTGGCAGCAAAAAATATGGTCAAACTGAGATTTAGCGAAAGACATGGAGGGGGTATGTACATTGCAAACCTTACTTTGAACGCTCCTAGCTTAAAATACCCTGTCTATTTCATTGTCTGATACCTTTAACGTTATTGTGCCCCTAGTTGAGGAACAGCTTCTTCTGAATCCAGGAGCCTATGTAATCATTCCCTGTTCGTTCTACCCAAATATAGGCTGTAAGTTTTCTTTAGACGTATACGCAGAAGACAACAGAATAAATATGACGGAAATTACTTATAGATACAAATCGCTCTACATAAATGGTAAATGGCAAGAGCAGCTTCACCATGCGGATATTAGATATATCTGCGGTACCAAGTTTAGCGCCTTTAGCCAATCCGAAACCTTGGCCTATTTTTTTCTGATAAGTGGGAACAAGCAGGCCATGCCGAGACCTAGGTTGTGCATACAGAAACCTTCAGGAAGCGTTGAGATTTTAAGTTGCAATTCGTCTAAAGGAGAAGTGACCGTTTCTTGCTTGCTAGAAGCCAGAGAGTACTATACTATTGTGTGCAGTCCTGATCATGCAGAAGCACGTGACGATTTCTATTTGGTCGCGTACAGTGACCAAGACATATCAATTCAACTTGAGAATTCTTCTTCTCCTAAGAGGTCTTTCAGAGGGAAACTATCCGCCGACACCGGTCAATTTCCGGAACGGGAAAATCCACAGTACCTACTTCAAACAAAAACCTCGAGCACGGTCACGATCAGCCTCAATCTAGCCTCGGCTCAATATGTAAATGAATCGATAGGGTTTTATTTTCTTCGAGTCACTGGAAATTCACACGCGGAGGATTTGAACTACGACGATCCTTCGTGCTTTGTCTGCGACAAAAGATCGTTTATTTCCAAGGCTTTTGAATTACCCGCACAGAATGAGTGGCTCATTATTCCGCGTAGTGAAAGCAGAACTAATGTAGAGTACGTGATGGACGTGGAGTCCAATAATTCTATTCAGGTCGTTGCACTGAAAGACCCCTGGAAAGAAAAGCATATATCGGGAGAATGGTGTCCAAACACCGCTGGAGGCTGCTACCTAAATACGACTTGGATTGATAACCCCCAGCTGGAACTGAGATTCCATAGAGACAGCCTCGCTGTTATTCTCCTGGCTCTAAAATCCGACGTGAGTTTTCCTATTGGGTGTTATATCTTAAAAAATGATGGCCCTGTTAGAAAGTCTTTGAATATTACCGAAAGCAATTTGCTCAAGCCAGTGCTGTTCAGAAATAGTCGTTATTACTGCGAGAGAATAGTCGGTAGAGCGGGAGAAGCCTACAACCTAATTCCGTGCACATATCATCCGGGGAACGTAGCTTCGTATGAAGTGATCCTTTTTTTAGAGAAAATAGAAGACGCTAATTTGACAGATATTGGACAGTTTTACACCCAGCTCACGGTCGAAGGACAGTGGCGAGGAGGCACTTATGGAGGTCCGCTTCATTGTCCGACATGGCGTTGCAATCCCCAGTACAACCTATCAATCAACATTGATCGCCCCCTGAATATTGGAATCATTTTATCGCAAAAATCGAAGCAAGCAGCAGGCGAAAAAAAGGGGAGCGCTTCTACGGACAGCTCGAGCTACACTAAGGAGTCCGTTTTTAGCAAACAAAGGAGTATAAGTCGGTCAAGGAAAGGGCCGAAAAAGAATGGTAACGGTATGGAAGCCATAGGTTTCTATACGTTCTACACGGAGAGCGCATGTTACAAGCGAATTATTGTAAAGCCATCCGACCACTTGATAGAACCTTGCTTTGTACTGGCTCGCGAGGTCTGGGGGGTGACGAAAGTGGACGGTAGTACTAGCTTCACGATTGTGCCAGCTACTGCGGAGAGCGTGATCGAAGAGGACGTCAAGTTCGAGCTTCGAGTCCTTATGGAAAGTCAAGAGCCTGGGATCGTACCTTACAAAATCGAGCGGATAAAAGGCGAAAGACCAGTTGTAAGGTGGAGTGGAAACTGGAATTTAACTGGGTCATGCGATCAACCGTCTGTCAACTCTTCTCAAACACCTCAGGTGTATCCCTTTTTGATTAGCGACCAGACCGAAACAACACACTGTACTGTGATGCTGATACAGAACACCTTTTCGCTGGCAAAAATCGAAATCTATAAAATCGATGACATGTGTAACGTGACGGAGCTGTTGAAAAACGATAAATCAATCGACTACCTGTCTACATATGGAACAATGGTTGTACAAAGCCCGCTGTCAAGGGAGAATGAAAACAGTTTGGAAGTAGACCTCGGCCCCGGAGCATACGCGGTTTGCGCAGTTCCCTGCTCAGCAGAGTGCTTCGGATCCTTTTCCTTACTTTTGCATTCCTTTTCACCCATCATCGATGTCAGCTCTCTTGAACGCGACCAGCTGCAAAATGAATCCAAGCGCGTTCTGGTGCTCAACGAAATCCTTGCGACTGAAAAAGCCTACATCAAAGCCCTCAATATCCTAGTCGAGCACTTTATGCAAAATATGATGAAGGCGTGTCGAAACACCGGAGGGCAACTTGATACCGTCAAAAAAGTGTTCAACAACATTCCCACACTGTTGAACTGCAACAAAGCTCTGTACGAGCAACTAAAAGAGACGATGAAATCAGAGAAGCCTCAAGTCGGAAAAGTTTTTGCAGAATTTTCTAATTTTTTCCGAATGTATGCTGAATACACGAACAATTTTGATGCCAACTTAGCCCTCTTAGAAGAAATAAAGAAAAGACCCCACTTCAAGAAGTTGTTGGAAAATTTAGAGTCCGATCCCAGCGTCAATCGTCTTTCTATCAACGACTATTACATCATGCCTGTCCAGAGAATTCCGCGCTACGCTCTCCTATTGAAGGAGGTGCTAAAATACACCCCGTCCGTGCACCCGGATTACGAAAATCTAGAACACTCACTGCATAGAGTAAGAAGCATCGCGATGGAAATTAACGAGAAGAAGAAGAAAGCTGAAGCAGTGGCGAAGGTTATCGACATTCAGGAAATGCTCTACGGCCAAGTTGGTAAAGAGTCGTTACAAATTGCAACCCCGTCAAGGTTTTTCGTTAGATCAGGAAAATTGCGCTACGAAAAATTAAAATACTCGAATCCAGTTTCTAACACGGTGAACGATACAGGCGCCTTTAGCGCGAACAGAACCAAAGGGATCACTAGCGCCAAGCCGTGCTTTTGTTATTTGTTCAACGATTTGCTGTTAATAACCAAACCTAGAGGCAGGAAATACGAATTGAAAGTCGAAGTACCCATTGTCAGCGACACAACAGTTGAAACCAGTGGTGACAATCAGTTTTTGGTCAAGATGTTTTCCTCGCAAATTTTGGGGGTGCTATTTTTCGTAGAAGATTTTAAAGAAAGAGATTTTTGGTACGCGGACATCAACCTGCTTATCCAGTCAGCCATCAATAAGCAGATATCGAAAACGAAATTTACCAAAAGTCCGGTGAAAAAAACGAACCCCGAAATGCAGATTCTATTCGGTGAGTAAAGAGGGACAAGGAGCTATGACACAGCTATATGCGAGGTCCTTTTTGGTTGAAAGAGTTCAGCAAAACGGAATGCCAAGCACTGGTTTCGAGTGTCTCAAACACTTTGTTTTTGGCCGTCAAAAATGATGAAGTATTTTGTAAGTGCTCAGAGAAGGAGGCCGGCGCGGACAGCATTGCAGACCTTGAAAAATAGCAACACAAAGGGGACCTGTAAATTGTAAGTTTGGGTTACAATTCTGTTTTTTTTAGTAAAAAAACAAGTCAGACAAACGTTCATTCAATTGCAAGTTCAGCACATGTTGCATGCATCGAGAAAGTGGGTGTTGGGGCGGCCCCCGAAGCTTTCCAATCTCCAAGGTTCTTGTCGTGCCGTGCGCAAAAAAAAAACCCGAGTCTTCTAATTCTAAAGCGTACAGACAGCCGGTTTCGTTGATGGCGGTCGTGATAAAAGTGCGACGAATTCACGTGCATATAGAAGTTCTGACATGTTGACTCGGTCGCATTTCCGCCGGTGCGGCTTCGAGGTGTATAGCTCGTCAACGGCGGTCCTGGCACTCAAAAAAAAAAGATCTAGCCAAAAAATTGTGCTTATTGAACTAGACAAGTGAATGTAAGGGTTGACAAACCGATCTGCTCTGCGTGCTGCGACGAGAGTGTTTGTCGAGGCAGACAGCTCATGCGAGCCGGAATAGCTTGGCGGCGCCTGCATCAAGGGTAGTAGTCCGTAGCGCGCGAACGCCCAGAATGTACTAGAGTGACTTCTGCGAGTTTTTGTGAGATTTGCGAGTATCAGGCGCTGCGTGGTTTGGCAGTTGCGTGTGCCCCTTGGGGGCATATTGTCGTCGGTGTTTTGATGAGTTGTGGAGAAGACAAGAGTTTGAGGATTGTTTTGCCGGCTCGTGAGTTAGTGAGGAGCGAGCAGCGCACGATCAAGAGAGACGGCGGTTGTTTTTGTAGGAAAAAGTTTTGTCATAGCCGCTGAGCGACGGTGTAGTCAAATTCACAGATAGTGCTTGGGACCAAAGATTGACGCGGCTCTGGTTAGTAGTGAGGTAGCATCCGGTGATTTACCCTGAGCAGACATCGATATTGATATTTTTATTTTTTATGTTGCGAAGTTTTTCTATAATTTTGGTAGGCTGGCTTAGACAAGCAGCTTTGCTCCACTTGCTGAAAATCCGTTTGGGCGCTTAGCTGGTAGTCAGAACCCGCTTCTTTGGTGCGTTGAGAGAGGTGTCTTGCGCCTGCTGGATCTTTTCGAGTGAAAGACAGCGTGAAGAGAGGAAGAAGAGGTTATGCCGACGCTGTGCGTCGTAGGTACGCGGATTGGCGCAGACCGGAGGTGGTTGAGGGTGTTGGTGGTTGGGGGGTCGAAGGGCACTGACGCGAGAGTGTTTGCGCTGTGAGGCTGCTGACTCGTGTTTTTTTTGCGTTTTGCCTGAGCAGAGTGGGTTGGTATTAGGTTTACTTGGATGGACTGAGGCCCTTGCTGGGGCGTAGTGAACACGTAGTGAGCACGTGGTGAACAAGAGGGGATTGGTTGGGGTTCAGAGCTGGGTTGTTGGTCTGAGTGCGCTGGAAGTCCTGCGAGAGGGCTCTATTCATGGGAGAGGGTCCGGAGCCGAGGCGTTTGGACGCTGCGTCGGGTTATCGCGAGGGGGGAGGCGCGGAAGGGTCGCGTTGGCAGGAGGAAGATGGGCGGTCGATGGAGGGAGAGGGCGAGGGTAGCCGTGAAGTGGAGCGGAGTCAAGAGGAGAGTTCGATAGAGGACGGTCCGGAGTTGGGCTGGACGGGTGGTTCGGCGTTTTTGTTGAGGGAGGAGGCGAGGATAAGGCCGGTGAAAGGAGGGGGTCGCGTTTTGACGGGAGAGGGTCCGAAGACGGCGTTGAACAAGAGGCGGCTATCTATTTCGCGCTTGGGGTTGGCTGGTGGGTTGGAAGGTGGGTGCCGATTGAAGAGCGAGGGCGTGACCTTGGGCGTCGCTGCTGGATCGAGTTGCGCGGAGCGGAGAGATCAGGGTGAGGTCGCGGGAGGTGGACAGGGTTGCCTGGATTTGCTGACGCGCCGAGTCGACTTGAGGGTGGCGCGCGTTGAAAAGGCGAGGCCGAAGAGGGTCTGTTGCACGTCGGCTGGAGGGTTTAAGAAGAAGTTGGACATTGGCGATGAGGGAGTGTATCAAGTGGAGGGGGAGTTCCGGAGTGAGTTGGGAAGGGGTTCGCCCGAAACAGGCGATGCAGAGAGCGTGAGTTTTGGTAGGTTGAGTGGGAGTGGTTACGAGCGCCTGCCGAGAACGCCGAGCGCGTGGGGACGGGTGCGACACCCGTTGGTTGGGAGGGTTTCCGCGGTGGTTGGCGGCGCTGAGGATCAAGTTTCGGAGAGCCTGGAGGACGAATCGGTTTCAGTTTTTTCTCGGGGTGACTGGCGGGAGGGGGGCGACGCGTCCTCGGGGGAGGCGTCGAGGTTTGCGGAATACGGGTTTTGCGAGAGGTGGCCGTGCGGAATGGGGGGGAGGGAGGAGATAGAGAGCCCGCAGGAGTCTCAGAGCGCGGAGAGTCTTGCTTGTCGACGGGTGAGGGCGTTTGACGCGATCCACGAGTGGTCGTCCTCGGGGAGCCGGGAATCGCCGAGTCGCGAGGTCCGCGTGGAGCGAGGAGGCGGTGTGGCGGGGTTTGGGCGCGATGGGGGTTGGGAGTTGCGAGAGGGCGTGGAGGGAGACGCGTGGGACGCGATAGAGAGTTTTTCGGAGGACGGAGGAGCGGAGTCGTGCGAGGTGGAGAGTTGGTTGGATGACGTGATTCAGGTTTTTCCGCAGACGCAAGGCGAGGCGTTGAGCGCGGACGAGATTTTGTCGTCGTCGCTGGAGGGAGGCAGCGAAAGCGATGAGCGCGAGGGTTGCGCGAGGGGGGAAGGGGGTTCGTTGAGGTTTGGCGCAGCGGGACGAGCGGGGTTGAATTGCGGTTTGGTGAAGAGGGCGTTCGAGGCGCAGTTTCGTTCTCAAGTGCTGAAGATCAGGGAGTGCAGCAGAGTGAACACGGAGAGGTTGGCGTTGGTGCTGCTGAGGAGCGGAGAGAGGGGGTGCAAGTATCAGGCGTTTGTGGCCAAGGACGTGGTTTTGTCCGGGGAGCTGGAGTCGGGAGCGGATTTGTGCTATTTGTTGTTGCTGGACACTGGAAATGTGGAGGTGGAGCCGGGAGCGCTGATTGCGCTTTACGCGCCGATCGTGCGCTACCGGTCGGACCCGTTTGAGTGGAGCTTTCACGTGGTGGGGGGGAGGGTGCCATCGCTCGAGGAGGTGGTGGTCCAGAAGGAGTGGGAGGTCATCGATCGGCGGATGCTGCTGGAACAGTATCCCTTCATTGACGCGGTGGTGCCGGAGAGGTACAGGAGCGCGCGCGCGAGGAGCGGGGTGGAGTGCGAGTCGATACCGCTGAGGGATTTTGGGAAGAAGCTGCACCTGGCGGCGGTTGCGAGGGAAGAGTCGAGGGCGCCGTCGCCGAGGTGGGTGGGAGAGCGGTTAGTTTGGAAGTTGTTCGTGGGTTGCACGGTTTCGTTCGAGGGGAGGGTGCTTCGTGTTTACGGGGGCGGCGGGGAGGCGGTGCGCGGGGGCGGGGGGAGTGGGTTAGGCGAGGGGGCGGGGGGGCGTGGGTTGTATCGCGGCGCGGAGGCGGCGCTGATGGATTTGGAGCGGAGTTGCAGGAGGAGTGTGAGGCGGTGCAGGGAGGGGTTGGGCGGGGGTGCGGGGCGTTGGGAGGTGAGCAGGACGATGTTGGTGGAGGTTTTGGACGGGAGTCGAGAGTTGGTGTGGGTGAGGGCGGTCGAGGACGTGCGAGAGGGTGCGATGTGTTGGTTTCGCGAGTTCAGGTGCGTGAGGCGTTGTAGTGCGCGGTCGGAGGCGTTGTCGAGTTTGTATGAGGTGTATAGGGGTGGGGTGGGGGGGTTGGTGTGTGTGGGAGGCGTGACGGAGAGGATGGAGAACATGTGGTGGGAAGTCGGCGGGGAGTCGAGAGAGGGGGGGTCGTTGTGCGACAGAGGCGAGTCGGCGGGCGGGTTGGTTTGCTACGTTGAGTTTTGGCCCGGAGAGGAGGGAGAGGTGGTGTTTCGAGGGGAGAGCGAGGTGAGGCGAGAGGTTGAGGCGAGGATGGAGTTGCTGGTTGGATGGGGGCCGAGTTTGAGGTGTCGGATTGGCGCAGGAAGGGTGGTTGGCAAGTTTAGGTTTTTGTTGAGTCGGAGGGCGTATTTGAGCAGGGGGAGGGGTTGCGGGGCGGTATTGGACGCGCTCGCGATCGTTTCGTTGCCCAGAGCGGAGAGAGAGGGTTTTTTTTTGGTGAAATGCAGCGCGAGGGACGAGTTGCCGGTGGGGCGTGTTTTGTCCGCCGAGTTGCTGTTGAAGCCGAGTCGCCGCGCGGTGCTGGAGTTGGACCGGTTTGCGAAGACGAGTGTGCTGGAGCGAGGGGGCGCGTTTCACCCGCTGAACGCGTTGTTGGCAGCGAAGCCGGAGATTTTCGAGCGGGCGGCGCTGGAGAGGGCGATGGGTTTTTGCGAGGACGATTTTGCGGGCGGGTGCGGCTGCGCGGAGTGGCACAGCGACGTCGTCAGGTTGCCGGCGGAGATTGAGTTGGCGGAGGGGGGCGCCGGATGGGACCGCGGCGGCGCGAGCGGGGGCCTGTACTGCAGGGAGTGCGGGGGGTTGGCTTCGGCGGAGCGGGAGCCGCTCCCGAGGGTGGTGTTCGAGGCGATGATCGAGGTGGAGGGGGGGCGCGCGAGGCTCCTGGGGCCGCAGGAGGTGGAGAAGGCGATGGGCGAAATTGCCTCGGCGCTGAAGTGAAGCGAGTGCGGAGCGCGGGGGTAGGGGGGGGAGGACGAAGTGGCGCGGTGTGTGGGGTGGGTGTGCGTGCATGTGTGTGTGTGCGGGGGCGGGAGAGGGTGCGTGCGGGGGCGGGAGAGGGTGTGTGTGGGCGTGGGAGGGCGTGGGAGGGCGTGTGTGGGCGTGGGAGGGCGTGTGTGGGCGTGGGAGGGCGTGTGTGGGCGTGGGAAGGTGTGTGTGGGCGTGGGAGGGCGTGTGTGGGCGTGGGAGGGCGTGTGTGGGCGTGGGCGTGAGAGAGTGTGTGTGGGCGTGGGCGTGAGAGAGTGTGTGTGGGCGCGCGTGTGTGTATAAGTTGAGCGAAAAAGGAAGCGCGGCATTTTTTTCGTTGCGTCGACGCGTGTGAGAAGAGGAGCATGGGCGAGCGCGACGAGTGCCAGGGAGAGCGAGAGCCGGAGCGGTTGGCGGAGCGAGCGAGTGGCGACGCGGGTGGTGGTGGTGGGTCGGCGGCGGTGTTCAAGAGGGCGTCGTTCGACAGGCGCAAGTCGAGGAGGAAGGTTCAGGAAGAGAGTTTGAGCGATCAGGCCGAGACGCAGCTGGGCGCCGGGAAGAGGAGGAGGGCGGTGCGCGGTGGTTTGCAGGACGAGTCGGTGAGCTTCGAGTTGGAGAGTCTGAAGCATGAGGGCACGAATCTCGGTTTTTACAACAGCGGGACGTGGGCGAAGCCGCAGGAGTCGGAGATGACGGGCAGCACGGCCGTGAATCAGAGGGCGGACGAGGAGCGGCGGGAGAGGGCCCAGAGGGCGGCTGCCGAGAACGGGAGTCGCGCGCAGGACGCGGCTGACGCCGAGGTCGATAAGAAGGTGTACAGAGGGGCGTCGGAGTACAGAAAGTACATACAGCCCGGGCGGTACGTTGGGCCGCAGAAGAGCTCTTCGAACGTGCGGTGCGACGTGGTCATCGACTACGCGAGGGACATTTGCAAGGACTACAAGGAGACGGGTTATTGCGGGTACGGCGACACTTGCAAGTTTCTGCACGATCGAAGCGAGTACAAGACCGGTTGGCAGTTGGACAGGGAGTGGGAGGCGCAGGAGAAGAAGAGGCGCGACAGGCTTTTGGGGATCGAGCAGTCCGACGAGGAAGAGGAGGAGGAGGAGGAGGTCAAGAAGCGGGCCCAGCAGGACGTGCCGTTTGCGTGCCACATATGCAGGAATCCGTTCAGGAATCCGGTCGTGACGGAGTGCGGGCACTACTTTTGCGAGGACTGCGCGCTGGCGCGGTACGCGGAAGACAAGAGGTGCGCCGTGTGCAAGGAGCAGACGCTGGGCATATTCAACAGCGCGTCGGCGATTTTGAAGAGAAAGTCAGAATTGGAGCGCACGAAGCAAGAGGAGAGGCAGAAGAAAAAAAGGTGGATAGAGCAGCTGGAGAGCGGAGAAGACGCGCCTCAGGTCGTCTGAGAGAGAGAGAGGGCGGAGTCGCCTTCCTCGTGCGCGCTCGGAGAATGCGGTTTCGCGTCTTTCTCCCCGCCGTGAACGGGGGCGCGCGCGCCAGATAGGGAAACATGAGATTCGTGTCTTCTGAGACCGGCCGCGACAATCCAGAGAGCGGCTACGTCGCTGCCCGTTTTTTATTTTTTTTATTTTTTTTATTTTTTTTATTTTTACGCTTCTTCTTCTTTTTTTTTTTCGCGCGACGGAGGACTCACCCGCGAAACGATTCGGACTCCGCTCTGGGAACGGCCCGGCACTTGAAGGAACCGCAAAGGTGCGTCTCTTGAGTGTAGCCCGAGTGTCTGGACCAGTTCCTGATGATCTCCAGCGGACTCCTCGCGTCGGCGATGCGCGGCCAGTCCCTGAAGCACGCCATCGACCCGAACGGCGCCTTTTCCACCGGCGAATACTGCGAGAACGCGCAGCTCCAGCACGCTCTGAGGCGATGTCGGGGCGGCAGCTTCGCCGAAATCTGCCTCATCTGCTCGTCGAACGAAACCGCCCTCCCCGACTCGTCGCTTCCGGACGCGTCGGGCCTGTGCACCTGATCTCCCACTCGGAGCTCGATCGCCAACTTTTCGCGCCCGCCCGAGCACCTGCCGGCCTCTACGCGAATCCGCGCGTCGAGCGCCTCCCCCCGCTCGCCCTCCGCCCGCGCGGCCACCACCTCCACCGGAATGGCGAACTCCAACTCGAACTTGTCCAATCTCCTGGTCGAGGGACCCCTGCCCGTCGACTGCGTGTACAGCCTCCCCGGGGGCGGAATCCACAAATCGAACTTCGCCTCGGCAACGACTCTATTAACGGCTTCATTCTCTATGGACCAGTCGAGTAAATCGCGCCCGCTGAACCGAACGCCGCGCACCTTGAGACTCATCTCGGCTCCCGTCGCTTCAATCTTCAAATCGCACTCGCCCCTGGGGTCGCGGAAGGTCCCTCTCCAAGCTGCCGCACACTCCCGGGGGCCAACCAGCAGCCGGTCGCAGTCGAACTCGTCCACGTACTTTTCCACGTATCTCAGCTGCTTCTTCTCTTGGGACCTAATTCTCGCCTCCATTCTGGGACCGATCTTGAGAACCCTACGGAGCCTCTCCGTCTGCTCTTGAATCTCCGACTCCGGGATGATCTTGAGCTTCTTCGACAACAACCTTTCCTCTTCGCTCATCGTGCCGCCAACAAACGTGCCCCTCTTGTGCGCGCCAGACTCGCCCTCGACGGCCGCGCGCCTCAAAGGCGCTTTTTCGCCCCCAGCGGACTTCTTCTTACGAGCCGCCCCGTCGCGCCCCCGCACCTCGCCCCCCTCTTCGGTGCACCCCGAAGGTGGCCACCCTCCCGTGGAAGCAAGTTTGCCGCGCGCTCTCGAGTCAGAACCTCTACCCGCACCAGACGCCCTCGGAGAACCAGCGCAACCCTCCTCGACGCCAACCCCCTCTTCCAACTCCTCGCGCGCACCGCCCGCGCCCATCTCCCTCGGAACCCTATCCACCTCAGCCGTGGAGAACCTCGCGGCAACTCCGGCCCTCCGCCTCGCATCTGAGGCTGAGGCGAACTCGGCGCGGGACCGCGGCGACGCGCGCTCACTTCGACGCGACCAACTCGACCGCGCCTCGAACAACCGCCTCCGCAACGCGGGACCACTTCCCCTACCGCGTCGGCCAGTCGCCAGCTCAGCCCACATGCTGCGATCCAACGGAGACGAAGGTTTAGTCGCTTTTTTTTTTCGGAAAATAAAATAACACCCTCAACCAAATCAGCAAGAAACAGTTTTTATCACATTTTTTTCATACGCTCATCCTCTCTCTTCTGTCCCCTCACTCCCCACCTCTCTCGCCTCGAGACGACCCCCGCGCGGCGAACTCACGCGCGCCTGCCCCGCCACAAAAAAGAACCCATCGCCGACAACCCATTCCAACCGCGCCGGTGGAGAGAAAACGAAGGGTACGCGACAGAGGAACTGCCAACCTCGTCAAGGAACACGCTCGCCGAACCCCAAACTCTGACAAGTCAAACCTCAGGCAACTCAAGCGACCGCTTTCTTCATCACTCAGCGCTCCAGAGGAAACGTGCCGCGCCTCCTGGCCTCTCTCAGCAGCGCTGCGCCACCCCTCTCCCAGACCCACCCCTCGCGGCTACATGCGCAAACTCAAACGCCTCCCCTTAGACACAAAGGCCAAATCTGAACTCTGTTGTGTGTCGCCTTCCTTTTTGTCTGCCAACTTTACAAGCACGTGCTGTTTTTTTTTTTCAACCGTTAGGCCAAGGAACTCAACGGTGTAACGATGAACTTTTTGAGCGACATATTTTTGTAACCGCAAAATGACGGGCGAACAACGCGGCCTCTAAAACACCCGCAATCGCGGAGGCGGAGACTCTACGCTCGCCGACTCTTCTCTCAAAAACCGCTCTCGCGCATCGCGGCGGAGGACTATCTCGTATGGAGGCAGTCAAGGCGGCCGATCAGCTCACCTTCGCGAGGACCACTCCCTCGAAAAGCGCCAACTGTTCGAGAAGCCCAAGCCGGTACAAAATGCAGCAAGCAGCGCATAACCGCCAAAAAAACGACGCGCCGGTAAATTCTGACATCACGCGTCGACCGCCCCATGCCGGAGCCACTGACACCCCCCACTAGCGTGCGGTGAGCCGTGCAGTCCCGCGGACTACCGGACTCGTCGCACTCAGCATACACTTCGACATATTCCAATGAAAATTCTGACTAGGACCAAAACATGTCGCACTCTTTATTGGCGGGCCTGGCGCTAGGCATTCGTGGGCAGAGATCCGATGGTCTCACTCAGCACCCTCTGCGACCAACGCGATTCGAAGACGTGTCTCCGCGATCATCGAAACCAATGGAAAGGACTGCCGTTTTACCACCAAATCCGCGTTCATCACGACGAATGGAAAAAACTACAAATACACAATTCTACCAAAAATAGATCGTGCACTCTCGAATAGATGACAAGTTACGGAAAAAGTGACGCAACGTAAGAATTGCCAGAACTTCTAAAATAGAAATTTTAGCCTTCCCTTTTAGCTCTTATTTTTGTATTGGGGCTCGCCGGTCAGAACGCAGTACGAGTTCTTCCCTCACTTCATACTAAAGGATATGTTGCATCCGCAGGACTTCGATGCGTTTGGGTTAGACGAAATTATAAACGCAGACCTTGCAAGTTCGTCTACGTAGTCTATTGTAGAGCCATTTATATAGCTCATCGACAGCGAATCGACTATCACCCTTGCGGCGTCTTTCTCGATAACTCTAAAACCTGAATTAATGACCTCTGTGTCCAAATGGGCGAGTAAGAAAAAAAAGTAGAACGTACACTTCATCACTTGTCGGTTTTTTATCGTCAATAACAAAAGAAACCAAAAAGCCATTGCAACCACCGCTATCAACGGTCACACGCAAATAGGCTTTTGCGTTGTCATCTTCCGTCTGTATTTCCTTGATCCTCTATTGAAAAAAATCAAGTTAGCATTTCGCTTGGCCATTGTGCGTGTCGCAAGAACGAAGGCAGAGCATGCACTTCTAAATTATATACAGTACACGAATCGCAGCGTCCGTGAGGTGCAACGTGTGCGCCGGAGTGTCTTTGTGAGTCATCGAGTACGGTTTTGTGCAAACTTTCGATTGGTACAGACCCTTCGAACGGGGTGGCCCTGTCGCGCAGCGCCACCTCTCCTGCAGCGGAAGCGAGCGGCGCCTAACTGCACGCTTTAGCCATAGCCTAGCCAGAAGCATAGCACTTCAAGACTTGCACTGAAAGAACAAATATGACCTCTCCCTCCTCCCATACAAAACTTTTTATTGGCCCTACACAAGAGCTAACTACGGTCTGATTTTTGAGACTCGTTCATTTGACCGATCCCCCCGCCCCGCCTGCACGTCCCCCCTTCTCGGTGCTGCGATTTGAAAAGCATCCGTAGTGGCGTGGTCACCTGTGTATCGTCGTCCTTTAAAAAGGTTGTACTGGACGCGTGTACCGTCGACGGTCTCTCTCTACTGTATGTATGTTTTTCCGTCTATGTGCTATACAGGAAGCAATCAACCTACTTTTTAAAAGTGTATGCTGGCGAAACCGAATCTTCTGTCTTGCGCCCTGTAGTACCTCTAAAAGAATCTGTCTCCGCTCAAGCCCAGTCTACGCACGCCCTTTCTGCGATACGCCGACGTAGCTCAGAAAGCAGCCGGAATAACCTCGGTTTTCAGAGATAAACCCTGTATTTTTTTTTCTAAAATGACAGAAACCAATTCTGTGAAGTTTTTCTTCATCCAATTCAAGCCATTTTCTCCGATCCGATTTTGGAGGCTCATTGCCCTCTGGGACTTCGATGCGGGTTTTAGGCACCTTGGCTGGCTTTTCGAAATTGCTTGGATCTCCTCCTCGGGCGCCTTGAAAACCGCCTTCGACCTTGTACCGTTAGTGTAACATCACACACGTCGTATCATTACGGATTGTTGCTTGTTTCTCGAGGCGCAGCATGTCCGAAGAACCGTCCGAATTGTGGTCTCCATCTGCACTTTCTCAAAAGTACAACAAAATGGGCACCGCATTTCGCAAAAACCACCAGCTAGAGGAGGCCCTCAACTACTACAACGAGGCCATCAACGTTGATCCTAGCAACTGCCTAGCTTGGAGTAACAAGGCCAAGGTTTTGGAAGACATGGATCAGCTGTCTGACGCCATCAAATGTTACAAAAAGGCGATTGAGCTCAACCCCAATAATGTACGCGACACAAGAGTTCGGTGCTTTTTTTTGTCTTTCGGTTTTCTCGTGAGAGCTAGCGAGTGAAGGTCTTGATCTAACTCAGAGGTAATGTCGAAAGGCTTCTTCGTGGAACAACCTGGGATACGTTTTGAGAAAGCAGCAAAAATACACCTATGCCATGCAGTGCTACAAAGAGGCCATTCGGCTTCAGAACAACAACCACAATGCGTGGTATAACATGGGCTACATATTGGACAAACAGGGTAAGTATGAGGAGGCGTACGCGTGCTTCGTGAATGCAGTGCGGATTCAGCCAGACAACGAAAAATACATCGCTAGCAAAAACGCGACCAAAGTTTCTTGGAACGAGTTTCAGAAGCTGTTTGCTAGTTTGCCTGAGGACGAGACGAAGCAAGAAACGGGGCCCCCTAAGCACCCGTCCACGGCGCCTGTCATGGAGTTGATAGGCGCTAAAGAGCCGTCTCCACTGAGCGATGCTCAAACGCTTCTAGCCGCGGACAGAGCGAGTCGCGACGCCCTGGGTTCGAGCGGTCATGGCACGAATAATTCGGAGAACAACGAAGAATTTCTCACTGCCTCCATATCGTCCAAGTTGTCTTTGCAGACGCCCCTGTTCAAGTCGGCGGCTTCAAACGACAGCGATGGTTCGGATTGGGACTTTTTCAAGCAGAACCGCTCGGCCAATCAATTCGGAGCACTGCACGAAGTCGAGCCCCTCGATGTGGAGAGAGGACGAATATCTCACGCAAATCATTCACAAAAGACAAGATCTCATTCACCTTCTAAAAATAGCACTTCGCTCGTCCAAAACAGCAACTCTACTCTGAGTGTGGTCACAAACTCGACGGCTTGTTCGCATCCTATGGAAAACGAGCCGAACGTTCTTCCCAGTCTGGACCCATGCAAAAACCTGCAAAAAAACGCGTCGCTTGCTTCTCTGAGCGAGTCAGAAGTAACGAGCTACTCTATCTCCCCGGCGGTCAACCTCAAAAGCGCTGACTCGAAACTCAACTTCAAACACAATCAAGAATCGTTGGAAACTGACGCAGACAAACTAGCCGGAAGGTGCTCGAGGAGCTGCAGCGTGAGCTCCGGAAACACCGCCAACAACAGGCTCCACGGAGACGGCAGCATCCATAACGTCAGCGTCAATTCCAACGAAAAGGAAAACGACGAACTGGCGATCATCGGGGCTCTCCGACTGCACCTCGCAACCCTAGATACCGTACAAGATTTGCAGAGACTGGAATCTAGAATCGAGGAATACCTCAACGAGGTCGCTCAGAAAAAAGCAAGTCTGAGGCTCGAACAGAAGGGGTACAGCGAAAAAAAATGCGCCGTCTGCTGGGAACACATCGCGGAAATGATCTGTATCCCTTGCGGACATCTGTGCCTGTGCCAGGGGTGCAAATCGAAGCTACGGCAAAAACGCTGTCCCATCTGCACCCAACCAGTGAAGAACATATACAAAGTCTGGAAGTAACGCATTCTTCTGTCGTCCGCGCATCCATGGTTTTCTACGGCGCGGGCTCAAAAAAATTTTTTTTTCCGACTTCTGAAATTAATCAAAATTCTCTCTCCGCATTTTAACGAATTTGCCATCAAAAAAAAAAATTTTGGCAAGAGAGATACGAGCGCAACGGAACTCGTCGGCCACGGCGCGCTCTGCCTCACTCGATCGTCACCTTCCGCAAGGCCCGTGGACTCCCAGCAAGAGCCCAATCGCACTGACCCTCCCCTCGTCCTGGCGAAAAAACGTTAGATCGCAAATAAAGCGAAAATGCCTCTGCTCCGAAGAAGCCACCGACATAAATTCTCGATGTCGGGACGGGACCTTTTTTTATGCGCAGAGAGAGAGCCGGCTGAGACTGCGCCGCGCGCGCATGGAGAGGACAGGCCAGCAACCCCACAATTCTAACAATCAACTTCGCAAAAACGCGACAAAGCACGCAGCCGCCTCGTACAAAGAAAGAAGATCTAGCCGGAAAGCTCTAACTCAACGTCTAGCTCTGAATCAACGGAACCTAACCTGAATCTCTCACTCCATGAAGGCGGGGCTGTCTCGTCCGTGACATCCGACAATGCGGGCTGCGAGCTAGGACTATCACCTTCGCCAGGCGTGCAAAGAAAGCTAGAATTTGGATGTAAGGTTGGCCTCTTGCTCGCAGGGACGCTCCGACTGATCTTCTTTTTCTTGAGCTGGTCTTCCACAAATGCTTTATGGGAATTTTGGATAAGTCCACGCAGACAAAACAGGTAAGAAAAAAAAAAAAACAACGAACCACCAACTGCGCCAGGTGCTGTAAACTTGAAATTCCGAACACCAATACTCGGCCTTTTAGATAGTTTTTCTCTAAATATGCAGACAAGTGTGAGCACATCCTCTACGCTATACACACAAGAATTTTTTTTTTTCGTACATATTCTTCATCATTTGTTCAGCTTCCACTTTTTCTGGTCCTACCGCTGAAAATTCGTCCAGGCTTATTTTCCACACGACGTGGTCCAGCACAAACAAACCACGAGTTGCGTGGTACCGCGCTTTTTTCAGCATCTCCCTGCGCTGCTGCTTAGCCAGTCCTTCCCCGCCGGCGTTGTTCAGCGCCATCCGCTTGGTGCACACCTTCTTGAGCGCCTTGAGCAGATGGTAGTCGCACTTGGTCGTCTCGAGCGTGTTCACCAGGCTCGTGCACGTCCTCCCGTCCTTGCTTCGCGAACTGCAAAAACCAGAGCCCCAAGCGGTTCCCAGAAGCGCCAGTTGGGCGGAAGACTTCGCCACGAGCGCCAAGCTGTCTCCGTCCGCGGACAGGACCATGTCTGGGTTCAGAACAGCCACCACGTGGCCCAACGACAAATTTCCGTGCGTCTCGAGCGCCGACTCTTGCAAAATGAGGCCAATAGAGTTGTTTTTAAGGTCTCCCAATTGCCATAACCGATACTGCCTTTGGCCCCAAGGCGCCGAGTCGGCGTCTAGGCAGAGCCCCAACACCGCTATGACGACTTGGTCTGTACCGTCGAACAAATCTTTGCAAGCGCGAAGTTTCGAAACATCCCGAAATTTGTCCAAGCAAACGAGCTTTCTACCTTGCATGCACAGCTCCACGTGTCCAGAAGACAGGCATCTTGACTTCAACTGTATTCCCGAAAAATTCTCTAATTCGGCGTCCGAGGTGCTCAAAGCGGCAACGTCTTTCTCCAAAAAGGGTACGACGAACTCGGTGGTTTTTTCTTTGCGAGCGATCTTGTGCGCCGAGGGAGGCGGCAACGCGGGGCCGCCGGAAGAGCTCTTGGCGACCTTTCGACGAGCCAGGACTTCAGAAAACGTAGAGGCAGAGTCAGGGTCTGCCGAGAGGCTGGCGCCGCTGAAGTAGGGGCGCTTTTTTGCTGACGGCGTGACAGGTGAATCAAAAAAAAAAAAAAAACGGTCACGTCAGTTGTGCCTTTCAGCAAAAAAAAAAAAAAAAGAAGTTCGCGGCGTTCTTCGACTTCGGCATACAAAATGTGTGGCAACCAAGTTCAGTCTGCGAGAGGAGGGGCTCTTTGGCGACGGAGGGGCCGTTTACGCCTGCGCGTTCGGCCCCGTCCAGAGTGCGCGGCTGATCGGCGGCCTTTGGCTCCATCGTCTTCGTTATCGGACGAGCATCGATCCAGCGTCTTTCGCTGCTTATTAGAAAAACAATTTTTTCAGCCGCGCGTTGATAGATATACAAAAAAATTTCAGTTTTCTCTTAATTATCCCTCCTCTGCCATCTTCTTTTGAAACACCGATTGCGTACCTGCGCACTCTATCGTCGACCATCTCTTAAGAAATGAATGACTGTACGACAAGCGCCCTCGGCGGGGTAGACGGGCGGCCCAGGGGCGCTGGGCATCGGGGGCTGCGCGTGAAAAACCGCTACACAATTGTTTTGTTACCGGTCGTGCGCGCGTCGCGATGCCGCATGACGCGGCTGCCCGGCTCGACTGAGGCGCCCACTAGAAGTTACTAAATAGCTGTTTTGCCGTCAAGCGCGCGATGACCAGGAGGACTACGTGGCCGAGGGCGACGCGGACAAAGAGGAGGAAGAGGGAAACGTCAATCTATCGAGCGAGGGCAGCTCGTCTGAGGAGGAGGACGACGCCCAAAACCACTACGAGGAAGACGGGTTTGTAGTGAACGATGATTTAGAGTTCGAGGAGGAAGAGAATGAGGAGATGCATCGGTGTCGAAAGAGGCTTCGCAAAGGGAAGAGAAAGCAGGTGCAGTTGGATGAGGAGGACTACCAGCTCATACAGGAGAACATGGGGATGAGCTTTTACAACAAAAAGATGTCGCCTCACCTCAAGCCCCTGAGGCTGGACACTCCTGACAAGGAGCTGTTGGCGAAGGTGCTTTTTTCTGGTATGTGCGGGCTGCGCTGATTTCTGACGCCTTTCGCGCACAGCGCCGCCGCGGGCTCGCGCTGTCACGAGGCGACGAATTCTTTTGACTTACGCGGTACACACAAATTTTTAGATGAGTATTCGAAGCGAGACGAGGACAAGTCGCCTAAGGGCCAGGCTGACCGCGAAGACGACAACAGGGACGACGAGTTTCGCAGCGAGGAGGAGGAGGACTTTGTGGTGGACGACATGGATCGCCCCATTCGCCACAAGAAGGCGCCGAAGTCGGCGGGCGCGTGGGGCGTGTCCGACATCGAGCAGTACAGAGAGGCCAGAGACATCTACGATTACTCGGAGTACCTGCCTCAGTACGAGCAGGGGTTGGACGAGTACTCGGACCGAGGCGGTGAGAAGCCGCAGGACATAACGGAGCTTTTTAAGAAGAGAGGGTTCGAGCCGAGTTTGTTGGAGAAGCATTTTTTGACCACGGAGGACAAGGTGATTAGGGAGACGGACGTTCCCGAGCGCCTGCAGTTGCGCTTTCCGAATCGGCCAGCGATGTCGGACGAGGACTTCAAGAACGAGGCCAAGTGGATCTACGATAACGTTTTTTTGTTTGGGGACACGCCGAATCCTCACCAGGCGGAGAAGGTGATAGAGAAGGTGGAGAACGTGCTGAAGTTCTTCCTGAGGGACCACTTTGAGGTGCCGTTCATCGCGAGGTACGAGAAGGAGTCTTGGATGCCGGAGCTGACGAGGGAGCAGCTTTGGACGATCTACGACTGGGACGAGAAGTGGTTTTACCGCGAGTCTCGCAAGCTGAGTTTGAAGCAGTTGATAACGGGTTCGGCGAACATAGAGTCGCGCGAGTCGTCGGTGTTGTTGCTGCGCGTGGACATGAGCCAGAACGACGAGACGATCGACGACATTAGGAACTACTTCACGTTGCACTACGACTCGGACTTGAGTTCGGCGGGGAAGAGCAAGTACAAGCGTCCGGGGAGGAACATGCTGTACGCGGACGCCAAGGAGGCGGGGTTGGACAAGCTGCTGCGGTTGTTTGGCCAGATGCCGTCACAGCTCGCCAAGTCGCTGTGCGACCAGGAGTCGATCGAGGCGGCGAATCCGGCGAGGTCGCCGGAGGAGGAGGTCGCGGAATACGTGTCGGTGCGGTTTTCGTCGCCGCAGCGGGTGCTGGAGGCGATTAGGCACATGTACGCGCGAGAGCTTAGCGCCGAGTTGTACGTGAGGAGGACGATGAAGGACATATACTACCAGGTGGCGGTGTTGTCGACGGAGCCGTTGCCGGCGGCGGAGCACGTGATTGACGCGTTCCACCCGTTGAGGGAGGTGAAGTGTCTGGTGGACAAGCCGATATCGTCCTTCAGAGACGACCAGTTCTTGCAGGTGCTGCAGGGCGTGGAGGCGAACTTGATCAAGATGAACGTGCGGGTGCCGGAGGCGTGGGTGCCGGAGTTCGTCGCGAAGATATCGAGGAAGTTCTACGTGAACAAGGGGGACGGGAAGGACCCGGTCGAGAATCAGTGGAACGAGCAGCGCCGATTGGTGATCGTGGAGATGCTGAAGAGTCACCTGTTTCCGGCGTTTTTGGACAGCGCGTTGACGAATTTGAGGCGCGAGGCGGAGGAGTACGTGCTGGGTTGTTGCGGGCGGAAGTTGGAGTCGATGTTGATGGAGGGTCCGTACGTGCCGCCGGAGAATTACGCGGAGTGGTACCGCCGAATTTACTCGTACAAGAAGGAGAAGGTCGGCGCGCCGATTCCGATCAAGGTGATGGTGTTTTGCGCGGAGGACGACGTGGGGCAGTACGCGGTGTTGGACGCGAACGGCGAGTTGGTCGACGCGCTGACGGCGTCTTCGTTCATCAGGTTCGAGGACCGGAAGCAGATAGAGAGCTTCATAAACAAGCACCGTCCGCCCGTTTTGGTGTTTGGCGCGGATGGGTTTCGGGCGTACCACAACCACAACGTGTTGAACGACATCATATATTCGCTGTCTCAGAGGGACGGGGACTTTCCGCCGATTCAGGTGATGTTCAAGTCTTCGAAGGTGGCGAGGATTTACCAGACGAGCGAGCGAGCGAAGCACGAGTTTCCGGACGCGTCGCTGATACTGAGGAGGGCGGTTTCGATTGGTCGGAGCCTGCTGAATCCGCACGTGGAGCTGTGCGGGTTGTACGAGGACCAGAGGGGGCTGAGGTCGTTGAACTTGCACCCGCTGTGCGAGATGATCAATCCGGAGACGTTGTCGAACAGGTTGAACCGCTGTTTTTTGGACGTGGTGAACATGGTCGGGGTGGACATAAACCGGGTGGTGTCGCACTACTGGATGAGGTCGCTGGTGCCGCTGGTGTGCGGTCTGGGTCCTCGGAAGAGCGCGGACTTGCTGGCGATTTTGGACCGGGTGGTGATCGTGGAGAACCGCATGCAGTTGCTGAACGAGCAGGAGTTTTTGGGGCCGTGCGTCTGGAAGAACGCGATTGGGTTCATCAAGGTGGCGCGGGAGTCGAGCGACGACTTGGACTCTTTGTACGAGGTGCTGGACGGGACCAGGATTTTTCCGGACCACTACGCGTTGGCGAGGAAGATTGCGAAGGACGCGGTGCGCTCGAAGGACGAGCACGTGGACTACGTGGCGGCGGTGATGAAGGACCCGAAGAAGCTCGACATGATCGACATCAACTTGTTCGTCAGGTTGCTGGAGGAGAGGGGTCAGTTCAAGAGGTACGTTCTCGAGGACATCATGAGCGAGTTGAGGGAGCCGTTTGCCGAGCTGCGGGAGCCGTGCAGGCCCCTTTCGACGGAGGAGCTGTTCGATTTGCTGACGGGCGACACGTTGCAGCCCGGCATGGTTCAGACGGTGCGCGTGGAGAGGGTGCAGCGAGTCAGCAACCCGGTGAGCGGACATTATATGGGGGAGCAATTGGAGGTCAAGCTGGAGTGCGGGTTGCCCGGGACGATATCGGCGTACGACGCGACGGACCTGCAGTTCAACCGTTTGTCGGACTTGTTCAAGAGGAACGATCGGATTCGCGCGGTGATCAAGACGATATCGAAGAGCAATTTTTGCTGCACGTTGACGGCGCGCGAGTCGGACTTGGAGTCGCACCGGTACCTGCTTCCGCGCGCGGTGGACTCGTACTTGAAGGAGCCGCCCCGGTACGACGCGTCGTACCAGCCGTGCGGGCGGAGGATGAGGGAGCAGCGGCAGGAGGAGGCGCGCGCGTTCATTCCGCGCCACACGATTCACCCCAACTTCCAGAACATCGGGCTGGAGGAGGTGAAGAAGTACCTGGAAGACAAGCCGCCTGGGTTCTACCTGATCAGTCCGGACGGTCCGGACCACCTGATCATCACGATGAAGTTCTACTTGAAGCTCTTCGTGCACATCAGCGTGAGGGAGGAGCAGAAGGAGAGTCCGGAGATGCTGGGGCACGAGCTGATAATTGGGAACACCACGTTCAGCAGTCTGGACGACCTGATCGTGAACCACATGGATCCGTTTTGGATGAACGCGGTGGACATGACTCAGTTCAAGTACTTCAGGGAGGTTTCGAAGGAGGAGATCGAGAGGTCGATTCGAGAAGAGAAGTCGGCTCAGCCGAGCAGAATTCCGTACTACATCACGCCGTCCGAAAAGCACCCTGGCAGGTTTTTGCTGGTGTACGCGCCCACGAACAACTCCGTCCTCAGCGAGTACATTTCGCTGGTGCCCGAGGGGTTCAGGTTTCGACAAAAAGTCCACTCGACGCCGGACAAGCTGATCATCTGGTTCAAGAAGCACTTTCGGGACCCGATCGCCGCCAACCCGAATTCGAGCCGCGGCGGCAAGATGGACGTGCCCCCTCACCCCGCCGGCCGGCACGGCGAGCCCAAGGGGGGGGACCCCGGGTACCGTCGGCCCTACCCGCCGGCCTATCCGCCCGTGGTGCCGCCTCACTCCTACCCGTACCCGTCGCAGGGCATGGGGAACAGACAGCACGGAGACCACTTCTACAACCAGCAGTGGTCGAACTCGTATTCGAGAATCTCGTCCATACCGGACAGATACGGGCAGTGACGGCGCGTCCGGAGCGCGAGAGAGAAAAAGGGCCGCCCCCGTCTCCGGCGAGCGCGGGAGAAAGAGGGCGTCCTCTGTCCCTTTCGGGGCGTGTGTGTGTGTGTGTGTGTAGAGGAGCGCAGGGGCTTTTTCCTGGCCCGCGTTCGAGAGGGGAATCTCTCCGTCTCTGCCGACTCCCTCCGCGCTCGCCGGGGCGTCCCGCGCCTCCCTCGCGCGAGCGTCGCCCCTCGCCCCGCGCGCGCTCTCGCCAATGAAACTTTATACGCAGTGTACATAAAAGCTTCCTTTTCTTTTCTTTTTTTTTTTTTCGATGCACAGAGTGTGTCCGTCCTCCGAGGGGGGAGAGCTGTCCGCCACCCCCCGAAAAAAAAAAGAGAGCGCCTCGGCGGGCGCCAACCGCCGACCGCGCCAGCCACTCCCCGCGGCGACTGAGGACAACTCCGAGCAAGTCCTGCACCGACTCAGGCCTCGGCGCAATACATGCACTTTGCACACACAAACACGAAGTTCACCGTTTTGCTATTTTTATTTCTCGTATCAACCTGAATGAATCCACTACTTGCGACGCAAGATGGCTCAATTAGACTAAAAACCCACCCTTACTGCGGAAAGAAGTCCTTCCTGTTGAAAATCTGCGCCCCACTCTGCGTCATATTCTTGATGACTTGGTCCTGCTACGCCACCGTCGCGTACCAACAACTCGCCCGACTCAAGTCCGACCTCTATCTGCACGGCACCATCATCTTTTTCACTCTTTTCTTCTACCTCATGTCTCTGGCTTGTCTGCTTGGAGTCATGTTCATTGACCCTGGAAGCGTCCCCACCGATTACGAAAAAGTACCATTTCACTGTGCGCGCAAAGAGCGCGCGACGCGCGCGAGCGTCGACAGCCGAACTCACTAACGCGATATCGCGCATTTTGCTTTTCCGTGTAGCTCATCGACGTCAGAGAACAAGCGCTGTTGGGCACGAGGTACTACTGCAACATCTGTCAAAACGTCAAGCCGGCCAGGTGTCACCATTGTATGCACATTCCCCTTTTTCCTGTTAAGAGCGAGTCGAGAGGACACTAACGTGAGCGGTAAAGGCACTTCCATGGACAGATGCGTGTTGAAGATGGACCATTTCTGCCCGTGGACTGGAAACACGATCGGGTTGAGAAACTACAAAATCTTCGTGCTCTTCATGTTTTACTGTCTCCTATACTGCATCTCTGTGTTAGTCTCTTCCGTTTTGGAGGCCGTGTCGAGCAGCAAAGCGTCCAAAACGGAAAACATTTTTGTGTACATCCAAAACGTGGCCCTGCTAATCCTAGCGATCATTTTCACGCTATGTCTCGCCATCTTTTTGGGAAACCACCGTACGTCTTAGTTTTTGCGCCCCGTCGATTCAGCTCGAAATTCGAAACTCAAAGTCCAGCAGTTTTTCTCATTTCCAGGAACATGACGACGATCGAATCCCTTTCGACCATGGACGAATACGTACGTGCGCGCGGGCCGCTTCGGAAAGTCCGCCGGACCAACGCGCGGGGAGGGGGGGAGCTACTTGAAGGCGCTCCAGCAGAGAGAGAGCGACGACTAACGGCGGCGATTCATCGATTTTAGAACATCTACGACCTGGGCCCTCTGGAAAACTTCAAACAGGTGTTCGGATACAACGTCTTCCTCTGGGCTATCCCCGTTCAAAGCAGCATCGGCGATGGACTCACGTGGAAAACCGCTAGGCCTGCGAGTGTATCTGTATAAAAACGACCATCCAAAATTTTACAAACACTGAAAAAAAAGTCATTTATTCTTCTGTTAGGCTATGGGATCTCTGGCTTCTTCGATGTTCGAGCAAATAAAGGCTAGACTTTTCGGGACTGCGAAGGCCTCGCAACCTCCACAAATGCGCAACAAGGAAGATGGCGTGCTCGAGCAGGCCATCATGAAGCTGAACGAAATTCAGAACGGCGAGTACGTATCTAGCTCCCTCTAGCTATTGAGGGCTCCAGCACGAGCGCCGCGTCCCGCGCTGTGGCGCGGTCGTTCAAGACGCGAGCACCTCGAAAACAATGTGTACCATAAAATTCCGTTGAGTTTTATTGTGTACAAATTTACGGATTTCACCGTTGCGGGTTGTTGCCGTCGATTGACCTCTCGGGCGTTACCCCATCCACAAATCACCAGGATGAAAGAAGTGAGTTTCGGGCCTGGTAAGATATTATTGTGCAGAAACAAGAAGGGCGAGCTGTCGGCCGTCGGCTCAAAATGCACGCACTATGGCGCCAGGCTCGTCACTGGCGTATGTAAAGCTTAATCTGAACGAGCGTGCGCCCACTCGTTCCCGTCGCGAGCAATCGCAGCGCCAATTCGGCGATGGGCGGGGATGACAAATTACCGTTTTACGTACCTCACCAACGGAATTTTTTTTTTTTAGACCTACGGCGGTGGGGATCACGTTCGCTGCCCGTGGCACGGCGCCTGCTTCAACACCAAGACGGGCGACATCGAAGACTATCCCGCCATGGCCGCGTTGCCGGTGTTTCAAGTCAGAGTGTCTAACGACGAGATCATCGTACGCGCTAACGTCAAGGACGTGCAGTGCGGCAGGCAGAGTACCCCTCTTTTCACCCAAGTCAACGATAGCCCATTGTTTGTCATAGTCGGTGGAGGCGCGGCGGGGTCCTCCTGCGCCGAGACGCTGCGCAAAGCCAACTTCACCGGCCGCATTGTGGTCGTCTCTAAAGAAAACGTGTTGCCGTACGACCGACCCAAACTGACCAAGGCCAAATCTATAAAACCGGAAAACATACTGTTGCAGCCCAAGCAGTTCTGGGATGACATCAAGGTCGAGTACCTGCTTGGAACGCACGCGACCGAAGTCGACGCGAGGTCAAAAATTGTAACTCTGAACACCGGCGAAGTGCTTCATTATTCCGCCTGTCTGATTGCGACAGGCGGGAAGCCACGCAAACTCCCCCTGCCCAACCTGGACGAAGCCAAAAACGTGTTTTATCTAAGGAGCATAGAAGACTGCATGTCCATTCAAGATCGGGTGGATCAGAAGAGAGTTTTGGTCATCGGGTCCTCTTTCATAGGCATGGAGATAAGCGCGACCATCCTAGATAAAGTCTCAAGCGTATCCATAGTGAGCATGGATGCTGTTCCTATGGAACGCGTTCTCGGGCCGCAAATTGGAGAGGCCTTGAAAAAATTGCAAGAGTCTAAAGGCATCCAATTCTATTTGAAAAAGAACATCCAATCGACCAACATAAACGACGCCGGCGACATCACGGATGTCCTGTTGGATTCGGGCGAGTCGCTGTCGTGCGATATAGTCATCATAGGCGTGGGCGTCGTTCCAAACACCGACTTCGTCAAAGGACTGGAACTCGATCCCAACGACCACTCGATCGTGTGTGACAAATACATGAAAGCGTTTGACAGCTTGTACGTGGCCGGAGATATCGCCAAATTCCCACTAAAACTGCTCGACGACGAATTGGTCCGCATCGAACACTGGGGCATGGCTCAAACTCTAGGCTCTACGGCGGCCTGGAACATGGCCGGCATCGAGAAGCCATTGGAATCAGTCCCCTTCTTCTGGACGTCCATGTTCGGGAAGTCTGTACGCTACGCCGGACACGCTCGTCACTTTGACCAAGTTATTTTCGACATGCCCCCCGATGGACTAGAACCATCCGGCATGAAGTTCATCGCGTGCTATTGCGACAAAAACCGAGTGCTTGCCGTGGCGAGCATGGGATCCGATCCAGCGGCGTCTATCGCCTGCGAGCTCATGTGTACCAACAAAATGCCCGACGTCAACACAATTCAAGACACTATAAAAAAAGGAGATTCGCTTATTTCATTTTTCAGTTCGCTCCTCTAGCCCTCCTTTTCTCAATTACCCCGTCCCTTGCAACTCCAAGTACAAACACCTAATAAACCCCGCCTGGAAACCATCTGCATGGCCCTCGCAATGCGGTACAACGGTGCCGTCCTTTTTGTTTGTCCGTTATAACCGTAGCTTCTCTGCACAAATATTTCCGCTTCGAATTCAATCGTTTTTCTCGGTACAACTTCACACGTCAACTCTCTCAGGTCCGCGCTTCTCGCACCCGCTCATCAACTCGCTTTCCTCGTCATCCGTGCTGATTCCAACCCTGCTGTCCCGGGTCCAGTTGTGCCTTCGACCGCGCTGGCTCCTGTACGCGAATTCCAAGCTTCTGCCTCCTCTGACGTCGGGACCCTCTTTCCAGCCAAGCTGCTCAAACAGCGGGCGCTCTGTCGGCTCTCCTCGCCCCCCGCAAAGCGCTCTTTCCCTCAATCTGAACACCGCACGACTTCGACGCGGACAGCTGGCGCGCGCGTACGCCGAGGGGGCCCTTCATACGCATTTACAAAAACAAGCGGCGCGCTCGCTCGAGGCTCTTGCGTTTGAGGCGCATTTCGAGCTCAGGTAGAAAATGCTACCCATTTCAACGGCTGCGTCAACAACGGACTCTCTGCACAAAACGTTCGCTTTTTCACGCTAAAAACGTCCGATACCAGCTTCTCTATCTTAGCCTGGCCTGTCTTTTTAGAAATACGCGCTGAAAACACGGCTTTTTAATAATTCCCAGCACATACTTTTTTACAGGAGGGGGTGCTCACTCGCAAGCTCAAATTCTGAGCAAACTCGAAACTTGACTTTTCCAAAAACGCTCTCACTCAAATTCAACTGCGTAATGGCGCCCTCCAAACTCCTGGTTACGAGCCGCGAACCAGAGCTCGCCCGCTGCAACCTGTCGAAACACCTTTTTTTGCCATCACCCCTCACTTCCAAAGCACTCTTTTAAAGATACGCCTGCGGTGTCAAAACAATGCAGATACCTAAAAGCAAAGACGCGTGTCGCTGAATCTCAAAAATCAGCACCGCCGCTTTTATGCAAAGAACTTTCAAAATTATTTTGCTTCACATTTTCCTTGTCAAGGTTTTTCGAAAATTATCATCTATGTTGTCAGACATCGACTACCTCCTCCGAAGGGACTCTCAATTTTCTGAGTTCAAGCCCGACACGGCGGAAGATGATGAGGTGCGTCCAATTGATGCGGACAGTTTTTGTGACTTCGAAACTTCTACTCATCGCCAAAAATCTACGCCTCTTTGCCATCGTCTAAATGCGCGCGCCTCGTATTGAATCGCCTCCAACCAGAACAGGAGGCTCTTAGCCGAAGAGTGTCGAATCTTAGTAATCGGAGCCGGAGGGCTAGGATGCGAGCTACTCAAGAATTTGGCCCTCAGCGGCTTCAAAATGATCGAGGTCATAGACATGGACGTCGTCGACGTTTCCAATTTGAACAGGCAGTTCCTATTCAGGTACGCCGGGGTTCACTGCAGTTCTAGTTATTTTTAAACTCAGCGTCGAAAACGGCGAAAGAAAAACCTTCACTATGAAACCTGATGTAAACTTCAACACGGCAACTCAATTGTCGCGCATGACCTGCGAAGACAAGAAGACATTGGCCAACCTAAGGCTATCGTAGCCGCTGACTTTGTGAATTCTAGAATGAAAGATGTCAGAATTGTACCGTACGTTTTTTTTTTCTGTTTTTAGCAGGACATCTGAGTTCCGTTTGCCGTTGGCAGTCATCTAAGTGCCGGCCCTTCTTTTTCAAGCCACTTCAAAGACATTACGGAAATGTCACTCGATTTCTACCAACAGTTCAACCTGATTATCGCCGGACTGGACTCTATCAAGGCGCGCCGGTGGATTAATTCCGTACTCATTGGCATAACTGAAAAAGGAGAGGATGGGGAATGGGACCCTTCGACTATCATTCCGCTCATAGACGGAGGAACTGAGGGATTCAAAGGCCAAGTACGCGTTATCATTCCTCGCCTCACGTCCTGTATAGAATGCTCTATTGATCTGTATCCGATAGATCCATTAAATTTTCCAATATGCACGTTGACTGAAAGACCGCGCCAACCGGAGCATTGTATTCAATACGTCATGTTGAAGTGGGATTCCTTTGAAGCCTGGAAGGGAGTCAAGTTTGATAAAGACAATTCCGAGCACATGGCTTGGGTGTACAAAATGGCAAAAGAAAGAGCACAACAATTTGGTATCAGCGGCGTGACCCTGAAATTGACTCAGGGCGTCATCAAGCGAATCATTCCAGCCGTCGCATCGACAAATGCTATCATCGCCGCATCGTGCGTTAACGAGGCGTTCAAATTTGCAACTCACGCCAGCCGGTATTTGAACAACTATATGTCCTACAATGGTTTAGAAGGTGTTTACACAAACGTTTTTGAGTACAAAAAAAAAGCGACGTGCCCCGTTTGCGGCTCAGAGCCCATTAGAATGAAGGTGGATCCGTTGAAGACACTAGATAGCTTCATTCAGGACCTCGTTGCGGACCCATCGCTCCATCTATCTGCACCGAGTTTGTCCGCTGGCAACAAACCAAGGAAGTGGTTGTATATAAGAGGCGCTCTGGAAGAAAAAACGGCGCCCAATTTGAGCAAGCCGCTTCGGGATCTGGTTGAAGAGGGCCAAACCGTTTATATTACGGACCCTAATTTGGCGGGCGAATTGCTGATCCAAATTCTTGTAACTTTTAAATGAAGTGCAAGAAAAAAAACATCGAAAGGCATGTTTTTTTTCGCTGTCAGAACATTTTGGACTTAATTATGGGCAATCCTCACGAGCTATTCGAAGAGGCCGCTACGGTGGTTGCGAACAGCGGGCTGCACCTGAGCCAAGAGCAGAAATTGAAGTTGTATGCGTTGTATAAACAAGCGAATGAGGGGCCTTGTCGGACTCCGTGTCCAGGGATATCGAATTTTATTCAAAGAAAAAAATGGTAGGATTTTGGGAGGGGCCAATTCAAGAAGAAGGAGGTGTGATGAACCATAAAAGTCCTCACGCGGAGTGTTTTCTATGAATTTTTTGATATTTTGATATCCACGGATTGAATCAGGAAAGCATGGAACGCTTTGGGGAACTTAGACAGGGGGGACGCGATGAAGCAATACGTTGAGCTTGTACGCCAGGTGGTTTCAGGCTGGAATGTACGCTGGACATTAAGGGCGTAGAGAGGAAAAAAAGCGTATTAAAATTTTTTGTTCCAAAGTGTCAAAATCCACAGGATGCAATAGAAACGATGGACAAGGGACTGGGGCCCAGAGTGAGCATTTGCGCGAGGGATTTCGAAGAGTATGCTTGGAGGAAATACTTTTATTAGGTATATGTTACGAGACTTATTTTTTTTTTAGTGACGTGCCCGTTTCGATATGCGACTGGGCTGTAGAGGGAAACGAAGAGAAGGTCAGAGAGTTGCTCGAATCCGGATGGGATGTGAATTGGCAGGATGAGAGCAAGAGAAGCGCGCTACACATGTCGATCGATCGAAATCATCTGAGTTTAGCAAAGTTTTTGATTTTTTCGGGCGCTGACGTCAATTTGCAGGACTCTGACGGTTTGACGCCGCTGCACTATGCGTGCATATGTGAGTACGAAGGTGCCATAAGGCTGCTTCTAGAAAACAAGGCTGATATCAATATCAAAAGCCGAAGCCAAAAGGCGCCACGTGATCTGTATGATTTGTCTGCTATAGGGGAAAAAAGCTGATTGTCTGCGGGAGCTGCAAAGAGGAATATAAAAAGAGTCAGAATTCGATAACTGGATTTAATTTTTTTTCACAAGACCGCTTGGTGGCCATATATTTTTCTCATGTCGAACGATCGGTTCGAGTCGAGCCAGGCAGTCTTATTGGAAACAGGAGGCGGATTTTCAGCTGCGGTGAAGACCTACCTTGATTATCACGTCACTTCGCTGGCCGCGCTTCGGGAGAAGGCGGAGCCCCTGCTACGGGAGCTTCGCGAGCAGGGCGAGCGGGACACGGTCAAAGTACGGCGATGAGGGAGAGTTCTGAGGTCTGGATTCAGACGAAGAGGTTACCGAGCGTTACAAGTCGCTTCCCACACAAGCTCCGTGACGCAATTTGTGTGTAATGGAGGTTGTACGCGTTCGATGCGCAGAGTGTGTGCACGTGTATGCGCTCGATACTGACACGAATTTTTGCGGAAGATGTCTGAGATAGAGCGAAGGGCGTCTTCCGAGCTGGAAGATTGTACGGTGATGTCGAGAGCGATGATGTAGGTGAGGATGGATGTGTTTTTGTTTTCGTGCGCGTTGAGAGCTGACAGTGTCCAACGTTTTTTTGTGAATTTTCTATAACCAGCGCTTCGATTGGGGAGTTGTCGGACGAAGTGAACTGCGTCGTCGAAAGGATCAGATCCAGGGTGATGCAGGTGAGCGACACGATGGTTCAACTGGACCGGTTATCGTCCAAGGCGACTTTTATTCAGAATGCGAGCAACTATTTGCATTTGGTAGCCAAGTGTACCAAGATCGTGAATTTGATTGATCGGAACCTGGAGAAGTCAGAAGAGCTGAACAGGTACTCAGACATCATAAAGAGATCAGAAGAGGGCGAAGAGGAGCGCGCCAGAGAAGAGGACTATCAAAAAAATCTCGGTCTGTTCGCACGTCAGCGCTCGTCGGAAAGTGAGTCGAGCGAATGGGATGACTTGGTTGAGCTGTGCGCGTCGTCTCTGGTCGACCCGTTCTTCGAACTGCTCGAGTATCACGTCTTCTTGCTGTCTATGAATTGCTATAACTTGAAAAAAATGCTCAGAGTCCAAATAGGGCGCTTGGCGCAGAAGTTGGAACTCAAGCTCAAGGCCGTCTACCAGGCGACGATAGAGGCGATTGGGTGGCCGACTTCGTTAGCGGAAAGTCAATTGGCCAACAAAACAACACTGAATTGTTTCAAGCTGGCCTTCTCTCTGCTGGCGAGATTCCAGCAGGGTTTGGAGGCCTCTTTTTCGGCCAGTTCCTCGAGGTTGCAGCTTCGCCAAGAAGGTCTCGAGCGCGGCGGAGGCGATCCGGAGACACTCTTTGACTCGCAGGAGCGAGTAGGCAAAGGCGTTTCGGGGCGCCTTTGGTGTTTGGATGCTCTGTTCGAGCCTCTTTATTTGCGTTTTCGGTACAATTTTTGTACGCCCAACAAAAAAACGAATCGCTTTGACGAGCCGAAGTGGCACTTCGCTTACGTTCGTTCGTTGATGGAGAGCCACGAAAAGTTCTTCGAGTTCGTCAATTCCATACTGGATTTGTTGAGGATAGGCGCGTACGACGTCAAAGTCGAGTTTTTGCGCGGTATTATGGTTTATGTCAACCGAAAAATCGAGGCGGACATCCGTGCGATCAATGCCGCCTACGACGTGGGGCGCGGTTCGAGAGAGCAGACGAGTCAGCACTGGCAGTCGAGAGGCTTTGACAACAAGGCCGCCACCGCGTTGTCGACTTCTTTCGCGCAAGCTGGCACCGGGGTCGGCGAGCGCCAGCAACTCGAGCACGAAGCGATGATATTCCAACTCATAAACGAAACCCTGGATTTCGAGGAGGTGCTGACGGATCACTGGGGGTATCCGCCGATAGGCTCGGCCAACTGCTTGCACCCTATTCAAGTAATCGCTTCGATCCGAACACCGTCCACTTGGCCGCAGATAGAGGCGAGGCATCTGCGAGAGCACCTGAGAGAGGCCCTGGACTGTCAAAACGCATGGGAGAGGCAATTCTCGAGCGTGGACAAGGAAATCGACGTCGACTGCGTTCCGCGTCACACATACACATTTTTCAATCTTTTGTCGTCGAGTCACAATCGATTCCGTCTGCTAAGTCCGGGATACGAGTCGATGATTTGGGCGTTTGTCCGGAGCGAGGCGGACTTGCTGTGCGACTACTTCGAAGAGCTGCGCGACCTGGAGCCCGCGGAAACGGACAGGGCTTCGATGGTTCAGTGTGCAAAGCGGTACAACGCGGCGAATTATTGCCTAAAGACCCTTCGGGCGTGGGGCGAATCGGCTTTCTACGCCCGCCTGCAAATGTGGATTCAAGGCGTGGCGAGCGTCGATCAGACGTCCGGCACCGCGTGGGACGGACCAATTGCCGAATGCGAGCGACTGGCCAAGGAGATGATGGCGGAAATGGTTCAGGCGACGCTTAGACGCGTCGCTTCGGCGTTCGGAGAGAGCTACATGAGCCAGGGTTTTTTGAAGAGCGTGCTTCCAGATTACTGGAAGACGGGGCTGACCTTATCTCTCGGAGGTATATTTGGAGAGGAGACGCGCGAACTTGATCTCGGGGACGCGGCGACGGAGTCGTCCGTCGAAACGGCGCGAGCGTCGGGAGAAAAAATAGACGTGTCGTTTCAGATGACGGAAACGGTCGCTGTTTTGCAGGAATGGTTCGGCTGGATCTTCGAGCATCTCTGCATGGACGGGATTAGAGGGTATTGCAAGAAGCTGGCCAAGGCGATGAACAGCTGGATGTTGGAAAACGTGGTGCTGAACAAGAAGTTCACGCGACCCCTTGCGATGCAGCTGAGATATGACATAAAGGCGCTTTTAGATTTTTGGACGAGCAGCGTAAGGCGCTGTCTGGCGGCGAGCGAAGAAGGTGACTCGTTCGTCGGCAGCTTCGCCGAGATAGAAGAGGCCGTTATACTGCTTGCGCTCGATTCAACGGAATACAGGAGGGTCTATTACCTGTTGAAGTCAGAGTCGCCGCGGATCGATTCCAGCTTGAACTTTGAGCATCTGTCGCGGAAGAAGGCCATCGACATTTTGAAGAGAAGAGTGGAAAAGTGAAAAAAAAAAAAAAAAAAATCGCAAAACACGGCTTTGTTCCCCCTAACGACCTCGCTTTTATTTTTCGCCTGAACGATGTCTCGGTGCAACCATGCGACTGTCATACGTCTGTACAGGTCCCTTCTCCGTCTAGGGAGACGTTGGCCCGCGCCACAGGACCGCCTCGACCGCTCTATGGGGATCGCAATCTGTTCTAAGACAAAGGAGCTTTTCTTGAAGCACAAAGACGTGCCCGATTCCCAAGTCAAAAGACTCGGGGAATACGGCGTGTCGGAACTAAAGGCGCTGCGTCGCTTGACCGGCAATGTTCACTTCCAAGCGGTACGGACGAGCCCGTTTTTTGAGCTAGGCCGAAAATTCGTCGCGAGAGCTAACGGAAATGGCTCAAACGCGCAGCATCCCCTTGGCGAGTCGTCGAAGCCAAAATATATGAGGGACATAAGGGAAAAGGGATGGAAGGATGGCGTTTTTTTACTGTCCTCGAAATATCAGGCACAGGAGCAAAAGAAAAGCTGGGGAATGGACATGAAGATGCTGAAAAAGCTCTTCAAAGATTGGAATTCTAAACAAGTCAGCTGCGAGACGCGCCGACAGGGAAAAGCGTCCTTGGCCGCAGAGAAAGAGGGGCAGTAGCTGCGCACGTCGGCTTGACTCTGCTTCTTGGGAACAACGGAAAAAGTTGCGATGGTGGAAAAATAAATTTGAAAAATTTTTTGAAGGAGGAGCGCGGCGCGGACCTCCTATACGCCAAGAGAAGGGGGTGCGGGAATCTAGAACGAAGCTGTACAGGGTGATTTAAGCCATGGTCACTTTCTGGCACAGCAGAAGTTGCTGGGCGTCGGTGGAAGCATCCATTTTTTTTGAGGCTGAAAAGCTGGAATAGAGTAGGTCGTTTTTCTTTCGTTGGTCCGGAGTGGTGCTGGGATTCAGGCGCGAGAAGGCGGATTTGACGTGGCGCATGGATATGGTTATGGGCGTGGGGCGAGCGCGGGTTTCTGAGAAAGTGTTGACCCGGTCGTTTGTTAGGGAGAAATTCGAGATTTCTCGCCGTTTTTCGAGCTTTTGTTTAATCGTTTCCAGGCGCTGGAGCAAGTGAGATTGATTTTCCGGAGAATCGGAGCCTTGGACATCCACGCGAAGCAGGTGAGCGAGGGGCAGACTAGCTTGGGGCGAGTTGGCCGCGGGTTGCCGGTCAAGCCTTTCTTGAATAGCCAGGAGCTGGGAGTCGTATAATAGGGCGCGCAAATCGGCGCCCGTGTATCCGTCGGTCCAAGAAGAGATGACAGAAAAGTCCACGTCGTCGGAGAAGTTGAGTTGGCGGCCGACGGCGCTCAGAATGGCGAGCCTATCCGAGAAGGCTGGCGGGCGAACGTAATAGGCCTTGTCGAGACGGCCGGGGCGAAGGAGGGCCGGGTCGATCAAATCAGGTCGACTTGTAGCGGCGAAGACGTGAACACCTTCGAGACTTTCGACGCCATCAAGTTCAGTCAGAAACTGGTTAACAACTCTATCGGTGACGCCCGTTTGATCGTGGCCGCGACGGGGCGCAATTGAATCAAATTCATCAAAGAAAAGCATGCAAGGAGCTGCGTTCCGCGCGCGAGAAAACAATTCACGAACGCCGGCCTCAGATTGGCCAATATATTTGTCTAACAATTCGGGCCCCTTTACGCTCAGAAAGTTCAGGCCGCATTCCTTGGCAGCGGCGTGCGCCAACAGCGTCTTCCCACAGCCACTCGGACCATAGAGCAGTACGTTTGCGCATCTGGAAATCGGTACGAGGCGATACAAAAATTGGTACTTGATCGGCCATTCGAGGAGTTGACGAATTTCTTCGCAAATTTCATCCAAGCCTCCAACGTCCGCCCACGTGACGCCCGACTCTTGAAGCTTCAGCCCTCTCAGACTCGCGGGAGCGAATCCGAGCCGCGCCGCGTCGAAGTCCTCGAGCGCCAAGTTCCACCGAGGAAAGGACGAATCGCACACTTGACGGTCGGACGCGAGAAAACAGCCGCTCGACGTTTTGTTTGGCGTTTTTGACATTTCGTTTGACGTTTTTGACATTTCGTTTGACATTTCGTTTGACGTTTTTGACATTTCGTTTGGCGTTTCGTTTGACGTTTTGTTTGACACTTCGTTTGACGTTTTGTTTGACACTTCGTTTGACGTTCCGTTATGTGCGCCCACCGCTCGACCACCGAGAGAGGCGGCGTCGACGACGCGAACCGAGGCGGCGTGCAGCGCACGGTCGAGGTACTGCTCGAGATCGGCCGCCGTGTATCCTTCACACTTTGACACGAGCGACGACACGTCGACGCTCGGCGCCAGCGTCAGCTTCTTGCGCGCCAAGAGGCGCTCGAAAATTTGAACCCGCGACTCCTGAGAGGGCGTCGCGCATTCCACGGAGACCAAACCGGGCTGACAAAGCTCTCGAGGCAGGGAAAAGCGCTCGAGAGATGTAAAGATGACGCACACGATGTGCCGAGCGTTTGCAATCAAACGCAACCATTTCGCGAACTCGCTCGATACCACGTGCGCCCGAACCGCGTCTTCCGCCGCCGCGTACTCATGCTCGCCCTTCAGTGAGACCAACAGGTCCAAATCGTCGAACACCACCACCGAGGGCTGGTGGGCGATCGCCTCTTCAAAAAACAGCGCGAGTTCCCGACGCAGCTCATCTGAAGAAATGCCGCAACGCGCCAGGCCGGAAAAGACGGCCGGATACGCGCGGTACCGGGGACAAAGCGCGAATTGGTGAGCAAGAGACACGGACAGCGTCGTCTTGCCGGACCTGCGCTGGCCGTAGATGTGAATAACACAATTGGACCAACTGTCACCAATTCGCCTCTTGAGGCGACGGCAACACAGCGCGCCAACAATGTGCAACTTGCACCGCTCGATCTCCCTGTCCAGCCCTCCAATCTCTGCGATTTTCGGCGGTGGGCAGCAAGAAACCGCTCGAGGCAAAACCAAGCTCGGCAGTAAAACACTAGACGGAAAAATGCCATAAGACAAAAACAACTCCTTGTTTCGCCGAATCTGCTTTTTTTTGCCAACGACCACCGACCTTTCGTCGAACCTCACGTTCCTCGGTATGAAATAAACGGAAGTGTCCTCCATTACTCGGTCCAGCCACTCCTCAGTCGGTCGCTCCCTTTTCCGCTCCGTCGCCACTGAATTTGCTCTGCCTCCTCCCCCCCCTTCCCGACCCCTCTTCTCGTCCAACGGACCGCCAAACAAATTGATCAACGACTCGAACGGACTGCGCGCGAGCGAGTCCCCAACGGCGCCCGCCCTCCTCGCAGACTCGGAAGGCAACGCCTCGGCGGCCCCGATGCGCTCCATCGCGTCGCAATAGACGCGGTAATAGCCACTTCCGCCCTGCAAGCAAAAAAGAAGACCGTTCGTAACGGGAACGCTCAACTCATCTGCCACCTCCTTCGCTGAGCAACTCGCTCCCTTCACCCCATTCATCACGTTCGCCTCTATCCAAGCCTCAAAGCCACGCAGCAGCGCGGGAACTTCCAACTGCGAACCGTCGCTCTCCAGATCCTCGTCCTCTTCAAACACCACCGGCTGGAAGTACAAACTCCTCGGAATTCTGCTCGCCCAATTTTCGAACCCCCTTTCCGGTCTTACGCGCAGTCTCGAAAAACAATGAGCGCCCAACGTCGCCATCGCGTGCGCGTGAATAAGCGCGTGTCTCGCTCTAACTTCCGGGTGACTTGCCACGCGAAGGTACACTGGTCGGCGACCACCGCCCTCACCCGAGAAAATCGCCACATCCCCACGAATCGGCCTAATTGGCAAAACCGCCACCAACAACCCCTCTTGCCAACCAAACCTCCTCACATCTCCTCTTCGGCAAAAAAGACGAGTCACGGGACCCTCGGCATCGTCGAAATGCCTCTCAATTCTCACAACTCCCGTGCTCAACCTCGCACCTCTGACCCCCTCCACCACGCCCGATTCTCGCTCGCCCGCGGACGAATCGCCCCCCACCCCTCCTCGGCACCACTATAACCTCCGAACCCTCAACCAACTGCACCATCCGAGACGGAACGGTATCGACGACCGCTATACGCGCACACACCGACTGATTCACCCATACTGGCACTGTGTAGCCCGCGGCAAGCACGGCCACCTGATTCACCAACTGCGACTCGAAAAAAGCCATATTCAACGCCACCACCTCCCAATCCCCCTCCTCAACCGGCTCCACCTGCACCCTACCAGCCCTCTCAACCGATCCAGGCGGCACGAAAGACACATCCACGTCCACCTCTGCCTCCAACCCCAAACAACCAGCAAGCTCGCTAGAAATCTCAACGCTCCCGCTCGACCCAGCACAGTCTCCAGACCACGCCAGCACGAACCCCAACTCTCCGTGCTCTATCCGGATCAAAATGCGCTGACCCTCGCTCGTCTAAACAAATTTGTCCAAGCCGTAAATAAACTCTGTCCAAACAACGACCGCGAGCACGGCTCACACCCTAAAACGCAGACACGGACCGCGTACTCGATGCTCGCTCAACGCTCGGCTAATGCACACCGCCGGCAGACTGACAAAGCAGTGCGTGAAAGGCCTCAACTTCAACTTCAACTTCATCGCTCCTCTCGCCCAAAATTCGCACGGCACGCAAGGCTGTCAAGAACAACCGCACCGCCAACGTGCATCGCACTGCGCAACGCTCTCTAAAACGGCGACTGCAGTGCAACGACGAATAAAAAAAAAACTAGACCGCTCAAGACGCGGGCCCTTTTTTTTTTGCTCGTCGCCGCCCCCGCTCAACACGCAAAAAAAAAAAAAAAAACACAACTATTAACCGAACAAAAATTCTTTTAATAAACGCGGCTCTCCTCCACAAGAGACTTCGCACTCTAATAGCGGGCTTCAGAGAACTCGGCCAAAAAGCGCGACTCGAGCAAACCCGCGCCAAGCAGTGAAGTCGACCTCTTTTCCAAACTCTCGGTTGGCGACATCACGCTCTCCCTCTCCCTCCGAAACCAGCCGTGCAGCAATACGCCTCGCCAAATACACCAAAGGATAGCCTCTCCTAGCGTGTGAACCGATCAATTCTGCCCGTCTACCGTTTCGCTGCTCGAACCGCTCCCGCTGCTCTGAGACCCAGGCGACCCGTTGTTTCGACGATTGTAGCACGATGTGTAAATGCCATTAGATGTCGATTGCAAAGCAGAAACCGCCTCGTTGATTTGCTCTGCCGTCGAGGATTGGTTCGAGATAACCACGCGCGCCTTCTCCAACGCCTCGGTAATCTGCTGACGCTCCTGTTCGGTCAAAACCTCCTTGTAATCCGTGAGCCCCTTCTCGACGTCGTACAAGGACATCTCGGCTCTGTTCCTGGCCTCAATGGAGTTTCGCTTCGCCTCGTCTACCGATTTGTAGGTCTCCGCGTCGCGGCGCATCTTTTCAATTTCCTCGGGCGTTAGACCACCAGAAGTTTGGATGCGAATTTGCTGCTCCTTTCCGGTAGACTTGTCCTTCGCTGACACGCTCACCATACCATTCGCGTCGATGTCGAAGGTGACCTCAATTTGAGGCACGCCCTTGGGTGCGGGCGGAATACCAACCAGGTTGAAGCGACCTAGTAGCTTGTTGTCAGCCGCCATGGGACGCTCACCCTGCAAAACCTTAATCTCAACCTCTGTCTGGTTGTCGGCCGCCGTCGAAAACACAGAAGACTTCTTCGTAGGAATGGTAACGTTGGCCTCAATGAGCTTTGTCATAACGCCACCCAGCGTCTCGATACCAAGAGAAAGCGGCGTGACGTCGAGCAGCAAAAGATCCTTCACCTCTCCACCGAGCACACCCGCCTGAATGGCCGCGCCAATCGCAACGGCCTCGTCCGGATTCACACCTTTAAACGGCTCCTTCCCAAAGAACGCCTTAACTTCCTCGCGCACTTTGGGCACACGCGTCATCCCGCCGACCAACACCACCTCGTCGATGTCAGAAGGAGTCTTCTTGGCGTCGTGCAAGCACCTCTTACACGGGTCAATCGATCGCAGAATCAAGTCATTCACCAACGACTCGAACTTGGCACGCGTAATCTTGAGATTCAAGTGCTTGGGACCAGACGCATTGGCAGTAATATAAGGCAAGTTGATCTCCGCAACCAAAGAAGAAGAAAGTTCGCATTTGGCCTTCTCAGACGCCTCTTTCAAACGCTGCAACGCGAGACGGTCCTTCGACAAATCCAAGCCAGTGGACTTCTTAAACTCCTCCACTATGTACTCCAGAAGGTGAGTGTCAAAGTCCTCGCCACCCAAAAACGTGTCTCCATTGGTAGCCTTCACCTCGAACACGCCAGCCGAAATTTCCAGAATCGAAATATCAAACGTCCCACCACCCAAATCGTAAACCGCGATAACTCGATCGTTCTCCACCTTGTCCATGCCGTAAGCCAGGGCGGCCGCCGTCGGCTCGTTGATAATCCTAAGCACATTGAGACCAGCAATTTTACCGGCATCCTTCGTCGCCTGACGCTGCGCGTCGTTGAAATACGCAGGAACGGTAATCACCGCCTTTTGTACCTTCTTGTTCAAATGACTCTCCGCAGTCTCCTTCATTTTCGTCAACACGAAGGCCGCTACTTCGGACGGGGAGTAGTTCTTGCCCTTAGAATCCTGAACCCACGCGTCCCCATTCGGACCACGTACAATTTTGTACGGAACCATTTTCATGTACTTGGCGGTCGTGCTTTCGTCATACCTCCTCCCAATCAGACGCTTCGTAGCGAAGAACGTGTTCAAGGGATTGGTCACAGCCTAATGCACCAAAACTCACGTCAGCCCTACAGTCCCAAGAACGCTCCGCAAGCAAAGTCAAAGAATGCAACACAATTCACGCTCATACCTGACGCTTGGCTGGCATGCCACACATGCGGGTGCCATCCTCGAGAATCGCCACCACAGACGGCGTCGTTCGGTCTCCCTCTAAGTTCTCAATAACACGTGCAGACGACCCCTCCATGACGGCAACGCACGAGTAGGTAGTTCCAAGATCGATCCCGATAATAGGGTCATTGTGCGCACTAAAAACAAAAACGAAAAAAATTGATCAGTGACGGGTAAATGGACCCCATTCATCAACGACGCGGATACCTACGAATAACTGCGTTTATTTAGAGACGCCTTTGCCTAAAAAGAACCAAAAACGACACGGTGAGGATCCCCTTCTTCTCCCGGAACAACCGATTTTACTCCCGACCCAAGATACCGACGCAGTCGATCAACGGATCAATACAAAAAAGAACCAAATAGCTGACTCTCTACAACGCGCCGATGTACGGAACACGGACGTTCGGCAGAGGCCAATCACGCGGACTCAAATGGACGAACCTTGTTGGTGCGCAGAGATGCACTCGAAAACTTGCACAACGTATGTAACATATCTTTGTTTCAAAATAAATGACGGTAATCGCGTTTTTTTGACCTAGACAATTCCACAACAAAACAAAAAATTCTCATGGCTCTAATTTCAACGAAATTTTGCCTGAATTTCCAGAGATTCAAAAAATGATCCAAAACAATTTTTGACAAAACTATTTATCTCTTTCGTTTCAATGTTCCAATAACAGCTGAAATTCTTGAATTTTCATTAACACAGGTTGACGTAATTGAGCAAAATTATTTTTATTCGGACAAACCGTTCATAGGCTTTTCCTTTTCAACATGGTCTGTCTATGGACTATTCAAACTCTAGGAACACAAATCTGTTTTTGATTTGCCTCATAGTCCCTGAAGTCATTCTTGCCATAGTGCTGTTCGCTTTTATTTGTTGGATTACTATAAAAAGAGTTCAATTTTGGTACACAAAGAAATATCAACTAGAAACTATAAAAGCCTTGGCACAGATAGAAGAAGAGGATATAGCTGAGCTAGCCAGCGAATTGGCCGTCAACTCACAAAGCTATGACGGCTCGAATCCAGAAGCCATTTGCCGCCAAGAAACATATATCCGCACGGACAGATAAACAAGAAAACGATATAGTAGACACTAAAACAATGCCTTCATAAGTACCTTGTGGAGATTTGAGGCGGTGCCTTGTAGTTGGACTGACCTAGAACATTCAAAAAAGATGTACATCATAGGTAATGATGTCAAAACCTTTTTGACATCTTGTCATCCGTACGTCGTCCTTTTTGTTTCGTTTTATATGTCCCAGTAAAATCTCAGTAATCAAATTCAGTGTTCTAAGTTGTCAATAGCTGTTCTAGAACTCAGCTGGGCCTTGGTGAGTTAGAGTTGGTGCAAGTGCTCTGTAATACTGGCGGTCCCACAATATGTACTTCCTGGGTGTCTGACTTATATCCCTTGGTAAAGTGTTATTTCGAAGAATATAGAGCAAGTGACATAGGCATTCTATATACTCAGCATATCCAACTCGTTGGACTAGACCGAATAATATAAAAAACTGTCTTACAAAAGAACATCATTTTTATCTTGCGAACTATATACGCTCTCGACTTGCACGTAGTGCGGACGTAAGGAGAGCCAAAAATATGCCGATTACAGGTTATTGATGTGGACGTCTATCATATCTTCATCTTCCATTTCGTTGTCCTCAGGAGAGGTATTCAAATCAAGTGTGTCTCCATCGAATTTGAGCGATATGCTCGAATCAGGGAGATTGAGCTGCTGAGCCACTGCACTAGCTAGCTTCTGCAAAGGGGCGTTCTTGTCGAGGCGGTAATTTTCAGTAGACTTTTCTGATATTTTCAATCGGATGACTATCTTGCCTTCGTTTTTGCTATTTACGTTACCGCAGTTATCTAAAATTTCTTCTGAGGTCCAACTAAACGTGTCGCCATCCGTTACGCATAACTCGTCTAGAGTATTATCCTGCCATTGGAGTTTACCGTCAAAGGTCAGCGCATGACCTTGACCTGCTTCCAATGTTGGCAGGTCCTCGCGAACTTCCTCCAACAAGTCAAAGATGGTCGCCGTACGGCAAATATAAACTGGAACCTTTTTAGAATTAATCAACACGTTCAAATGAACATAATTGTCGGAGGAGGCGTTGATGTGCTCTATCGCATCGGAAGCCCGATGCAGTTTGGCATCCAATTTTTGTTCCTTTTTCAACAATTGTTGTGTTCTACAAAAATACAGAACTTAGCTGAGAGCGGCAATCCGTCCCTTTCCCTAAAAAGAAAACAGTACCTTAAATATGACTTGCCAAGCGTGCGTCTATTTGCAACATGCTTTTTTAATAAAGAGGTAATTTCGTGCTGAACATGGCAGTTTCCAGCTACAGCATCGCTGCTACTACTATTTTCCGAGGCATGCGCATTTTTCCTTCTAGCCTTTTTAGATCTTCCCCGACTACTTTGTCTGGTTCCTGTCGAACTAATGCTTTTGGCCTCGAGAGACGCTTCTTTAATTTGTTGAGGCAAAACCTCTAATATTTCTTCAATTTTATCATCGGACAACACTTCGGCTTTTTTGGAACAGGAAGATGAGTTTGTGCTCCTTTTCGAACAGTTGTGCTTAGAAGATGATGCACCTTGCTGGGAGGCTTTAGGCGTTTTTTTCGTGTTTGAATCCAGTAAAGCCGCAAACTCGTCTCCGTCGTCTTCATCATCCAAACAGTCCAGAATTTCAAGAGATGATAGCAGCAAATGAGGCGGATGATTGGCGTCAAGAGCGCTTTTCAATAACTTAATGTCGACTGAATTGGAAGGTTTGAAAAGCGAGCGTTTTTCACCTAAAGGTGAACGAGAGGCGCTCGCCAACTTGGAGTCCTTGGAAGAACGACGAGTACGAGACGAAGGATCAAGCTCTGCATTGCTTTCCGGAGAAACAAGCGAGGAGGATCCTATTGTCGCCATTTAAGAAATAAAATTGAATAATGTACACACAAAATATTTCGGCAATTAAATGAAGACAATTTGTATTATCTATATTTGATGGACACGTAATTTCCTCACATGTCCTCCATGAGAGTACGCGCTGTCTTAAGCTCACTTAAAAGCACTCGGAATTTATCTGCACTCAACTCTAGGACGCTGGAGTCCGTTGTTTCACTAGAACTCCCAGTATTTTTCTTGATATGAAATTGAAGCTGTACAGATGGCGAGTTGAGGTCCTGAAGGGAAGAAGAACCTAAAATGTAGTCGACGCGCCAATCAATAGCCTCAAGAGTATTTACTAGAAATGACGAAACGCCCATGTACACATATACCAGTGTGACGTGCGTGTATTTGTCAGTGTTAGAAATCTTTCATCAAATACGCTATACATGCTTCGCGTTTCCATACACCTTAGACTGCTTTCGGACTGCTTTAAGCACAGCTTGGTCTTATTGGTCGCATAGGCACCGCTCAATTCTTCGGCGTGTTCTATTAAGAATTGCGCAAAACAAAAAAACAGAGAGTAAGAAATTGTCTTTGAGCCTCTACGACGCGCAGAAACCACAGTGCAGACCTCTCGGGAAGCCAATGTGGATCAAATCTTGCTCCAACTCCTTTTCTGAAACGGAATGCTTTACGGCATTCCTTAGTATGAAGTGCAGACAGGTGACTATGGGCCCGATATTGCTGTACTCTAAGCAGCGCTGGTGAGTAAAAGAAACGACACCAAAAGGAACTCTGTTGCACGATCCAAACAAAACGTACCGCGCTCTGCCGTACTCAAAAAGTTTTTATACTGTTTTTGTTAGTTTGCGTGGGAATCTGAAGGACGTCCATCTCTTGTATGATCCCCCGGCAAATTTTGCGTACGTCGGGTTGATCACTGAGCATGCAGTCTAAGAGCCCCTCTTCGATCACCCTGACTTCGCTGGGCAGCTGAAAGAGAAAAATTAACGCAAGCAAATAGAGATTGGGTGTCAAAGAAAGAAAAACAAACCATCTTCGAAAGGGCCAAAACCTCCTTGAGTACCCAGCCAGGGACCTCAGGGCGTCCGTAGAATTTCATACCGCTAGAACGACTAAAAAAAAGAACCACGCGGTAATAACAGTCACCGAATAAGCAGTTTTTTTTCATAAAGCCATATCCCGAGAATAAAAATCATTTGTCGCCATGTTTTAGCACCAAAAACCTGCATCTAAGTGCAAAAAAGAGTTTCAGAAAGCTAATCAACTCTGACTTTATATATCTCTCTCTGTATTGAATGCAGAACATTAAAACCCCTTAAAAATTGACAACCAGAATAGAATACCAGGCCAATTCTCGTGGGCATGATTGCACCTTGAAACTCTCCCTCTAGCTGCAGCTGCTGGCAGACACAGTGTACGTGCTATATTGATGGGTAAGCTGTCTCCTTCCAGACGGGTCCAAGTCCTTGCTCCAGTTAGGTACCCATTTTTTTACGGTACCCACAGCCGAGCGATGCGGGAAAAGTCTCTCGAAAATCTCTCGATAATAGAAAGCTTCCTTAGTAGAAGGTGTGTTATGAGGATACAACATTTCTCGGCAAGAAAACATGTAGTCACTAACTTTATTGTTAGTATGCTGTATAAGCTCGTCGATCCATGAGTACCCTACACCGTCGCTGAGCTGTTCTTTTTGTCTCCACAGTAAACTTGGTAAAATGATATCCGCGTCGTCGAACGTCTTTCTCAACACCCATTTTTCAATGCGGCCGTCGATACTACACTTAAACTTCGGATCGAACGAAAAGGCGGCATCAAGGAAATCGCGGTCGAGAAAGGGTACCCGTGACTCTATGCCAAATGCAGCCAAGGACTTATTTGCTCTCAGGCAATCGAAGACGTGTAGTTCGTTCAGAAGTTTAACGTTTTCTTCGTGAAATTTCTTTGGATCATCGGTACCATGGAAATATAAATATCCGCCAAAGATTTCGTCACTGCCCTCTCCAGATAGGATCATTTTGATACCGAGTGACCTGATTTTCCTTGCGAGCAAGTACATAGGAACAGAGGATCTAATTGTCGTGACATCGTACGTTTCTGTATACCAAATGACATCCTCTATAGAGTCTATGCCTTGTTGAATGCTGAGAATTACCTCATGATGTTTCGTTCCCAGAAAATCAGCTAGCTGACGGGCATAGCGAAGGTCAGGAGAATTTTTGTCAAACCCAACGCAAAAACTGTGTATTTTAGTGGTTTTGCCAGTATCCGCACCGTTTTCAGCTACTTTTCTGAGCTGCGCAGTTAAAACGGATGCAACAAGAGACGAATCAAGTCCCCCAGACAGTAGAATGCCATATGGAACGTCGCATTTGGTTCTGCGGATAACAGCAGTCTCGAACGCACTGCGAAGTTTGGCAAAATTCGGTTCGCCAGTAGGAATTTCTCTGAACCAAACTGGGTTGTAATAACATTTCAACTCTTTGGTACGAGAAGAATAAAAATGCCCAGGTGGAAACACGTCGAAATAAATGCACTCGCTTAAAAGGGCCTTCATTTCAGAAGCTACCCATATGGCACCATCTTTATCACGCCCCCAATACAGAGGGATAACGCCGATATGATCCCTCGAAATAAGGCAGTCTTCACCGTTAGAAACCACAAAAGAGAAAATACCTCGAATGCTGTTGAGAAATTCCTCTGGGTTCTCTTGTTGTAGAGCATACATCAGAACTTCGCAGTCCGACTTGGACCTCAGTTTTGTTTGACCGTAAATCTGATACAAGTCTACGTGGTTATATATTTCGGCATTCGCTGCAACTGCGGCTAAAAAAACGAGTCAGAGAAGGATTGCAATATAGAAGAATAACTAGTTATAACGTGCGAACTTGTTTCGTCAATAGAAATTAGGGGTTGGCTTCCGTCGTCTAGGCTCACAATTGCTAGTCTTTCGTGGCCTAGGATGTCGTGCCCTCTGTTCCAATATCCAGAACTGTCTGGGCCGCGGTGTCTAATACTGCTTCAAGGTTAGTGCCCGGCTGGGACCGTTTCAAAAGTTGTCGAATTTCTCAGAAAACTGTCTAATTAATAATTTTCACCTTTTTAGCGAAGCAAAGACAGTGACAGCCCCTAAACGTAATGCGATGTTTTGTACCATTTAGACATTCGAATTACCTTCTCCCTTGCAGTGGCCACGTCCGACACACCAAGTGCACATATAATTCCACACATTGCTTCAGATACAGGTGTTCAACTCCTTCTTGGTTCAAACGAACTGTAAAACTAATTTAAAAAAAAAGTTATTTTGAGCGCGACGGATTTTTCTCGGCTCAAGACGGTTGCAACTGTGTCTCGGGTTCCTGCGAGACGAAGCGGCCTTGCCTGAGAGAGCTGTGTATTAGGGGAAGGCTGTGGACGCCGACGGCTGCCGAATTCGACACCTCGCGGCGCGCGGATAATACAGCAGGTGACATCCTCTCAGCAGTCCCGGGGCTTCCCCGCGAAAGAGCTGATCCAGAAGGTGGGCCAGGGAAGCGAGGGGGGGTCGGAACGTGGCGGTGCGCGACGCGGAAGCGGTTGGCGCCGGCCTGGCGGCAAAGAGGGGGGTCATTTGTAAATATCGGTAAATTTTTTTTGCTAGTTTGAATTGGTTCAGAGCGGCAACCAGTCAACGATTTGGCTTGTCCACTTTCTTTTAATTTTGCGTGCGTTGGCTCTGAAAAGGACGCCTAGCTTCCGAAGTTCCGTTTTGGCCGGGTTTAAAAGCGCCTATTGCTTCGTGTCGCATCGTTCGTGTACTGAAGGTAAAGCATGGCTGAGGGTCCACAATGGAAGGCTTACGAGTACAGGACAAATTCTTCGGTGGTGCTTCAGTCCGCCCGACGCCACAAGTCCTCGTCCGAGGCGACCGGGGAGCCCGAGTCTCTTGTTGGCCGAATCAACCACCCAATGGGTGATCTTTACAAACCGCCGACAAGGGTCGATCAGAAGGTGCTCGAAAAGGCCGAATCCAAGAAAAAGAGGTTGGCAGTCAACGACGTCTCGTCTATTCACAGGCGCGGAAGCAAGCTTTCGAAGCCGGCCGCGACGTCCGTTTTAGAGAACGACATTTTAGAGAACGTCAAGTACCAGCCGCGTCTGCGCGAGACTCGCTTGGTTTACGAGCAGTTGCTGCACTTCGTGGAGAGACAGTTGGGGGATCAGCAGTTGGACATCGTGATGAACGCGGCCGACGAAATACTCGCGTTGATGAAGGACCAAAATTTGCAGTCGTCCGAGCGCCAGAAGGAAGTTGAATTTTTTTTGGGTCCGCTGTCGACGGAACTGTACACCGAGCTGAATCGCATATGCGGGCAGATCACGGATTACGTGGACGCGATGAGGGTGCTTCCGCAGGCCGAGGACGACGCGGGGGTGGCCGTGTTGATTTCCAACGAGGAGGAGGCTGAGGCCGAGGAGGAGGACGAGGAGAGCGAGGAGGAGGTGGAGGGCGATCCCGACGCGATGCTGACGGACGATCGGAATCAAGAGGACGAAGAGACGATGAGGGTGAAGGAGGACTCGGACGTGATGAAGACGTCGAGGGGTCAGTTGGATCCTCGGAATATTGACGCTTATTGGCTGCAGAGGTCGGTGAACAAGTTCATCAAGGACGCGGAGCAGTCGGCGAAGTTGAGCGTTCAGATTTTGGCCTCGCTTGGCAAGGCCGAGGACCGGGAGGTGGAGAACGAGTTGTTGGAGTTGCTGGATTACGACCGCTTCGATTTTATCAAGATGGTTTTAAACAATCGCACGAGTATATACTACGCGACGCGGTTGAGGCAGGCGCAGACGGACGAGGAGCGCGAGAGCATTGAGCAGGAGATGAAGCAGGACCCGGTCGCCCACCAGGTGTTGAAGACCTTGCATTCTGAGGGGACGACGCAGAGCGCGGACTTTCGAAACAAGTTGCAGTCGCAGAACATTTTGAAGGACAGGCCGAGCGCCAGCGGCGAGTCTGCGTTCGGGAGTGGGATTTACGCGTTCGAGAACCGGGCGGCTACGCAGTTGGATTTGGACGATTTGGTGTTCCAGCAGGGGGGTCACCTTATGACGAACAAGAAGTGCATTTTGCCGCAGGGGACGCGCAGAATATCCTCGAAGGAGTACGAGGAGGTGATCGTGCCCGGAATCAAGGCCGTGCCCGACCCGGAGGACGTGGAGATTCCGATTAGTGATTTTCCGGAGTGGGCGCAAAAGGCGTTTCAGGGGATTCGGAGTCTGAACCTGATTCAGAGCAAGTTGAAGAAGACCGCGTTCGAGACGAGCGAGAACATATTGCTGTGCGCGCCGACGGGGGCGGGGAAGACGAACGTGGCGTTGATGGCGATGCTGAACTTGATAGGGCGCCACATTGACTTGGAGACGGGAGAGGTCGACTTGAAGGCGTTCAAAATTTTGTACATCGCGCCGATGAAGTCGTTGGTGCAGGAAATGGTGTACAGCTTTGCGAACCGCCTGGCGCCCTACAACATTGCGGTGCGCGAGCTGTCGGGGGACTCGACGCTGACGAAGGCTCAGATCAACAGCACGCAGGTGATCGTGACGACGCCCGAGAAGTGGGACATTGTGACGCGCAAGGCTGGAGACAGGACGTTCACGGAGTTGGTGAAGTTGATAATCATTGACGAGATTCACCTGCTGCACGACGACCGCGGGCCGGTGCTGGAGTCGATCGTGGCCAGGACGATTCGCCAGATCGAGTTTTCCCAGGAGCTGATACGCCTGGTGGGCTTGTCGGCGACGCTGCCGAACTACCAGGACGTGGCCACGTTTTTGCGCGTGAAGCAGGGGTTGTTCGCGTTCAAGAACGCGCACCGCCCGATACCTTTGGAGCAGCACTTCGTGGGCGTGACGGTGAAGAAGCCGTTCAGGCGCTTTCAGTTGCTGAAGGAGCTGTGCTACGAGAAGATGTTGGGGTTCGCGGGCGAGCAGATCCTGATATTCGTGCACTCGAGGAAGGAGACGGCGGGCACGGCGAAGGCGCTGAGGGACATGCTGATAGAGAAGGGGACGCTGACGAACATCGTTCGGTGCTTTGACGCGTCGACGAAGGAGATTCTGAAGGAGTCGGCGGAGCAGACGAAGAACGCGGACTTGAAGGAGCTCCTGTTGTACGGCTTCGCGATTCACCACGCGGGGATGCTGAAGGTGGACCGGGTGTTGGTGGAGGACTTGTTTTCGGACCGGAGGATACAGGTGTTGGTGTCCACGGCGACGCTGGCGTGGGGAGTCAACTTGCCGGCGCACGCGGTGATCATTAAGGGGACGCAGGTGTACAGCTCGGAGTTGGGGGACTGGACGGAGCTGTCGCAGCTGGACGTGATGCAGATGCTCGGGAGGGCGGGGAGGCCGCAGTACGACACGAGGGGCGTGGGCGTCGTGTTGACGCTTCACCACGAGCTGCAGTACTACTTGTCGCTGCTGAACCAGCAGTTGCCGATCGAGTCGCAGTTCGTGAAGCGGCTGGTAGACAACTTGAACGCGGAGGTCGTGCTGGGGACGATTCAGACCGTGAAGCACGCGGTGGACTGGCTGGGGTACACGTACTTTTACATCTGCATGCTCCGCAACCCGACGTTGTACGGCGTGTCGGCGGAGGAGGCGGAGAAGGACAAGTACTTGGAACAGAGGCGATACGACTTGGTGCACTCGGCCGCTTCGATTTTGAGCAAGAACAACTTGATCAAGTACGACCGGAAGTCCGGGCGGCTCCAGGAGACGGAGCTGGGGAGGATCGCCTCCTACTACTACATTCCGTACCAGAGCGTCGCGATATACAACGAGCACATGAAGGTGACGACGGGCGACGTGGAGTTGCTGAGGATATTCTCGCTGTCGCACGAGTTTTCGCGGATCATCGTCCGGGCGGGAGAGCGCCTGGAGCTGGAGAAGCTCGTGGAGCGCGTGCCGATTCCGGTGAAGGAGGGCGTGGACGAGCCGGCGGCGAAGATCAACGTGCTGCTGCAGGCCTACATTTCGAGGCTGAAGTTGGACGGGTACTTGTTGATGAGCGACATGGTGTATATCACGCAGTCGGCGTCTCGAATCATGCGCGCGCTGTTCGAGATCGCGCTGAAGCGGGGCTGGGACCAGGTGGCGGAGAAGTGCCTGTCCTATTGCAAGATGATCGACAAGCGGATGTGGGCGACGCAGAGTCCCCTGAGGCAGTTCAAGTGCGCGCCGGAAGTGATCCGCAAGCTGGAGAAGAAGGAGTTCGGGCTCGACCGGCTGATCGCGTTGAGCGCTCAGGAGATCGGAGAGCTGCTGCGGTACCCGGCGCTCGGGAAGATGATCTACCAACACGTGCACCAAATCCCCAAGCTGGACATTTCTCCGACGGTGCAGCCGATCACGCGCTCGCTGCTGCAGGTGGAGCTGGTGATCATCCCCGACTTCGAGTTCGTGGAGAAGCACCACGGACTGGCGCAGTGCTTCTGGATATTCGTCGTGGACGTGAACGGAGAGACGATTCTGCACTGCGAGCCGTTCACGCTGAAGAAGAGCAACGCGGACAAGGAGCACTTCGTCACGTTCACCGTACCGATGTACGAGCCGACGCCCCCTCAATACTTCATCCGGGTGTTTTCGGACCGCTGGATCGGGAACGAGACGATCAAGCCCATCTCGTTCAGGCACCTGATCCTCCCGAACTTCTTCCCGGAGACGCGCAGTCTGCTGGACCTGCAGCCGCTGTCGATCGGCGCGCTGAAGAACTCGGTGTACGAGGCGATCTACGCGCCCCACTTCAACATCTTCAACCACATTCAGACGCAGGTGTTCAACGCGCTGTACAACACGGACGGCAACGTGCTTCTGTGCTGCCCGACGGGCTCGGGGAAGACCGTCTGCGCCGAGCTGGCGATCTTGAGGGAGTGGAACAAAGAGGCCCCCGGAAACGTGGTGTATCTGACACACGCGGAGCAAATCCAGTCGACGGTGGAGGGCTGGAGGAAGAAGTTCCCGGGCAAGCAGGTGCACGAGCTGACGGAGAACGCCGCGGTGGACATGAAGCTGCTGGACCGAAGCGACGCGGTCGTGTGCTCGGTGCGAACGTGGGACGTCTTGTCGCGTCGGTGGAAGCAGAGGCCGGCGATTCAGCGAACGAGCCTGTTCGTGATAGACGAGCTCCACCTGCTGGGGGACCCGGACGTGGGGCCCACGTTGGAGGTGGTCGTGTCGAGGATGAGGTACATGTCGAAGCAGCTCAAGTTCCAGCAGAAGCAGCAAGAAGCGGCGGCGGCCCAATCGGGACAGAACAAGCCGAGCGTCGGGGCCGTGGAGCTGCGGTTCGTGGGGCTGGCGTCGTGCATAGCCAACGCGAACAACATCTGCGAGTGGCTGGGCGTGCAGAGCTCGAACATGTACAACTTCCACCCGCTGGCGAGGCCGATTCCGCTGGAAGTGACTCTGCAGGGGTTCGAAAACTACGACTACTCCTCGCGCATGGCGAGCATGTGCAAGCCCCTGATCCACGCTATTTCGAGGCTTCCGAGCGACACGCCGATCCTGATCTACGTGCCGTCGAGGAAGGTGTCGAAGATGGTGACCCACGATCTAAAGGCGTTCACGCTGGTCGAAGAGGCGCCCGACCGGTTCCTGAAGAAAGCGACGCCGGCCGAGATGAAGAGGCTGGCGGACGAGCTGGGCTCGGCCGTCCTCGCGCAGTCGCTGCCGTTCGGCATCGGCATCTACAACGAGTCGATGACCGAGAGGGAGAAGAGGCTCGTCAAGCGCTGCTTCGACGGCGGGACGATCCAAGTGATGATCGCGACGCGAAACGTCGCCTGGAACTTGAACAGTCGCGCGCGGTTTTTGGCGATCATGGGCACCCAGTACTACGACGGCAAGGAGCGCCGGTACGTGGAGTACAAGACCACCGACGTCCTGCAGATGGTCGGGCAGGCGGGCAGGCAGGGCACGGACACCAACGCGTACTGCCTGGTCATGTGCCACGCGCCCCGTCGGGAGTTCTACAAAAAGTTCATTTTCGAGCCGCTGCCGGTCGAGTCGAAGCTGGACCGCTCGCTCCACGACCACCTGAACGTGGAGATCTACAACAAGGTCATCGAAAACAAGCAGGAGGCCATGGACTACTTGACGTGGACCTTCTACTACCGGCGCTTGGTCCAAAATCCCAATTACTACGGACTCCAGGGAATCACCCACTCTCATCTGTCGGACCACCTGTCCGAGCTCATCGAGGAGACCCTGAACGACCTCGAGGAGGCCAAGTGCATCGCCATCGAAGACAACGACGTCTCTATTTTGAACGCCGGCATGATCGCCGCCTTTTACTACATTCATTACACCACGATTGAACTTTTCAACTCGTCTCTCAGCGAGCGCACCAAGATGCGCGGGCTGATCGACATCGTCACCAACGCGAGCGAATTCGAAGACCTCCCCATAAGACACAAAGAGGACCAGACCATTCGTCTGCTGAGCCACCACTTGCCCATGAAGATAGAAAAGCCGGACTACTTTTCCACCGCCACCAAGGTCAACGTGTTGTTGCAGTGCCACTTCTCGCGGCGCGAGCTGAACGTCGACCTGACGCAGGACCAAAAGTTCGTTCTCGTCAAGCTCCCGGAGCTGTTCCAGGCCATGGTGGACACCATCTCCAGCTCCGGTTGGCTCCTTCCGGCCATCGCCGCGATGGAACTGGCGCAAATGGTCGTTCAGGCGATGTGGGAGTCCGACCACCTGTTTCGCCAACTGCCCCACTTCACTCACGACGTGATCGAGAGAGTTCAGCGAATGGAGCCTGATTGCGAAACCATCTTCGACCTGGTCGAACTGAGCGACGAGCGCAGGAACGAAATTCTCCAGTTCACCCCAGCTCAAATGGCCGACGTGGCCGCCGTCTGCAACCAGTACCCGAACATCAACATGCAGTACGAAATGAGCACCACCAGCGCCCACCCGGGCGACGCGGTCGGTCTGTCGATACTGCTGGAACGCGAACTGGACGAAGGGCAAACCACCGCCAAGCCCGTTCACGCCCCCTACTTCCCGAAAACCAAGATAGAAAACTGGTGGCTAGTCCTGGGCGACCTGGCGAAGAACACGCTGATGGCCATCAAGCGCCTGCCCCTGTCCCAAAACACCCAGCAGGTCAACCTGAAGTTCACGGCCCCGGAAGAAACCGGCGACCACGAACTCACACTGTACCTAATCAGCGACTCCTGGATCGGGTGCGACCAGGAATACAAGCTCAGCCTCAAGGTGCTCGAGGCGCCCGAAGAGGAGGCAAACTCGACTCAAAAAATGGACGTCGACTAAAACGTGTACGAAAAATCTGTACCGCGTCTGCATCAATAATACAAAAAAGTGTGTTTTATTTACACGTTTCATTTTTTGACAATCTGAATGATGTCCTCGTCAAACAGGACGTGGTCCTTCCCCACCTTTTGGGGAATGTGCTTCGCGGACGACCCCCAAACCAGAGCGTACTTGAAGTCCTGCAGAATCGCCTTGTGCAGCTTGAGGCACAGCGCCTCGACCGTCGCCTGACTGCGCTTCAAGACGACCGGCTCGGTGTAGTCCGGGATCATCCTCCGCGGCTTGGTGTACACTCGGATCAAATCCAAGGTCTTCCAAATTTTCCTCAGCAACGTGTCGAAATTCCACTCGTCCTTGGCGCTGATCGGCACACACCGCGGAATCTGGTACAAAATGTCTAACTCCTCGATCGAAATCTGGTCGATTTTGTTCAGCACGTAAATGGCAGGTATGTACGCGCAGTTGCCCTCGATCACGTCCACCAGGTCGTCGATGGTCGCGTCGCAGCCCAGACGAACGTCCGCGTTATGGATTTTGTACTCGCCCAGGGTCAGTTTCACGAGCTCCGCGTCGAGAGTGCTCTGTGGCACGAGCGGCGTGAACGTGATTCCGCCTCGCTCTTTGCGTTGAATGGTGACCTTAGGAGGCTGCTTGTTCAAGCGAATGCCGAACCCCTCGAGCTCGCGTTCTATCACCTTCTTCTCCTCCAGCTCCTTCAAGACGGACAGAACAATCAAAATTAAATCAACGCCTGATCGCGCGCGGCACAGGACGCCGCGTCAGAGTCTGTCGTCGGTTGAAGAAAAAAAAAACGTACTTTTTGCCACGGAAATAACTTGGAGACCTCGGCCCTTTCCGTCTCTCGCACCCTCGATGATTCCGGGCAGATCAAGCAGCTGGATACGTGCGCCCTTATAATGCACGATGCCAGGCACCGTCGTTAAGGTTGTGAACTCGTAATCCGCCGATTCTGAATAGTGTCCAGTGAGCTTGGTCAACAAAGTCGATTTTCCTACAGACGGAAATCCGATCAGCCCGACGGTCGCATTTCCGGTTTTCCGGACAGAAAAGCCCTCTTTTTTCCCGCCCCCTGTCGAAGCCACGGCCCCCTCTATCAGCTCTCTCTTGAGCTTGGCCAAACGCGCCTGAAACAAAAGAATTAATCCAAACTCGCCTCCCGACGAAGCGAAGACACGTCCCCACCCGCCTTTCGGCGCGCACCTTCAAGAGACATAGATGAGACATGGTGGCCTTGTTTTTTTGGGTCCGAGCCATCTAAATCGAAAAGCGATTAGTGCAACTATAATACACGTCGACAAGCCCCCGGCGACCTCTTTCCCTAGCAATTCGCGTGCGCCCGCGCTCCGAGATGGCCAGAGACGGTCAGAGGTCTAGATCAAGGACGTGCCGCGCAGATTTCATCGCCATCCAACGAAAAAAAAGCACACACACCTCGTCCTCGATGTCTTTGATTTTTTGTTCGATCGACATCTCTTTTCAATCGAGTACAAATCGATAGGGCGAAAGCAGACAACCAGTGTTCAATAGGGGGAGGCTTGCCGAAGCGCCAAAGAAAACTGACGGTGATATCAAATCAGATTTTTATATTGTGTAGTAAGATTAGCTTTGTATTTTTTTTTCATTTTTCTCTCCGTTTCATATGCTTCTATGAGCACTTCCATAGTCAATCTTCAGAGAACGATACGCGTGAACGTACCCCTGCTCGGAAAACACGTCAAGCAAGTCAAAACGCTAATGCGCGTCGAAAAGTTCGATCTGAACCTATGGCTGAGGAGCGACCACGCCATCCGCATAATGAACAGGCTGGACAGAAAGGAAGACCGAGTCACTGACATCCTGTCCTACTCGGCTATGGTATGCATCCGAAACGTTTTTTTTATAAAAAAAAAAATTCGCCACTGAAAGCTTTTGGTAGAACCTGAAGGCCAAGCAAAAGCCCGTCTGGAGCAAAGACAACCGCCACCTGGGAGACTTGGTGTTCGGAATGGGATACATAGCCGATTACTGCGAAAAGACGAATCGCAGCCTAGATGAATACATGGTAAGGCTGGCCGTGCACGGAATATGCCACCTGCTGGGATATGATCACGAGCTCGACCAAGACTACGTAATCATGAGGAACAGAGAGGCATACATCATGAAAAAATGGAGGAACTTGCTCTCAGAGAAGGTAAACAAGAGCTGAGCGCATGGAATGCAATTTAGGCGAAGATGGACGCTGCAACCTCCTATCCACTTCTCTAACACCGGGACACGCAATCTCTGGGGTCACGCTGCGACCTGAACAAAAAAAAATTTCGAGTGGGTGGTATTTTTCCTATTCATTGTGTTATCGCAAAATTATTTGTGTTGATTCTTTCTGGTATCATCATTCAACACCACTACACATAATTTATCTGTATCTCTCGAATTCTCATTCCCAGCGGTAATCACCCTCCAGGCAAGCTATGATGTTCGAAATAGTAAGATACACTCGCGAATATATAGACGAAAACGTTGATCTATATATAGAAGTGCGTATTCCTGTATTCCTTTATACCAATTTTTTGTACCGGCTAAATTTAACAGTTACATATTTTAGGCGTTTCACGAAGTATACAGGAAATACAATGTTCGCAAAGAATTTCAAACTCGAGAAGGGGCGCTCGAGGCCATTTTTCTTCTGCAGGAGAGACACCCAGGGAGTTACAGCTTGATGGCTATAGACCCCGCCACTAAAAAAGTTGTGGGACACGTCATCACAACTGTTTCCGTGCCGCTTTCTTCTCCTCGCACGCCGGGGCAACTCAGCGTTGCCAGTATCGGACCCGTTTCGGTCAGCCCGCACTACCAAGGCAAAGGGATTGCCATGAAATTGATGCAAGCCTTATGCGAGGTAATGGACGAAAAAAAAGTAGACAGTCTGAGATTGATGCAGGACGCTTTCAACCCCATATCCTTTTCACTTTATCTTCGCTCTCAATTCATGCCAAAAGAAGCCATATCCATATTAGAAGGAATGCCCGACCCCACCTCGATCGAGCACCTGGCGGATTTAGAAGCCAGCACATTAATCAGAAAGATAACGCTCGACGACTTGGATGCGTGCGACCGTCTCTATGGTCAAGCGCATCCAGGATTCAGTAGGAGACTTGATCTCGAAACAGAGCTGAAAACTAGCAAAATTTGCACCTCCTTCGCTCTGATCGACAAAAATACTCAAGAATTTGTAGGGTATTCGGCATCTATCCCGGGACACTCCGTGTGCAAAACGGAAGACTATTTTAAAATTTTGTTTGTGCGCACATGTCACCTGTCCAGCGCAGAAAAAGACGAGTACAATCGAAAAAACGGAAAAACAGAACTAACTTCACTCAAAGAATACTTCTATTGCCCCTGGACATCTCATCCAGGCCTTCTCAAATGGGGTGTTGAATGCGCAAAATTGAAAATTTGGAGAAATGAAACACACATGGTCCGAGGTGTATATTGTGTCAACCCGGAAATGACTTACATTCCCGATTGTTTCCAATGAGATTATCAAAAAACTATCCACAGAAACTATATAAAATCTACACTTTTATGAATGTACACTGAAAACCATCTGTACCTCACAGATCCACCTCCTGCTAGAAAACTCACCTTTATGTTTATTCATTTTAACTGAAATTTTTTTTTTCTACCTGCCAAAAAAATAAAATTTCAAAACTAATGAAGATTCCCTGTCCTCTAGGATGTGGTAAGATAATCGAATCAACCAAAATCCTTGTAAGTACGGGAAATAAAGCCAAAAAATAACTATGCAAACCCAGCTTACACATCATCTTACCCTCTCTCCGCCCAATACAGGGACACTATGAATTCCTCTGTCCCTGCGTGAAAGTAACATGCCCATATGGCTGCGAAATATCTGTTATGCGAAAATTTCTACAAGCACACAAAGACCTCTGTCCAAATTACAAAAAACTGCGAGAAACCTATGTATGCGTCGCAAAACCACAATTTAGAATTTTTTTGTCACCCCTTTCCACCAAGCGAATGCACCACCAACACGCCGAGAAAAACTGACTTCCCTCCACAGAATGCAACCGGCACATCTCAAGACTGCGTCAATCCATTAGATTGGATTTTCGATTCTCTCAGCTCCTATAATCTAAATACCTTGTCCGTCTCAGATTCAGATTCTCCTCAACCATCAAATGCTACATCCTCTTCGATCTCGTCCAATGTGATTCGTTACGCCAATAAAGTCCTTCCTCAACTAGAAGGACTCGGCAGCCCTCAAGAAAACAGAATCAGGTCCACTCCTTCTATCCAAGATCATCTCTCCCAAGGCATAGACTCCCTATTCACTAAAAAAGTCCCAGCTCTACAACCTTATTACCTCACTGTCAAAAACTTTTACACACAAACTCCCAGACACGAACATTCATTCAAGGCACTCTGTTTTGCCGCCCTTTTGTTTGCCTTCTACATCCTATCCAGGCCAATCCTATGGGTTGTACGAGCCGGTATATTGACGTTCATTCTGTACTCCGTCTGGTTTACTATTAGCACCAGCGAATTAGGAAGGGAAGGAAACATGGACAAATCCGTCCTCATCGGCTACATCACTATGGCTATATACCTAACACTAACTCTACTATGATATCAGTGCTCGACATATGCCCTCATTTTCAAAATGAGACAACGTCTTTGCAAAAATAAATTGTGCTGAATTGTACTGCTCTGCACAAAAAAAATGGTAATAATATGTACATGTCCAACTAAAAACCGCCAATGCATTTACATGAAAATGAAGCCTCTTATTTTCTCTTTTTTACTCATCTAGGCATCGCATTTTCTCCTCGCCGTGAAGCAATCTTGCGCTTGCTTAGTCACCACACGCCATCTAGAATCTACCCCGGCCTCGTCACCGATGTCGCATACAATAAGACTCAGCCTGCTAATCGAACCCAGAAGAATACGATCCAAGGACACTCTTCACAAGCATGTCTATATATTCTAGATTTGGCAGTCCAAGTACGCCGAAAATAGTTTACCATCTATATAAAATAAAAACAATTGAGAATGCACATTTCTGTTGCAATGACAATTTTACCAATAACTCCAGAAATATCCCATAATCCGTGTCAAAGCACGTCTAAAAACGCCTAACCCAGTATTCAGACTTGAACAAAAAAAAGACCAAAAACCTTCAGGAAAATTCGATAAAAGCATGCTAGCTTCACCTAGAATAGAACGGAGAACGTCATTGCTTCCACTAAAAACTCGTCACGGTTAAAACGCAATGGATCCGTGGTTTGAGACGTTCGTTTGAATGCCAATCTTCAAAAATAACTGAAGAGTTGGTCAACTATTTCAGCTTCTCCTAAAACCGTATTTACTTCGTGCTCAACATATTGTACACAGGCGTCCTTTTCTGGTTTTGGCTGATCTTCTAAGGATATACCAGTCAGCTTCATCAATTCTTCTGACGTGGGAATTGTCTCGCATTCAATCTTCTGCAACTTCGATTGAAGCATCGTCTGGATTTGTTCAAACTTTTTTTCAGTAGAGTCAAGATGCTTTTTTTGTATATCCAAAAGTTGTGTTCTACGCTCGATTTGCTTTTCTAAAATCGAGATGATTGTTTCTCTGCATTCGTGGGGCCTATAGGCGTTGAGCAAATGATGCAAATTGAATATGATGAACTTAATTCTATTTACATTATTTTCCCATTCTGCAGGTTTATGAATAAGCACATTCACCAACTCAAGAAACTCAGTCAAAAGCATTCGGTTGAGCCGTTTGAACGACCTGATATCGGCTGAGTCGAAAAATAAAAGAAGTTATTTGAGTTATTTGTAGCCATTATATTGCAATGTACGCCCATATCTATACTGCACAACAAATGATATCTATCGTACTTTCAACGGTCAAATCCAAAGACATCTCCGCTAGCAGTTTTTCATTAAATTCAAGCTGGCTCTTATATGTCTAATACATAAATAGTGTCATAAATGAATTGAATCATCTTTGTAGTCACTAATCAGGAAATGAGAATTGCATACCTGGTACAGTGGCCGCTCAAAGACAGGCAAGGATAATTCATCATTTTTGGGAGGAATAGGCGGTGTTGTCAAATCTTTGGCATTAACCCAATGAGAGGGCGGAAGTGGCCACGGAGGAAGCTGCTGCATGAAAATATTGACCAATTAATATATATCTTTAAAACGTGTAGTATAGCCAAGAAAGAATTCCAAAATTTTCGGCTTGTCTGAATTTCCGGTCAACAGCGGCTTCGACAGTTTCAATAGCTCAATTGAGAATGCGCTCTTCAACAAAATGTGTGTAAATATGTGTATAATATACATAAACCAACTATATATCTATGAAAAATACTGTTTTAAATTGCATTCGCAATGCGTAAAAATGCAAGGTCAGGCAATATGGCTGCAACATCAGTTTTATAGAACCAAAATAGGTGATTTTTTCTAGTATTACCTGCAGACTATCTGTATTGATTGTACGCGAATTTTTATATACAAAAATATAACAAAACGATTTTATAACAAAGTCGTCTAATCAATTCTGATAAAGTTAATATGTAAACAAAAAGAGTACAAACGCTTTTAACCATCGCAGGAGCAAAGCAGCTGGACCTCTATTCTGGTTTTTATCAGGAGAAGGTAATATTCTTAATAGGGTGAAGGAATTCTTATTTCATATTCGTGCAAAAATTGTTAAATTTACTTGATAGATCTTTGTTCTTCCTTCTAGAAGAGGCGACAGTATGTTCAGTCTGGATTATACCACTTGAACATCACGCTAAAAACTGCATTACATACACCACGCACACTACATATACTCCACATCTTTTAAAATATTGCAAAAACGAGGTTATGTAACATTAATGTCTTCTGAGATTTAAGTGTTAAGTGAAATCGCTAGCAAAGGAGCTTCAGAACAGAATTGAAGGTAATAATTGTGTTTACCGTTAAAAGAGATAAAATAATTGATGTAATGCAATTAGGCCATCTAAATTAGCTTTCCTTGTACGGTATGTTTTTTTTATTAAAATCCTTTTTTTTAATGGAAGATGGAGAGAGTATATGATAAAAATTTCGAACCACACCAAGGTCATAAATGTTTTTCACGGGTTGTTTGTCTTTCAGAGAGGAATTTGATCTACTGGCGTGATATCTATTCCATTTATCTGATTCATTCATGGTTTTTCCGGTGCCTATCAGGTAGAGGTGGTATCCAAAAATCGCAGCAATAGCTATTCCACACAAAAAAGTAAAAATCCAGAAGCACATGTGCAAATTTTCATAAAAAAAAAGAATTCTAAAAAGTGTTTTATAGGGTGTGGGGCAAATCACATTGGTTTCAATATGCATGTAATACCAAAAATTGTTCCGGTCGAGTGTGCTTTTCATAATGTAGAAGGATAAAACATTTACGTAGCCTAGCAAAATGCATGTAATAAACATGAAAAAGAGGAACCATCGCATATTGAACAGGCCAATGCAGTTATTGACCCAATAGCAATGATGGTCGAAAAAGGCGCATTCACTGTTTAAGAATAAATACAAACTAGTAAGCGTACACAGAATAGAAAAACAACTCGATTATATGAGAATTATACGCACTGTTGGCAGATAGAGCCTAAAGCAGCAAAGGGTAAAGGGTTGTCAATATGTGGGCATCATTTTATGAACGAGAAATGCTTTATGTACAATGTTTGCTTCGTGGTATTTTTTTAAACTTGCAAGTTTTACACAAACTGGGCGAATAGATGATGTGATCATATGGAAACATGGAATTGTAGTGTTTCCAGTTTTGCGCGTCTATTATTCCAGGATTGCTGTTTACCAAATAAAAAAAGGAGGCCAATTCAACGATAATCAATGCTGATAAACCCACATAATGAAATGAAGACAGATTGGCATGTGGAAATCGAGGGAAGCTTGTCCAAATGAAGCAACTAGTAGAGCCGATTACTAAAATCAAATAGAAGGCCTGTAGAGTGGACCATGAAAAAAAAATTCGGTTTTAGATGAGAAAATAGGGCAGAGATATGCGATAGACGTCAAAAAATATTAAGGGTCGAACCTGTACAATATGATTCTGGCGGAAAAGAAGGTAGTCAAGAAACCAATTAATACACATGTATGGTATTCTGTAAAAGAGACAATTATTGGCAAGGTGAGCATCAAAAAGTGTCAAAGAGAGCAGCGTTCACCTCAGGAATAAACCAGAAGTTTTGGCAAACGTCAAAATCATAAAGTACCTGAAATTTTTATGCGTAGTCAAAGAGACCATAATCGTGAAGTTAAAAATCAACGAAGCATAATTTTGGATAAGTTTATTATAGGTCAGATGCTAAAAGAAAAAAAAAACGCCAATACAACAGCTAGAATTTCTGATACGGTTTTTTCTTTGAATGCAGGTGTCAATGAATTTTATAGTGTGATGAAAAGGCTAGATCTTGTGTTAAAAATAGCCCACAAAAATCTTGTACAAAAAAAAACTTGAATTGCCAAAATCGGATACAATTCAAGTCTTGTTGACAACGATAGCATCTCATTTTTCATAGAATGATAAAAAAACATTCTGATTGGCAGCTCAGAAAAAAAATCTAAATCAATAATTGAGAGGCTGAAAATTTTTGGTACCACAATTTTATGTAAGAACCAAAATCAGACTTGCCTTAATTACACCAAAGCGTTGCGGTAGGGGTTTTTAAGTAATAAAAGAGCAACTACTTGGTGCTATAAGCAAGCATATGGCAGCATTCTTCTTAGGTGAAATCAACTTTAATATCTAGTTTCTGAGCTAATTGAGTGCCTAAGTCTTTGTCTACCATATAGAAGTTCTTGATGGCTCGAGCCTTGACTTGGTCAGACGATACAAAAGATAAACTGCCTGCGATATTAGTTATGACACGTTGGCGCTCGTCCTCTTTCAGCACATTACGATAAAGACATCCCGGCTGGGTAAAGTAATCTTGTTTATCTTCTACTGTAGGATAACGTCCAACATTGGTGTCTCTGAGCTTGTACTCTGATCGATTATAGGCTGGGTCTGGATTCGGGCCACCGAATGAATTTGGCCAGTAAGTCGGCTTATTCTCTCCGTTAGAAGTGTGCGTAATACCGTCCCGATGATAGTTTTGTATTTTTACCCGATACGGACAGTTGATCGGAAGGGTGGTGTAATTCTTGCACAAACGGTAAAACTGAGAATCCATATAAGAGTAAAGTCGACCTTGGAGGACCTTGTCAGGTGATGGCTCAATACCCGGTACGAAATTAGCAGGTGAAAAAGCTACTTGCTCAACTTCTGCGTGGTAATTCGTTGGATTGCGGTTGAGAACCAAACGACCATACTCAATAAGAGGATAATCTTTATGGGACCAAACCCTGGTGAGGTCAAATGGATCTATTTTATACGTCCAAGCATCATCATAGGGCATAAGCTGAACGTATGCTTTCCAACAAGCCTCTTTATTGTTCGCGATGTGCTCGTATAAATCACGGGAGGAGTAATCCGGGTCGTCAAGTACACCGAAATGTTTTGGGTCGCTAGATAGCAAACACTTAATTCCTGCTTCCGTTTTGAAATGGAATTTAACCCAAGTGACCTCATTTTTATCATTGACCCACTTGAATGTATGGCTACCATACCCATTCATGTGACGATATCCATCTGGTATTCCACGATCTGTAAACAACATAAGCACTTGATGAGTGGATTCTGGAACCGAGCTCCAAAAGTCCCTAAAAACTTTCGTTAGAAAATTTACTAATCAAAAAACACAAATATGGATAACGTCAAGTATTTAACTAATCAGATACGAACCAGGCTGTTGTTGGATCGACCAGGTTTGTCTGGGGACTAGATAGAATATTTTGTTAGTCAAACCGACCTCATTTTTTCAGTTTAGGTAAAAATTCTCAAAAAAAAAAATCGAAACACGTATACTTACTGACGCTTCATCGCGTGTATAAGATCAGGGAATCTTATGGCGTCACTGATGAAAAAAATTGGTGTATTGTTTCCAACCTAGACAGTATAAAAAAGCGGAGTTTCAGTGAGGTGGTGTTAAAAGACTGACAAAAAGTATTTCAACAACAAAGCACTTTGTCGTATAACCAGGTGGTCTAAATGCTGAAATTGAAGATGGTACATTTATGTTTATACACTTACCATATCCCAGTTTCCTTCTTCAGTGTAGAATTTTAATCTAAATAAGAAGAGGTAAGAATACAATTTTTTTTTTCGGGCACTCAAAACTGCCTTGTCAACGTACGCAAACCCGCGAACATCACGAGCTACGTCTGATGACCCGCGCTCTCCCACGACTAGGCTGAATCGAGCGAAAACAGGCGTTTGCTTTCCTACTTCATTCAGAAACTTTGCCTTACAATACTTTGTCATATCAGCAGTGACCTCAAAGTACCCATACGCTGCAAAGAACAAATTTTTATAAGAACCCTACACACAATATCAAATGAATCTGGCAGAAGCATGAACAATCTGTTATGTACCTCCGCTGCCCTATATTTAAGGTAAGTGGTTGCCATGGAATTATATGGATTTTGTAGCTTAATACTTCAAAACAGGTATACAAATGCAAAAAAAAATATGACATAAGGGTGTGGCTGCAAAATTCGAACGTACCTTAGCATGTACTCGACGTTCTGGGATAACTTCGCGGTGGAAGTGTCCTAATTTTTCAAAGTATATGGTGTCTTGGGAAAGGGTTAAGCCTCCAAATTTACCTGCAGTTTCGGTAACACCATACTCTTGTAGAGGTATTCCGTTGGCTGAGCTCAGTAGGTTAGACATTGTTAACAATAAATGTTTCTTTTGACAGTTCAATTTTTTATTTGTGGCGTTTCGAATTTTTTTAAGTCGTTATCAAAAAAGTTATCTAAATTTTTGTACAGGTTTATTCATATGTGTTCAAATTTCTCGTTGTGTTTATTGAGCCGCCTGATATCCAAAGAGATCGGAGCCGTATCAGCGTTGGCTGGTATCAAACCCTATTCTTCAGATGGGTATTCACTCGTAGCGGGTTGTTTCAATGGAGCGGTCGTGTACATTTGCTCCTACAGCGAAATTCAGCAGAGATGGTATGCGGTGTTGAAAGTGGATATTCTTGTGATTTGTACTTTCTTTTTTAGAAACGGCTGAATTAATGAAGGAGGTACATGATTTGTAATGGGCTAGTGCTGAACAAGAGATGATAGGAGAGCGGGATAGCGAGAGCAAGGCGAATCTACCGGACCAGAATTATGCTCTTCGAATTAGAAACTTGAAATATCCAGTATTGAGCGGTACTCTATTATTTGCTGTTGGTCTTTCGCACTGGCCCTGTTTTTTCTCATCTAAATAGAAAGCATCTATTTTTTTCTATAGCAGCGGATTTTAAATATACACGAATTCAGAGCGATGAGCGGCTGTCATTCAAGGCTTTCTGAAATAAGCCGAGGTCGGTTATTACAGGGAATACATCTAGAGTCGGGATCATGATTTGTAAATATCTCAAAATTTCGATGTAGAGCTGTTGTGTTTTCGCTGTTTTATTACCGTGCTAACTTTTCCACTTTCGTAAGTCGCCTCTGTGTCCAAGCATGATTTTTGTTGTATTGCCTATGCTGGACTCGGAAAGGAGATTTCGATAGCGATTCAAACGCCAAGGACCTATCCAAGATTTGTTCAGGTTTTGTCCATCACTTCTCCGCCTTCGAATTATCTCTTACTGAATTCCAAGGGGTATTCCGCCAATGCGAAAATTCGGTCGAAAATTTGGAATATTCAGGTTTTTTCTGCAGCACAAGATCAAAACGTGCATATATACTCTCTCAGCTTCACCATATCTCCTGATTTTGACGTCGCCTGCGAGGTTTTTTCTCACGCCTACCTGTCCGGACATACGGACTATGTGCGATGTATAGCATTGGGCGCTGAAAAGAATACAGCCATGATATATACAGGAAGCGATGACTCTGTGGTCAAAGGCTGGCAATTGGACACCCTGGAAATGGGACGAAACACTCGCTGCATTACGTACGAGGGACACGCGAATGATGTGCTGCAATTGGTACATAGGCCAGGTTTATTGGTGAGTGGAGCAAAGGATCACAGCATTATCATATGGAGCCCGGCGAGCGTATCGCCCAACAAGGCAAAATACGACAGAGGAGAAAAAATAGCAGCAATACCAACAGGTGCTGTTGTCAAGTCACTGTTTGTGACAGATGATTCGAGGACGATACTTGTCGGCGGTGGAGATGGAATATTGAGAGTTTATCAAAAACTGAACTCTATGTGGACTTTGATTTTCAATCATGCATGCCACAGTGCAGCGATCGAGGCCATCTCATTTCAAAACCAATATCTAATCACGGCCAGCAAAGATGAACAATGCCCATTGGCCCTGTGGAAAATCAATATGTAGATAAGGCTTTTTTGACTATCAGCACTATTTTACAAATATACCTCTGATACCGATCCCCGATCGACGCCTTTTCATCGAACGTCTGTAGCTGCCGCGAAATGAGTTTCCATTTCATCTAGTGCTCTACGTCTGAAATTTCTGGCTAAGTAATTTTTTTCGGTGTCGAATAGCATTTTGCGGCTGTCCTGTAACGCTTTTACAGCCAAAAAAAGGCCCTTATACGAGACCGCTCTAGAAATTGCGCCTTCCCCCCAGCTTCGGTCTGCGAGCGTGGCGGTAAGACCGTTAAAAAGCCGTCGGTGGTCCGAACATTTGGGTCCCTGACAGCAAGTAAAACGTCAAAGCGCTTCGTAGCGAAGTTATTGATCTCTTAGAACCAAAACTGAGAATTCGTACAATTTGATGTTATCAGACGCATTTTTTTCAAATAAAATTGTAGTGCCCAAATTATGCAGCGCCTAATTCGGGCCGTAGGACGTCCCGTGTTCAAACCGAATGACGTGAGGAGATTTTATGCAAGAGGCCGGCCGCCAAAAAAACCAAACCTATCGCAGCAAAAACCAGAAGACAGCATATTCGCAAAGATTGTAACAAGACAGATTCCAGCCGACATTGTGTATGAAGACGACGCGTTTATAGCATTCAAAGATATCAAGTACGTACGCTTTCTATTTTTTTTCGAAGCTGTTCGACAGAAGAAATGGTGAAACTTGCGTCGGTCATGACCGTGCCCGTCGACAAAGGAGGATCGAACGTTTTTGCTCACACAATTTTTTTTCGAGAAGTCCAGTGGCGCCGGTGCACGTATTGGTGATCCCTAAAAAGCCCGTGTCGAGCGTCAGCTCGGAGCTGGCCCATCCTATGCTCTTGGGAGAGTGTGTGGTAACTGCAAAAAAAGTTGCCGAAAAAGAGGGTATCGCAAAGACGGGGTATCGTCTGGTTATCAATGAAGGTGCAGATGGCATGCAATCTGTGCCGTGGCTGCATGTTCATGTTATTGGTGGAAAAAGGCTTTCTTGGCCTCCTGGTGTTTGAACTTTTTTGTTCTCGAAGAGCTGAGTACACATGCCAATTTTTAAAACCAATGCAAAACGAATAATAGAGCCTACGATTACTCTAAATAAACGACACGAGAGACACAAAAGCGCACTTTTTTGCGAGAAAAGGTCGGTTTTTCGCTACGTGGTAAGTGAAGTGAATGAAAGGGATACCGTCAGTTCACATTTTTATATAAATCCACAAAATACTAAGGTCTTATTTGTTCCTTCCGAAAACAATTTTATCTGCGACGTGTGTCGAGTATATATAGTTTTGGATAGCCTCCGAATTTTGTGGCTCTTTTTCAGTGGGGCACAACACCCATGTCAGACGCCGAATCCAAGGATTTGTACAAAATCTTGGGCGTGGATCCGAAGGCCTCAACGGAAGAAATTAAAAGATCTTATTTTAGGTTGGCGAAGGTGCTGCACCCCGACAGAAATAGCTTACCTGATGCTACTGACAAGGTATGAAGGGAAACGACGGTGCAAGCGGTTGCATATGTGTGTATGCAACATGCAATGCGTGTGCCAAATGTGTCACCGACGCCTTTGATCGCGCTGCTTTGAGAAAAAAAAGAACGTCGGTGCTGATTCCCGTGTCCTTCTAGTTCAGACAAATAATCGAGGCGTATAACGTTTTGGTGGATCCGCAGAAGCGGCTGTTGTACGATGACTATGGAATTGAGGTATTCAAGAAGAATTTGGTCCACTTCGCTATATCGAGGCCTTGGAGGATGTTTCTATGGGGCTTGTTCTGCGTGGTATGGTATTTTTCGAGGCTGATAGATAGATACCTGAAGACGAGAATAGTGTGGTATGTTTGGGAGCGATGCGTCCCTTCTTCTTTGCGGCGGTTGAAAAAACAACTTGCGCACTCACGTGTGTGTGTATATAACATATATAATCCTTCTAGGTTTATTTTTGTGTTTTATTACGTCGTAGAGTGCTACTTTTGTGAAAAAAATATGATGTTACTGTGGAACTGCTTGACTCTTGGAATAACGTCGGCTGTCTTGTACCTGCTGGTGCCCGGCGGCTGGCTAGCAGCCATATCAACTATGGCCACCTTGACCAATGTGGTGTTCATCTTGAGCGCGTTTGTTCCTGAAATAGATACGTCTGTTCTGGTGTTGGCTCTTTTGGGTGGCGCGGAGTTCTATAACCGAACCCCCCAACCGCCGAAGTTCATCTACATCGCCGCCGTGTCACTCATCATCAATACCATATTCATAATTCATCACATGAAAAATTTATCCAGCAAAAATGTAGCTCCTGTAGATAAACAATCTTGGCTTTACAAAAACTGGAACCCGTTTCCTTTATTGGCTGTCGTTATTTTAGGTATCTGTTGGAGCGTCGACGCATTCATCTTCTTGCTCGTCCCGAGTCACTTCTCCAGATGGACTTTTCCAAGCTTCTGGGTGCTCTTCTGCTTTTATACCGGATTGATATCCAGAGCCTCGAGACAAGCCGTCAATACCCATATCACCACCATATGGCTCCCAATGCTTGTGTGCGGCTGGATAATCAATTACGCCATTTCTCCGAAGTCCGCGCTCTTGTTACTCTCCGTGGTCCAATACGCGCTTGTCCTATGGTTTGCGAGAATCTACGAGTTGCTCCGCACTCACACGGCGGGACCGAAGGTCGGCTACTTCCTCTTGTTTGCGCTCCTGAGCGCCTGGGAGGTCTATTCGAACAACACTCTGGGAGAAGAATGGCGACACTTTGTCGGCGCCCTTTTCGGCGCGAGCTTGGCCGCTTCGACATACATGGCCACGCTACATCGGCACATTTGAAAGAAAGAAAATACCTCGGCGCCGCCCTCTGTAAAAACGCCTTCTTCCAAGGCACCGTCGACGTCTCACGCGCCTCGAAATCGAAAAAAAAATAAAAAATTTTTGTATCAAGAAACTTTTTTTTAGGGTGCTTTATAGCTCGTCGCTGTATTCATCGTTCGTCTGCTCCTCCGTCAATAGAACATCCCCATTCTCATGTGATTGCGGGCTGACCTCATCGTCCTGGGTGAATTCGCCTTCTTGTAGTTCAGACTCGTTGTCCCCGTGCTGTTCAGACCCGTCACCTTTGGGCTGTTCAGATTCGTCGTCTCCGCGCGGCTCAGATTCCTCATCTCCGGGCTGTTCGAATTCGTCATTTTCTTGAACTTGGTCTTCTTGATCCGCATCGATCGTGTCGTATGGCGCCGACTCGTCCTCTTCGTCGTCCTTCTCCTCTTCCACCACCTCCTCGACGCTCCAGTCCATAGGAATGCGCAAGTTCTGTCCGACCAGGCGGTGCAATCGACGGCTGAATTCAATCGGCTGCTCGATGCTGTACCCGCTGGTAATGATGGCTGATTCGTAGAGCAGCCGCAGACATTCGGAAACGGTGTTTGTCTCGTTCTCCTTCACCAGTCGCAAGAGCTCGTGAACGATCGGATGCTCGATGTTGAATTCAAAAGTCTTTCCGAGCGCCCTCATAACGAGGGGCGTCATCGTCTCGGCGTACTGCGCCTTGATGATGCGCTCCATGTTGGCGGAGTAGCTGTTGCTGGATGCGATCAGGGCGCAGGGCGTGGTGTGCAGGCGGTTCGTCAACTTCACCGAGCCGATGTGGTGCTCCTTCATGACACTCGTGAAAAAGTCCAGAAGGGGCTTGTACTCGCCCTTCTCGAGGTTCTCCAGCATCTCCTTGTCTTCCTTAGAGATGGAGTCGCTCTCCTTGGTCATGTCGACGAACTTGTACGTGGTGTTGTCCTCGGCGCGGAAGGACTTGGAAACTTCGATTGTGTACGCGTCAATTGTCGATGGCAGGTACAAAACGTCATATCCTTTCTTGGTCGCCGGCTCGATCAGCGGACTGCCCTTGATGGTCTTCATGCTCTCGCCGCCAATGTAATAAATGGACTTCTGCTCTTCTGGCATCTCTTTCACGTACTGCTGCAGGGTAATCTGCTTCTTGGGATGGCGGTAGCTGTTAAACAGCAAGAGCTTCATGAGGCGCTGCGAGTTCTTCTTGTCTTCCACGACACCGTATTTCAGATTCGCGGAGTACTCGAGGTAGAACTTGTCGTACAACTTTCGGTCATTCTCGAACACGTCTTCGATCGTCGCGAGCACCTTGTTCACAATTTTTCGGCGAATCACGTTCATCAGCCTATGCTTCTGCAAGACCTCTCTGGACACGTTCAGCGGCATGTTGTCGGAGTCCACCAACCCCACCAGAAACGCCAGGTAGCGAGGGAGCACGTCGTCAAAGCTGTCGGTGATGTACACTCTTTTGACATGAAGGCGCAAATTGTGGTACTTCATCGAGTGGTCGAACACGTTGAACGGCGACGACGCGGGAATGTACAGTAGGCAGGTGAACATGTGGTCTCCCTCCGCCATAAAATGAATGTGTTTGAGAGGCTTTTTCGTGTCGTTTTTGTTCAAGACCTTGTAAAACTCGTCGTACTCTTCATCCAAAATTTGACTAGGACTGCGAGTCCATATGGGCTTCTGGTTGTTGACCAGCTCCCACGAATACATCACCTTCTTTCCGGCTACGTCTACTTCCACGCTCGACTCAAACTCCTCGTCCTCGTTGTCCTCGTCGACTTCTTCCTTGGGTTCCTCGGGCTTCTCGGGTTCCTCGGGCTTCTCGGCGCCCGCATCTCCCTCGTCCTTCTTCTCGGACACTACCTTGGAATTTCTCAGGTAGATGGGAAAGTTGATGAACTCGCTGTACTGGTGAATCAACGAGCGCAATTTGCTCTCGCTCATGTACGCGCTGGCATCCTTCTTCAAGTCTAGCGTGATCAGAGTCCCTCGCTTCAACGTGTCCTTTCTGGGATCCTCCGCAATCGTGTAAGAACCCGAATCCTCGTCGCTCGACCTCCAGACGTATTGAGGATGGCCGTCCGACTTGGTGGTCACCGTCACCGAATTCGCCACCAAAAACGCCGAGTAAAACCCGACGCCGAACTGTCCGATTTGACTGTCCAAATTCTCCCCTCCGAGAGACAACTTCTGGATGAAATCGCTGGTTCCGGACTTGGCTATCTTGCCCAAGTTGTTCTCTAACTCCTCCTTCGACATGCCAATCCCCGTGTCTAGAATGTTCAGCTGGCGCTTCTCCTTGTCCACCCATATGCGAATCTGGGGCTTCAGACTCCCACTCTCGTCGACGCTCTCAGACCCCTTCGTCAACAACATGTAGCGAAGCTTGTCCAGCGCGTCCGACGCGTTAGATATCAGCTCTCGAAGAAACACGTCGCGATTGCTGTACAGCGAGTTCACCAAAATGCTCATCAAACGGTTGATCTCCGCTTGAAACGCAAACTTGGTCTCTTTCAAAGACGACTTGTCCGCCGCCGTGTAGTTGGACCCATACTCATCGCTCTCGCTCCACACCGTGTCACTCTCGGCATTCACCGGTCCAGAAGCCCTTTCAAGTCCGCCCCCGCGTCAGCGACCGTTAGCCAACGACGCCCTCTCGCAACATTTAGGCCCCTAAAAAAATTTTTTTTTTTTCTAACGTACTCCTCTACGATCGGCTGCTCGCGCTCCACCTCCACCTCCACGCCGGAATCGTCTGCTCTACAGAGCACTGCGCACCCGCAAACGCACCGCTGTTAGTCATACCGCGCGTCGAAGTCCCGCGCTCGAGCCCCCGTCCCTCTCTCGGCGGGCACCAAACAAGACGAACCGCCTCGACGCACCTGGATACACCACCAGAGACACCAACAAGATCAACCCTAGTTTTTTGATCATTGCGGACGATAAACCTACAATGATTGCAGCGTCCTCTTTTAAGACTTTTTTTTTTTTCTTCGGAAAAAATAATAAAGCAAAATTAGTTTTTTTGCCCGAAGTCGTCTGCGGTCGGCAAAGGATCTCTCGTTGTGTTGCAGTTGTCACCACACCAGAATTCTCCGTGAGCAAGCGAGACATTTCGACTTCTCACTCCCGGACAGAACACCGGGTATCACTTCTTGCCGTGTACCTCGCACGGACTAGATCTCTGTCGAGATACAGATTCATGCGTCTATAGAAAATGCCGGGGCAGGACGGAGAGGAGGGGACCAGCTTGGCGGCGGGAAAAGAGGCCTCGGTGCCCAAAGCGGGTCCAAACGACAGAGCCGGCGCGGCCGAAGCGCGTCCGTCGGACGAAGCGCGCGCCAGGGACCTCGATTCGCCCGCCCAAGCTGAGGCAGCAAAAGAACGCGTTTCGACGGGCGAGAAGGTCACCGGAGACGACCTGGCGAGCAAGGCCAAGGCGGCGGCGCAGAAGTTGGCTCATCGCTCCGACGCAAGCGATCTCAAGGGGGAAACGTCGGACCGAAAGAACAAGAAGCACGAAGCGAGCGCCGACAACCAAAAAGTGGCAGCGACCTCGAGCGCCGCACAAAAGTCAAAAATGCCAAATTCGACCAAAAAATCAGGTACAAAAGAGTCTTCAGATAACGTGAATGCCAAGCCGAGCGGTACCGCGACGACGCTCGGCGCCAAGCCCGCTACCACGCTGGGCGGCAAGACGACGCTCGGCGCCAGGCCTCCCGCCACCACGCTGGGCGGCGCGGCGTCCATGGGCGCCAGGCCCAAGCTGCCGGGCGCGGCCGGCCTGAAGGGCGTCGCCGACGTCAAGGCGTCTCCCACGGTGACTCCCTCGAGCCCCGCGGACGCCCGAGTCGCCTCGCCCTCGACGCCCAAGCAGGAGGCGCCCAAGCAGGAGGCGCCCAAGCCGAAGATGACCGCCCTGGCGGCGAGGCTGCGGAAGCAGAGAGAGGAGCGCGAGCGTCTCGAACAGGAGAGGATCGAGAAGGAGAAGGAGGCCGAGAGGCTGGCGCTCGAGGCCGAGAAGCGGCGCGTCGAGGAGGAGAACCGAATCAGGGAGATGAAGAAGGCCAAGCGAACCGAGAAACGCGCGCAAAACATGCAACTCGAAGCGGAGAAAAAGAAAGAGCAGCTGATCATGCAGAGGAAGCAACTGCTCGCCAAGTTCCAGGGTGCGTACGTGGGCGCGCTGCAAAAAGACGAAGACAAGAAAGGGGGCGAGAAGAGGAAAGGCGCGACCCAAAAAAAGAAGAAGCCGGACAAAACGGAAGAAAAAAAACGGCCGCCAAAAAAAGAAGACACAAAAACCAAAACGGAACCAGTGGAACCGCCGACCGAATCCGCCGAATCGACGACCCGCCTTCATCAGGCAGCCGAAGAGAGCGGTGACCAGCGTCTAGGCGAAGCGCCCCAACACGAAGAACCTGAGCCCGTCGTCCAAGAGTCGTGGGAAGATGAATTCGAGGACGAACCCGAAAGCCCCCCCCCCACTGGCGACGCCGCTCCGGTCTGTCCGCCGCCGACCGAGCCCAAGCAACCGACGGTCCCGGAAGACGAAAACCCAACTTTTGAAGAGGAAGCGCCGGAAACCTCTTCGGCGAACGCCGACGCTCCTTCAGGCACGTCCGAGCCGCCTCTCCGATCTCCCATTTGCTGCGTCTTGGGCCACGTCGATACCGGCAAGACGAAGCTGCTGGACAGGATTCGCCACACCGACGTGCAAACCGGAGAGGTCGGCGGCATCACTCAGCAAATCGGCGCCACTTACTTCCCTATAGAGAGCATACAAAGTTTGACAAGCGGCCTCATCAAACCAAACGTCAAAATCGACGTCCCCGCGCTCCTCATCATCGACACGCCCGGACACGCCTCGTTCAGCAACCTGAGACATCGCGGGTCCTCCCTGTGCGACATCGCCATCTTGGTGATCGATATCCTTCACGGCGTCGAAGCCATGACGGTGGAATCCATCAAGCTCCTCCGATCCAAAAAGACTCCGTTCATCGTCGCGCTCAACAAGGTCGACCGACTCTACCGGTGGCGCGCGTTCCAAAACAAAAACATCCAGTACTCGCTAAAAATGCAGGAAAAGACGGTCCTACAGGAATTTGAAGACAAGGTTTCCACAATCATCCAGCAACTCGCTCAGTACAACCTCAACGCCGAACTCTACTACAAGGTCAAAAACATCAAGTCCCTGGCCAAGACCGTCTCTCTCGTACCCACCTCGGCCCACACCGGCGAGGGCATACCGGACCTGATCTACCTGCTCGTCCAACTCACTCAACGCCTCATGAAGTCAAAACTGCAACTCACCAACGAATTCCAGTGCACCGTGCTCGAAGTCAAGGTCTCCGAGGGCATAGGCCCAAACATAGACGTAATCCTAGTCAGCGGGTCCATCCACGAAGGCGACCGCTTCGTCACCTGCGGGTTCAGAGGTCCCATCATCTCCACCGTCAGGGCAATTCTAACACCCCCCCCCATGAGAGAGCTCCGCGTCCACAACCACTACACCCACAACAAGGTCATCCACGCCTCCCAAGGCTTCAAAATCATGGCAAACGGGCTGGAACGAGCCGTCGCCGGATCTCCACTCTTCGTCTTCAAAAACGAAAGCGAACTTCCAAACCTGATCGAAATCGTCATGAAACCCCTCGAACTCCTCCGCGAAAAAATCCACAAAGCCTCTCACGGCGTCTACGTCCAAGCGTCCACTCTGGGCTCTCTAGAAGCCCTCCTCGACTTCCTAGCGCAGTCCTGCAAAATCCCCATCGCCGACTTCGGCATCGGACCCGTTCACACCCGCGACGTCAAACTGGCCAGCATCATGCTCGAAAAAGCCCCGGAATACGCCTGCATACTCGCCTTCGATGTCGACATCTCTCCCAGCGCCCAAGAACTAGCTGAAACCCTGAAGGTCAAAATCTTCCACGCCGACATCATCTACCAGCTCGAAGAACAATTCCACAAATACATCTCCGACTACCGAGAGTCGCGACGCGTCAAGTCCATCAGCGAAGCCATCTTCCCATGCTTCCTCAAAATCAAGCCCGGCGCCATCTTCAACACCCGCAACCCCATCGTCGTCGGCGTATCGGTCAAACAAGGCATCTTGAAGAAGGGCACGCCCATCGTCGTGTGGTCCGAGTCCAAGGAAGAGTGGCTCAACCTCGGTAACGTCACCGGCATAGAACGCGACAACAAGCCCATAGAACAAGCTCTGGCCGGAGAGGAGGCCTCCGTCTCCATCAAGGCAGATGCCGGACAACAATACCTGTTCGGCAGACACCTGGACAAAGACAGCGACCTCTACTCTAAAATCACTCGCGCCTCCTTGGACGCCCTCAAACTGCACTACCCAGACATCGTAAAGCAAAACCTAACCTTCCTCAAGCAGCTCAAAAAACTCTTCGAGATAGAAAAGGGCATCCCACCCTCCACCTGACCCCGGCCAGCCAAGGAAAAAAAAAATTTCTTGAGACAGGAAGGAAAAACCACGCCACTTCAAAAACTGTCAACGACGCTTTTTCGTAGCCCCTCACAACGCCCATCGCCAGTTCGGAAAAAAAACAACCTCCGCCACTCGCCTGTAACTCCGCCGCCATTCTTTGCCTCTTCGCAAACCCGAATCCGATCACCTCTATCTGTATTGTGCATTCATTGCGAGGAGGGAACTCCTCAAAAATCATTTGCGTCCTTTTAAAAAAAAAATGTCACACATCACCGCACGTTGTAGGCAACACGCGCTTCGTCGTACGGAGTTCGGGGCGGCTCGCTCCACACGCCTTCGACGCCACCACTTTTTTACTTGCTCGGCGGCTTGGCGCGGGGAGGCTGCGTAACCGGCGTCGGGGCCACCCGCACCACTCGCGGGGTCCAAACCCACGCAGCGCCGAAAATTCAAACCCCAAAAAGAAAAAACAAACGTCCCGCTCCCAGGGAGAGAGAGCAGGTCGGCACCACCTTTTTACTATATGCAGGGTTATACACAACAAACTCGTTTTCAACGCCTGACATCCCCGCGGCCTCTCTTTTGTGTGTGTACGCGCTGTACGCGCGTTCTTCACAGGCGCCGAATCGAGACTTCACTGGATCGTTCAGAGCCGCTGAAATGTCGGCGTCCGCCCCCGCGCGAGAGGGTCAGTCCCCTGTCACCACAGTCCGCGGTTGTTGTGGAGACGCTCTCGCGACTTTTTCAGGCCTGCTTGCATCGGTACACCATTTGGTGTTCGCTGTGCGACAACTCGACCTCGGGCCCAGAGACGTCAAATGCCGCTCAGAGAGTGATTGCCGCATTGTTCGTGCATCACAGTTCAGGGGTTGCCCATGTATTGCGCGTTCATCGAGTAGTTGTTGGTGCTTCTGGGGCCGCTCATGTTCAAATACTGCGCGGCGTTCGTCGGGTTGTTGCTGGCGTAATTGGCTCGGGGGTCGCTTGAGTATTGCGCGGTGTTCGTCGGGTGCCCCGTGCTGCCGACTGCATTCGAGTACTGCGCGGCGCTTGCCGGGTTGTTTGCATAACTGTCGGCTCGAAAATCATTCGCGCTTGAATATTGTGTGGCGTTCGTCGGATGGCTAGTGCGGCCGCCCGTGTTCGGGTACCGCGCAGCGCTTGCCGGACCGCTTGCGTACTCGGCTCGAGAGTCACCCGCATTTGAGTATTGAACAGCGTTCGTCGGGCGGCCCGCGTAGTTGCTCGAGTATTGCGCGGCGTTCGTCGCGTTGTTGCTTTCGTAATTGGCTCGAGAGTCGCCCGCATTCGAGTAATGCGCAGTGTTCGTCGGGTTGTTGCTGGCGTAATTGGCTCGAAGGTCGCTCGCGCTCGAGTATTGCGCGGCGTTTGTCGGGTTGTTGCTGGCGTAATTGGCTCGAAGGTCGCTCACGCTTGAGTATTGCGCGGCGTTTGTCGGGTTATTGCCTGCGTAGCTGGCTCGAGAGTCGCTCGCGCTCGAGTATTGCGCGGCGTTTGTCGGGTTATTGCCTGCGTAGCTGGCTCGAGAGTCGCTCGCGCTCGAGTACGGCGCAGCGCTCGTCGGATGACTTGTGTAGCTGCCCGTGTTCGAGTATTGCGCGGCATTCGTAGAGTTGTTGCTCACACAATTGGCTGCAGAGTCGCTCGCACTCGAGTGTGGCGCAGCGTTCGTTGGCTGGGTTGCGTAGTTGCCCGTGTTCGAGTGTTGCGCGGCACCCATCGAATTGTTGCTCGCGAAGTTGGCTCGAGAACCGCCCGTATTTGAATATGGCGCAGCGTTCGTCAGACCGCTCGCGTAGTTGCCCATACTCGAATACGGCGCAGTGTTCGCCGGATTGCACACATAACCGGCCCGAGGATCGCTCGCGTTCGCGTACTGAGCGGCGCTCCCCGGATTGCTTGTGTAGTCGCCTCTAGAATTCGTCGCGCTCGAGCGGTTGCCGCCGTACCTGCCGTCAACGGACGAGTTAGGATTCATCTGGCCCGGTCCGAGCCCCGGGCTCGCTGTCGCAGTCGGGTAGCCGCCGTTGTAGCTCGTCGAGCCGCTCGCGCCGGAATAGGCGCCGCCGCCGTAGCCCACCCAAGCACCTCTGTCATACTGCGAGGAATGCGTCGAGTTCTGAAGCTGTGTGACCGCCCCAGCGGGCTGCGAAGGAAACGCGGTGTACAAGCCCCCCTGGTAATGCTGCGCCTGGGACGAGTGAGAGGACGGATTCGGAGCAGTCGCTGTTCGGAGAACGCCAGGCTGGTAATACGACGACGGACCGTATTGGTACGAGCCAGCCAAATATCCGGAATTTTGCCAGGAATAGAGGTCTCCAGAAGCACTGCTGGCCAGCACCCCGCCGGAAGAAGGAGGGTAGAAACTCAGTTGACCAGCCAAGTTGGACCGTTGCTGATAAGACTGACGACTCACGACATGTTGGCCACTCGCGACCGAACGATCGGCCGTCTGACTACCTCCGGGAAACGGCTGCTGATGCTGGTAATACACCAACGAGTCTCGCTGAGACTGCTTGCTCGCAACGGGGCGCTGAGGATCCAGTGAAACGCGCTGTATATCGCTGGCAAGAGATTCAGGCGCAAACGACTGCTGCTTGAGAGGAACCACCTGTTGGTCCTGAAAATTCCCCCTGTCGGAATCGAGGACACTCTGAGACGGCCTCGAAGTGCAAGCCGGACTCACTTCAGCTTCATCTCGATACTTCTCTTCGTCTGGATAACCTCTCACCGACTTGCCCTTCTGCTGGTCACCCCTTCCGTCCAAAACCACGGACTCGTCTCGACCGGACTGGGCCCCGCTTTCCGCTCTCCTCCTCGGCAATATGTCGTACTTCGAAGTGTTGCTAATCATACGAACCTCCTTGGACTCTCTGGCCCTGGCGCTCTTATCGGACCTCAAATAATTAATGACCGAAATCCACTCTTGCGCCTCCGTTTTGCTGCCCGTCCGAAAAGTATAATGCGCGTCGGTCATCCGAATCACCCAGTAGTGATACTCCGTAGCCCTTTGATCCGGCGAAATGTCGACAAACACCATCTTGCTCAAAAACAAACGCTGCTTCTCCTTCATCCTGTTGGCGTAAATACCCAAAAAATCATCAGTCAACGCCAACCAACGCATCTTCCAACCTATAACGCCACTCTTCTTGCTCATAGGACCCTCCTTCCAAATACCAACTCTAGACCTCGCCGGCAACTCTATCTTCGCGAGCTGGTCCCCCTCTCCCCCCTGCACAGCCGCGCGCTTGGAGCCGGAATCGGACTTGAGCTGGATGACGCCGCCGTTGTACCCACGCATCACCTTCTTGTAATTCGAACGAGGCTCTCTGGAGTCGTACTGCCTACCAATTCCCTTCACTTCGTCATCGAGCACTATGTAATAAGGGTCCAGCCCAAGGTCCTTGAGCTCCACCCCGAACAGCGCGTGGTAAAACGCGCTCTCCAGCTTCTCTGCCGTGCTTTCCGGATAGGGCTGCCAGTCCCCCTGAGTGCCCTTCCAAAACCATGTACCTCTAAAATTCGTACGCAGAAAGTTCGTTAAAAAAAATAAAAACCAAATTTGAAAGCTGCAAGACGTACCTAAGAATAGGACACTTTTCTTCCGTGTTTCTTGGATCATATTGTACCCGCTGATCCAAATCACAGACATATTTCTTGTCCGTCACTTCGCAAGTTGTACCTCCAGTTCTCGAAAAATAGAGAAACAGACACGTCGAAACTGTCAGCAAGCACAAAACGGGCGCACGAAATTCGCTCTGCTCCTCACCTACCTCGAAATAAGCTCTAGCGTGTCACTGTCGCAGCTGTCGTACTCTTTCCATCTATAGTCTGTTTTGTCCTGCCAGAACCACCTGCGAACAAGTTTCGGTGAGTCACGTCAGGGAGGGCGCCAGAAACCCGACGAATTGAACGCGTGAGAGCGAATTTTTAGGGACAGAACAAAAGGCCCAATTCTGACAACAACGACCGAACCGAAACGCTCGCGCGCTTGGTAACATCGCACAGGCACACACCACTAACACCGATCGGGCAGCGAGCGAGTGCGACACGTACCGAGGTAGAGGCTCTGTTTGGCAACTCAGATTACCACTCATAGTCAAAAAGAATAACTAAAATTTGGCCAAAATGATTTCTGAAATATGACAAGCGTATTTGGCCCAACCCCAAAAATTTGTCTTACCAACAAAATCATGGTAGACTCGTAAGCGCGAACGGAGCCCACGCACCCCAGAGGGTTACGAGCGCTTCTCCCAAAGAGCAGGGACGACGCCGCCGCCGTGTGCTCAACTCACTCTTCACGCATTCTCGGAGACAAACACTCTCCTGCCCATCTGAAAAACCGTCCGCCTACACGCCACTCAGGAAGACTCAAGCACGTATGTCGCGACCCATTGGGCGAACAGCCATAATGCCGCGGCGCCATGCAAAGAGAAAGATACACCACAACATGCAAACAGAAAATCAGAGACCTAAGCACGTCCTCTCCCCTCTTGATGTCACACGCATCATTTGTACCACCCATCAATCATTTACGTGGAAAAATTTTTTTCGTGAATGTTGCTCCTTTCGCAGCTGTGCATCATGGCGCCAATAGGCGATCGTTCTCAAAATCACCCTCCTCTCTGCACTTGAACGCCACCCGGCCAAAAATAATTCGGGCAACACTTGCGCTAAAAAGAAAAAAACTAGGGATCAGAATACTTCTCACGCGGGAATTACAAAACGATAGAAATTAGGAAAAAACGCACAAACATCAACTTTCGCTTTCTGTTTCTCTTTATGTGTAATTCTTGCTCTTAAGGCAAGTTCAAATCAAACTACAGTCTTTTAGATTGCTTGCATACCAGAAGGCAAACCATGGCGTCTGACCTAACTCTCCAAGATTTTTTTGAGAATGTATACACGAGGTCACTGCCTAAGACGCCTTTATTTGGTCAAAGTATCGAAAAACATATGGAAGAACAAAAGAAATACATCAACTTCCTGGATGAGCCTTGGGTAGTCAAAAAGACTTGCGATTTCATAAGACAGTATGGTATGGCTCTCGTCCGCTCCTCTCGAAGAAACAGAGAAAGAGACGTATACATAACGCAATGCACATTAGCACTTTGCTCGAATTTATCTCTGGAGAAGGAAGAAAACTTATTTTTACCGCCTTTACTTCACATCTTTAGGGTTAGAAACTGAGGGAATCTTCAGAGTCCCTGGATCTCAAAAATATGTAAAGGAACTTGTAGCGCTATTTGATGCAGGTAATTCCTAAAAAAATTAAATAGGACGAAATTTTCGCGCTTAGAACCCTATTTCTTACTGCTCATGTTCGTACATATTAGGCCAGAATGTGAATTTTGACAGCTACACGCAGGTCGAGGATGTCGCTGATCTACTCAAGAGGTATCTTCGATCCATTCCAGAGCCGTTGTTTTCTGACGGAACTGATCGGGATTTGCTACAGGCAGAACTCAAGGCGATTTTCGGTAGGTATTTGTTTGTTAGTTTGTTCGAGTCTGGCGGGTAAATTTGTTCCCGCCCGAATCAATAATTTGAAGCATGTGAAGATGATCCTCTCCGCTTGACAACCTTTTTCCGAGAAGGGGAGACCCTCTGCCTTGCGCACGACGCCGAGTCCTTCGAATTCTTTACTGCGCGCATGAGCGCGCAACTTCGTGTCGTATGTGCGCGTTTTCACAATTCGAGAGGGTCGCCTCAGATGCACATCAGCAGTGAATTTTTGAAGTGTCGGCGTGTCAATTTCCCCCCATTTTCCACACAAAGGACGGATAGCTTAACACTTGTCGTTTCAACGAGCTCGCCTCCAGCTGACGAAGACGCCAAGGACATCCCAACGAAAATTCGGAGCGTGGTCATGCGACTTCCCCCGTACCGAAAGACATTGCTGATTGACCTGTTCGACATGCTTCAACACATTAATGCTAATTCCAAAAAGAACAAAATGACATCAGAAAATTTAGCGACGATTTTGGGGAACATGTCAGAGTTTTTGAGCACGGCCCTAACGCCCAGGGAGCGAATGATGCTGGTGTTCACGTTGGTGGAAAACTATCAGGAGGTGTTCGGAAACATGCATCTGTCTCGCGTGTGTGAATTCGAGACGTCAATCGACCCATCAGAAAAAAAAGCTGTCAAAATCTACTTCTACGACGGTACATTCAGGAGCGTGTTCATGTTCGGTAACGAGACGGCCGCTGACCTGAAAAAGAAGGCGCAGATAAAGGTGAGACAGACGACGGACTTGGATACGTCCGGATATCAGCTGTACGAGATCTGGAATTGGCTGCAACGCGAATTAGAAGATGACGAAAACATTCTGAATATGTACGGAAGCGACAACGCGCTTCTGTTTGTGAACCGTTCAGAGTATAGGAAGAAGCCGACGATAAACAGGCAGCTCAGCGATGAGCTGCTCAAGCGCTCCTTGTCAATGCCGAGTGAAGGATACATGAGTGTGTCGGTAGGCACAGCGTCGAAGGGCACCCAAAAACTGTCTAAAGCCACTTCTTTGAAGAAGAAGCGTAGGCAGTACAAAACTGCGCCGGTGAACCAGTCCTCGAAGTCGGACGCCGAAAGGCGGGCTAGGAAGGATTCGATGTCAGAGCTGAACGACTCTCTGAACAAAGAAAGTAGTGAAGAGCCAGTTGCCGACATTGACAATCAGCAGCTCTCGGCTGATAGCTCAACCGTACAATTTTTCGGCTGTTCGATATACAGCGATTGTAGGCTGGAAGACGGGTTCTACGACATTTCCCTGGGAGACTCCGATAAGAGAGAGTTCAACACTGAACAGGGTATACTTGAGATAGATCCTGTGCACCTGTCGAAGGAAATCATAGTGGTTGACGCCAACAGGGATCCTGTGCTGCGGAAGTGTCTGAACATCGCAAGAGAACTGGACAGTCTCTGCAGTTCGGGCATTGCCAGAATCGAGTGCCTCGCGATTTACGTCAGCAAGCTGATGGGCGGAGGCTTTGTTCAGAGCGAACTGCGTAACAGATACGTCCCGATCCCCATGCGCCGCAACATAGTCACCAAGGAGCAAACTAAACAGAACAGCAAGGAGCGCCGAGTAAATATTCTCAAAATTGGGGAGGCAATTTACGGTGACAGCCGTCACCGCGCGATTCTGTTCAAGTACATCGCAGATCGATTGGAACCACCCATCGCGAGTTGCCTAATGAGGAGTTGGATGGGAGGCTCCAACGAGTTTTACTGGAACATCGTGACCAAAGCGAATTGGGACTTACCGCGTTCCGTTTACGTCGACCTGACAGGAAGTTTGACAGGTTCTGGGAGAAAATTTTGCGACTTGGAAGAACCCTTTGTCAAACTTTTGATTAGCACGCTGAATGGACCCTGGGACGCGAACCTGGTGGGCAGCGTCCGAGGCGCGAAACAAGAAAAGCTGGAAGACAAGACTTATTCTGACCTGATCGACGGCTTGGAACCCGCTCCAATTGTGATCACCGCGGCGAATGACGGCGCTGAGGCAAACACTTCCTCGACTGTTTTTCCCGACTCTGTTGTAGTCTTCAGAGAAATGATCTTCCACAACGACACTCACCAAATCTACAGGGCTGGTTGGAACGGCATGACAGTTGTGGTCAAAAAAACTCTAACGCCAAACGGGCTCGGCGACGCCCAGCAAAAGTACTTGGTCAAGACTCTTTCCGCCAAAAAGGAATTGCGCCACGAGAACGTCATACCGACCATCGAATATGGCATCAGAAAAGAAGAGGGCTACTTTTTCGTCATCCTCGAATACATGGCGCAATATTCACTCGGAGACTGGGTGAAGGCTCGATATTATCAGCAGCTGCCGCTTCTCAATCCGTTCTGCATTCTGTTCTACATTCACCATATCGCAAAGGGACTCGAATACCTCCATCAGAAAAACTACTACCACGGCAACCTGACGACCTTGAACGTTTTATTGGACGGCGACAGAGAACCCTATGCGTTTGTCAAACTGATCAATTCGGAGCTGTTTCTTAGCGAGGACTGGGATCCTGCGAACATCGAAGACGACATGCTGTTTTTGCTGGGAGTCGACCAGAAAGATCTCGCTAACTCTCCACGGGAAGCGTACATTCCAATATATCAGAAGGCCGACATATGGCTTCTAGGAATCGTGTGTCTGGAATTGATCACCAAATCCATGCCTGAGTACTCCATCCCAGAACTGTGCACCTCAATCCAAATGCCAGGACTTCTGGAAAGTATGGTGCTACCGACTCATTACGCGCTTCTGAGCCTCATCAGGATGTGCTGCGCGGCCGCTCCGGATCAGCGCCCCACCTCTTCGGAGCTCGTAGCTCTGACCCGAAAATTGATGGAGAAGGAGAACGACGCGGACAGCTGGATGAGCTTACCTCCCACGGAACGCACGACAGCCTATTCTCCTCCTCTTCAACGGAAGAGCGCATAAAAAGGAAGAGAAACTCGGAGAGTGCTGATCAGCGGCTGCCGTCCGTGAATTGTCCTTTTTTGAGTTCGCGTTACAAAAACAACTCTCTGGTTTGCTTGGTTTTGTATTACTAGCAAAGGTGCCTTTTCTTCTCCGTTCTGGCTCGCCCGCGCCACTCCGAGGGAGAGGGGGAGACCGGAGACTGCGCCGCGCTTGCGTGTGTACCAAACGAATAAACTGACTTTTTGTGTGTGGAAGCCGTATTCGCAGCGAGAGTGCACGACGCAACGGCGTAGCGGACGTCTCCTCGCTCTCCAAATATGCAAAAACGCTCGCGGGAGCGTCGACCTCTACTGACCGCGCCGTCACGCCAAATAGATATATACATTTTTGTCTTGGGGGGACCGCTCCATGTACTCTCTTTCGATAAGCAGCTCAATGCGCTTCTTGATCAGGGCGGGGTTGGGTCGGAACCTGGAAGACAGCTGTCTCGTCACTTCGAGGACCAAATGGTTGTGCTCGATGGACTTGCGCATCTTTATCGTCCTAACAATCGCCGCCTCGATCAAAAAGTTGCGGTCTTCCTCTACGCTCTTTTTGGTGATCTCTCGCTCGCTGTCGGTCTCCTTCTTCATCACGTGCATGATCTTGACGCAATGGAGCTTGTGCTTGAATTTCGAGTTGAAAGTGTACCGAGTCGGGCCGTCGGCCGGCTCCTCCTTAATCAAAACCCTGTGTCGACTGTGGGACAACGTCGCCAAGTGACGAGACAGCTCGGATCCGGAGAGCCCAACGGAGTCTTGGATTTCCGGAAGGGTCAGCGTGTCGTGGCGGTTGAACAACAAAAGGATGCACATCTGAATCGTCAAAACGCTCAACTCGTGTCTTCGCGCATCGAAGTGAGCGCGCAAATCGGCAGTCCCCATGTGCATTATCCACGACAAGCGCCTCCCAGTGTGATTATCGTAATAAAACTGGTTGAAAGTGTTGCAGCAAATCTCGAGTTCCGCGGGCACAATACACCTGGCATACACCAAATGCATGGGCCAAAAGCCCATCGTCAAAACGTGAACGTTCAAATCAATCCCGTTCAACAGTGGTGTTTTTCCGGACTTCTCTAGGTAGTTCTTGAATACGGCCGTCGTGTCACAGCTCGTGTTGATGTCGTTGAACATCCCTTCCAGCTTGGAGGTAAACTGATATCCGCACTCGTTTTTCAGGCGCGAAATGACACCCTTCTCAATCTCGCTTCCAACGCGGTTCGACAACAGCCTCTTAGCCAAATGCTGCTTGTAGTACCGCTCAAACACGTCTTTCTCTTGAATGAACCGAAACAGGGCCATCACGTTGTCGAGAATCTTATCGACCTCCACCTCGCCGATCTCTTTGAACCCCTTTCGTAGCAACTCGTCTATGTAGAGACTCAAATACTCCGGCGCGTGCGAATCCAAATTCAAAATGTACTCAAACGCCTGGTTCAGCGCGTGGTGAAAATCGCTGTTGTTTTCAAAAGCGTGCTCCAATATGTAATCAAACTTCGCCTTCAGCTTCAGAAGTGCCGGTATATACGTGTTGTCCTTGCCCTTGTACTCCTCGGTGTTCACAATTTCGTACCCACACTTTTTCAGGTAGTTCGACATGGTATTCTTCATCATCAAGTGCCCCCTCGACACCAACTTGAAAAGCGTATACATGCGCCTGAGATCGTCTATGCGGTCGTCCCTCAACAAACAGACCTCGTTCCCCTCCATCTCAAAAAGCGCCTTCAAGTGACTCGCGATCAGCGTGTCCTTCACCACATCTATAATTTTTGCCTCTGTCTGACTGTCGAAGTAGCTCTGAACACGACAGCGCTCTTCCTTCAAGCGCATCTCGACTCTCTTCAAAAACTGAGAACAGTCGTACTGAGAAATGTAAAATTCGGCCTCTTGCTTATAATAGTTTCTGGATATTTCCAAAAAGGGCCTCTCCAACGTCTCCTCGTACATGTTTTGCGAGTTGGTCCCCAGGTCCACGAACATGGTCGAAATGTTCTTCATCAGCACTCTATCTATCGTCTCTCCCTCGCGCTCTCTTGACACCATGCAAAAAAACGTCTCCAGCAAGGAGGTTCTAATCGGCTCCCTCAAAATGACCCTCGTCCTGAACGTCTCCAAACACAAGTCGTACACGTGCATCAAATTGTTCTGTGGAACGTACATACGATCCTTCACGGTGGAGCAAAGCACAATTAGTAGGACGATTCCGCAATTTTTGACCCCTTCGCCGCTCCCACACAAGCAAACAGCGCAGACAAAACGATCGACAAAGCACGCTTCAAACGCGCCGTAACTCACTCAACGACTTACCATATACAACAAAATGTTACGTATCATAATGATCGAAACTTGGCTTTCCTGCCACGTTGTGTCAACCGCTTTCAGTATGTCCTTTTTGTCCTTCAGCGACGCATATACCTTGTCAAAATGTTCCGATATAACTTCCTGAAGACCTCGATAAAGCTTCTCCTAAACGCAACGGTACAACGGCGACGTGTCAGAACCACCAATCCCCCCCCGCAGGGCTGGAAGACCAGCTGGACAGGACTGCCGCAACGCAGCCCCCCAATCCAGGACAGGACGAAAACCCACAATAACTCAAATCACACGACCCTCCCCTCCCACCGACGTACTCCATACTTGTTAAGGACCATGTTGTAAGCACTTCTGCAAGGGGAAAGGTCAATCAAATGCTCTGTCGTAACCGAATGTCCTGGGGCCTCAGCTCAACATGCGCTGCCGCATTCTAGCACACACAATTTAAAACGAGATAGCCACAAAGCGTGAAACAAACGAAATAAAACATCAAACCAATTTTGACCTCGAGAACAAAGAGAGACGACGGACCTGTACAGTTCTTCGTAGCTCAGGGTCTCGGCCTTTCTTGTAAAAATCTGCTCAATGGCGTTCTTCAACAACATCCATGTGTCCTGCTGAGGACGCTCCAGCTTAGTCTGGTGCCGAAATGGCTTTATAGCTACCCTTGGTCTCGCGCTAGCCATCTACCGAGATTAAGTATATACGAAAAGCCTAAGTGCGGTCGAACAACGAGATAAGACAACAAAAAATGGTAATGTACAGAGGATTTATGTAGACTTTGTGTTTATTAATTTACACAGTTTTTAAATCTTGTGCCCGTTCGTTACAAGATGTCGGCCATACGGGTCCTCTCTATTCAGTCACATGTACATCACCCACGCCTACAGCCTAACCCGATGAACCACAAACCGCCACGCTTTACACGTTCTTACAGCGTTTTTCTGATTTTGCTTTTGTAAGGTTGTTCACGGCTACGTTGGCAACAGGTGCACCTCGTTCGCCCTGCAAATTCATGGCGCTGATGTGGACATCATCAACTCCGTCCAGCTGTCAAATCACACCGGTATGGCACACATTTTCGATCCTCTTTGCGAATACGTCCGTCACTGCCTTTTGCTGAATTGAGAGAGTTCAATGCTAATCTGACCGTAATTGTAAAACACGTCTGTTTGACCCACGCAGGCTATTCAACTTGGACAGGTGAGGCGGTCGGTGCAGACCAAATTTGGGAACTGTACCAAGGTCTTATTAGAAACGACTTAACTGACTACACGCATGTTGTTACTGGTACTCAAAGCCCTTTTTCTCTCATACAGCTCTCTTTATTTTTAAGAGCAGGTCGCTACTAATCTCTCTTACGCGCTCCTAACACTTTTTTTTTTCGATGTGCACCAGGGTACATCAACGAACCGTCAGTGCTGTCAGCCGTTGAAAAAATTGTCAGGGACCTGAAAATCAGGAACCCAAGCATCAAATATTGTTCGTTTCATCGATTCCCCCAAATTGCTCTTTTTTTTCGCCAACTCCTGCTGACTTCTCAACCTGTTTCCTAAGTCTGCGATCCGGTTTTGGGCGACCTTGGAAAGCTGTATCCACTAGTTCCTCGAGAAATGGTCGACATATACAGAGATCGCATTTTGGCATTGGCTCACGTTGTTAAGCTCAATCAAACTGAGCTCGAACATCTCGTCTGTCAGAAAATAACCTGTTTGGACCATGTTCTTTTAGCCATCGACAAGCTGCACCAACTGGATAACATAGCTATGGTCGTTGTATCTAGCGTGTTTCTTGAAAAAGACAAAATTATGATTATCGGCTCAAAAAAAACAGAAAACTCTGGACCAAATGCATCGTTTCAACGCTACTTGATGACGATCAACCAGGTGAAGGAAAACTTCATTGGAACAGGTGATCTGTTTACTTCGTTGTTGTTGGTGTGGACAGAAAAAAAGGACTTCTCGGAAGCTATTCGATACACTGTTTCGGCATTACAAGACGTCATCAACGTCACGGTTCAACAGTTGCCCACTGTTTCATTGAAATTTAAGGAGATCAAACTTGTTCAAAGCAGAGAATTTTTGCTAAACCCCACTCTGCTAGATCCCCCTACCGAAATCAGACCTCTTGACTGAATACTCTACAAGTCTGCCATAGCTACTCTAGATACTTCAGAAAAATAAAAGCTAACTTAGCTATAAATATAGCTGTCAAAATAACCGTCTAATTCCTCGTAGGACATTTCATAGATCGTCGCGATTTCATCGTAGCTATGCTTTCCATTGGTTAATTGACTCAGAGCTTGTATTTTTTTATATTCATCGCCTTGGCAAGTCTCTAGCTTTTGACGAGAGCAGCTAACGGGATATTTGTGGATCCTTCTTATTAAGTTGTTGATCGTGCCAAAGGTAACTAACTTCCTCACATCAATATTTTTTTGGTGTAAATTGACATCTTTGCATAAATCCACGACTCTGTAATCAGGGCCTAGTTTGCAATATAGCCGAAAGATCAGCTGAATCGGTGGACTGGGTCGATTCAAGCGTTTTGCAACGCTGAAGACGCACGCCTTCTGCAATTTGGGGCTCGTATATAGCCTTTGTATGCCATATTCGGCGGTATATAAATTGCTGAATTGAAAAATATCAGTCATCTTGATGTAATTGTAATACAGCAGGTGTTGCAATACATCGATGACAACCTCAACGCTCATATCAGATAAGGTAGCAATTTTTTTGACATGGGCCACCCCATTTATATATGGTATGACATTCCGGAAAGTGATGTCCATGTTTTGTAAATTGCATAAAAGAGAGTTGAGTAGACTACAGTTTGGCATTTGGGTAATCGTATCAACGTCGTACGATATAGGAACGGGAACTTGATAAACGAAAATTTCTTCTAAGTTCCCGTGACAGGTCAACTTCAAATAAATTGTATTTATGGGGTCCACTGGAATTTTTGCACTCATACTGGTATTAATAGAATGAAACAGATTTTCGATAAGTACAGGGAGGGTAGTTACAAATGTACGCCTTTGCGATTCAGAGCAATTTCCGACCTTATTACCGGCGGACAAGTCCGAACAACTCGCACTTTCTAAATTCTCAATTTCGGCTTGCTCGCGCCCAGAAAGGTATCCGTTCTCTCTCTCTAACGTGGTGAGATATTGCGAAAGTTTGACCAAACATTGTTCCAAAGAGACGAAATAATTAGGTAGCATGGGATGCCTATCGTCCACTCCAAACGCTAGATTAAATAGCAAACCATTTCTCGGATATTTAGCATGAAAAAGACAAACGGGAACGCCCATTATCCAGACGTGACATTCCGGAACATGACTATAGTGACAAATAATTAGAAACAGGAACAACTTTCAAAACAAGTATTAAATCAAAAAACCGCTCTCATACACACTAATTGGCCTTCCAGACAAACTAGGCTTTATGATTAAAAATTCAGATATCACGTCAAAAATCTCTGAAGAAACAAAGCTAAGACAAGTTAAGTTGGCCCTATTTTTCCCTATCTCCTAACCCTTGCCAAAAGCTTGTACCCTTCCGGAAGTTGGTGGTCTATTTTTGGGCCGATTGCATTATCAAACACTGCATATAGAATGCCCCTCAGTAGTTTCATGAGGTCTAATTCATTTTACTAATTTCTACCTCTCAATCACAAATAAAATGAACCTGTTTAAAATGCTAAAAAATTTTTTTGACTATGCATTACCAAATCCAATTCTTCTTTTCTTACTTTTTGCTATCCCTGCTACTAACATTGTGTTATGAAAGATCTCACACATGAATTTATATGCCTAGCAGAAGCTGAAAAGACGGCAAAACAGCAGGCTTTTCGTGAACAACTAGAGACATCTCCCTCTAACTCGGCTATTCCAGAAGATGATACAGACCGGCCAGGCAATAAAGTAATCATCAGGAAAACTCAAACTATCCCTAAATCGAAATTCGATGTGGACTGCTTGAATGCTGTACGCAAGCGTGTTGTACTCGTGCTAAGAGTATAAAAAAAAAGTAATTTTGAGCAAATATGCAACATTTGTATATGCAGTTATGCTGACAATAAAGTTTAATACAAACTAGTACGAAGTTTTACAAAATCTTAAAAAATTTCTCCATGAGCGCTCTATGCGCTATCTCCAGAGCCTGGGACATGCCTCTAGTGCAATGCTTTCTCCTGATTTAAGTGGTGAAATGACTGATGAACAGCGAGAGCAATTGGATTCAGAAGTTTGTTTAAAGCTGCGAGATGCTCAAGGATTGATAGAGGCCTTGCAGCAAGACTTTACCGCTCATCAATCATCAATGGTACCACAGAAACAACAAGCAACCCATCAGCTGAGCATTTTGCAGTATTTGGACGATACATTTAAGGAAGTATCCGAGATTTTCGAATCACAGCGCATGCAGCATTTAAACTCGATGATGGAGAAGCGCTATGGCTATTCAAATCGAGTATCTGCACTTGTGAAGGAGGCCCAGCGTTCTAAGCTATTCCAAGAAGCCAAGTTGAGTTCCCACGAGAATTTGAATAGTCCAGAGTTTCAAGATCCTTTTGAATCGCTTGATAATTTGGACCCAAAAATCCAAAAGCAATTAGAGAAAGAAAATGAACTGTTGTTGAGCAAGCTAGAAAGCACTACGAGCGATCTTCGAAATGTAGAAGAGCAGGTAATGGCTATTTTCCAAGCACAAAAAATAATCTCTGAGAATTTGATGCACCACAAAGAAGACATCAATTACATACACAAACAAACGCTTTCAGCACAAATGATGCTTCAATCTGGAAACGATCAGCTGAAAAAGTCAATAGATAGACGAAACACGTTTAGAACGTTTATCGTCATATTCTTCTTAGCTATGAGTTTTATTTTGCTGTTTCTGCATTGGTCTGGGTAAAGAGGTGCTGACTTGCAATATTGTAAATTTATAAAGAGTGCCTGTATCAGTTAGGAGCCTTTTATTGCTTTATCCGCGGCTCTATTATTTTCAGGTGACAGCAATCAAAAACACAAAAAACAAACAGACATTCCTCTTCAGATAGTTAGACCCTTTGAAATTCCCTCTCTGTGGCCAACCTCTCCATTTTGTGCTTGTATAAGAGTCAGCGGTCTAGAATTATCATTTTTCACGCAATTTAATTGTTTCACGTGCGCGTCTGCCGCTTGGTTTGAGATATTTAAATAATGAAAGCCTGTTAAAGGATCGCGCCCTTATAGAAGCACTGAATAGCCTGATAAATTTTACGGCCCCTCGTACTACATATGGGCACGTGAAGTAATTGAGTGCTAGCCACTGAGTACCTTTTATCTCTGAAGCACTGATGTGTACGCAAAGGCACGTCCAGGTACTGGTCCATTGATACGCTCCAGCGATACCCACATATGTCAAATACGGTTTTGAAATTGTATCTTGGCATCTAAGAGAGCTTGTAGCAGTGCCACCGAGTAATGACAAAATTCTCAGCAGGTTAAATTCAAAAAGTGTACCAATATGCGCGTTCCTAAAGTCTCTAATACAAGAAGAAAATGAACTCAATTTTAATCGAAATGTCACGAAGTTTCAATATTAGAATTACTAAATGGCGGGCGTGAAATATAATACCGCCGTCTCGGTGTAGTTGAGTGTCAATTAGAGGTTAAACAAATTTTGGTTAATTTTTAGTAAATCAAATTGTTTGTAATTTCTATCGAACCATCCTTGTCTCAAGCACTAATTAAACAGCTAGCTAACAAAGTCTCGAAAATCGTCTCTGGAGTACATTTCGTTATTCCCTAAAATCCTGACTTGTACAAAAAATACATTTTATCATGTTGCAAAGTGACTCGAACACTGCCTTGGGCTACCTGGAAGAATTCAAGCGCTATTCTGAGGAATTTAGAAAAACCGTTCAATATCTCCAGCGAGCGAAGACGGCTACAGGCGAGGAATTCAATACCGCTTGCAAAAGTACCGAAGAATCTGCAAGGACGACTTTTGATAATACATTACATCACATACATTCTCTTTGTTCTCGGATATCAATGTATGTCGAGTCCCAAATTAAAACAGTAGATGCTATGAAACTTCAAGTAGATATACTGAGCGAGGTACAGCTAATAATACTAAGTAATTGTCGTGTCAGATATTTTCAACTGGTTACCCTGCCTTGTTCGTCACTAACCTTGTCCGTCTATCTAATGTTGACGATCGTAACGCCTTCTTTTTTTCGGGTGAGCCGCACTAGCGAATACACATTTTGAAAACCCAGACGAGCATTGCCCCCTTGATTAGTCAAGATGCGGAAATGCCATCTTGTAACACCGAAGACAAAATTGTGCTTCTGAGTGACGGTACGAAAATTCTCTCGCGAATTCTACTCCGGACACAACCGTTTTGGTTCGGTATCAAATAGTCCGAGGCTCTGGAGTTTGTATTTTTTTTCTCAGTCACTTAAGTATGTTGTGTCGTATGTTTGTCATTTGAAAATACAGTAACATGGCAGCTCAATAAGGCCTGACTAATCATCCGTAATGCCTTAGAATCGACAGAGTTAATACCGTTGCAGGAAACCCTTAAACGCGATCCAGATGTACCTATTTCAGTTTATTTAAAGAACCTACCTTCTGTCTATAGACATTGTTTGTGTAAGCCTGCACCAATTCCCATATTGGGATCTTCAACAGATGAATTGGTGATTTCTAGACGTAACTCAGGAAAGCTGAAAGCCAAGTCAAAAACCATGAGGCAAACCAAACACTCTACCCTTAGAGATACAAGTACCCTTCGATCTGTAAATGCGAGCGGTAAACCCAGACCACAAAATTCGAGAAATCAACTTGCAACTAAAGCCCAACCTCCGTTATCGGTATTGACATCGTCATGTGAAGGCTCCCCCTCTGAAAGACGGCGTAGAAAAGATAGAAAGTTCGAAACATCTCGGTCTACCCAAAGATCATCAGGTGAAGCGTCAACGGACACGATCTCTAGTATAACTAAGGACCTGTCATCCATTCATCTATATATCGAATCACAACATTCTTCTAGCGAAGCCTCAGTACCACCTACTGATAACCTCGAGGATTACGTTTCTCAGGCATCTAAGCTTCCACCCCGCCATATCTTATCATCACCACAGCTATCCGGCTCACCGGCATCTTCACCTAACATTCCAGCATCATCGTCACAACCTAGGATCCCGCCTCCACCATCGATCATTCTACCCCCGTCATCTATGATTCTACCACCATCACTTACTACTCCATCATCATCTACTACTCCATCACCATCTACTACTCCATCACCATCAATTACCATTCCACCACCATCTACCATTCCATCACCATCAATTACCATTCCACCACCATCTACCATTCCATCACCATCAATTACCATTCCACCACCATCTACCATTCCATCACCATCAATTACCATTCCACCACCATCTACCATTCCACCACCATCTACCATTCCACCACCATCTACCATTCCACCACCATCTACCATTCCACCACCGCCATCCAACATTCCACCACCACCATCCAACATTCCACCACCACCGTCTAACATTCCACCACCACCATCCAACATTCCACCACCACCATCCAACATTCCACCACCACCGTCTAACATTCCTCCACCACCATCCAACATTCCACCACCACCATCCAACATTCCACCACCACCATCTAGTACCCCTAAATCCCCTTCGATTCCGCCACCCAGCCGGTAATGCTTCTCAAGGAGCGAACTGACAGGTCCGTTCGGAGATATCTGTATCATACGTCTTCACAATCCTCTCGCACTCTACCCACAACGAGATTCTATTATTCCTGTTAACTTCTCAAAATACGCCCGACTAAAGAGGAGTGATATGGCCCGAATGGAACTTCCAAAAGCACGATAGAAGCTATTTCTAAAGGCCGTTACTCGACACAAGACAAAAATAAAAAAATTCGTACCCGCTAAATTCTCCCTCTGGCACATTGCTGATGTGAAACCCGGAGGCTCATAATCGTAAACATGTGTATAACATCAAACCTGTACTTAATACTGTCAAAACTTTGTGCCACACAAGCTGTACAGTTTCTCCCTTCTCATAATATGGTACAAAAAATGTTTGAATGTCTGCATCTCCTATCACGTTCTCTAATGAATTTAATCTTAACCTTTCAAGGGTGTTCAATGAAGTAAATGCATGCAACCCAGCCTTTTATACTGCATATCCGCTATTATACGTGCACGCTTTACATGCATTTTGTACATTGATGTACTTTCCTCTGTCGCGCTCTTGTTCCTGCTTCAAAAGTAAACGGTCGTCGAATGTGCAAGACTGGGGACAAGCTGAACTTTGATACTGGACTTCCAATACGCAAAATTTGGGCTACATGCTTCTTCTTGTGACAGGAAAACGTAGAGCTTGAAGTTTATTTATACAAAAGAGATCTATCTTCTCCTAATTATTTGTTCTTGAACACACATGCCAAGTGTATTTGTACAATTGCTCGAAATGTGCGCAGTTATATCCCTTGGCCATATTCTTTGGCATATGAATGTGTCTCATCTAACATTTGGACAACATGGCTTTACGTCTCTCACAACTCTTTTATGTGTAGGTGGACTAAAATGGTTGAACTCTGACCATTTATTTCTTGGACCCCTTGTCAACGGATCCTCATATTTCATCTTCTTTTTGTTTTTTTCTTTCTGTTTCTGAAGCCAAATGCGATCTTCTTCTTCATGCTGTTCGGCCAGTCTTTGTCTAGCAGTCTTCTCTTGCTCCTTGAAACGTCTCAGCCTATCTTCATTCGCTATCACAGACAAAAAGGCATTGTACATATAAAATTCCGCGTTAGCGTCAATGCCTAGTTCATAGACAGAGACTAGCAGTCTATCAATCACATACCTCTATACTTTCGTTTTTCTACTAACCGATTTGCCGCGCGTGTAGCATATTTATACTTTCCTTCAATGTAGCCGAAGACAGCAATACAAACGACAAGTAGCCATGCATACACGTAGCCTGGGAGATAGAAGTACTCAACAGGAATAATTGAAGACAGTTGATGCTTCATTGGACTGTTTTATTAGAGTTTGTGTTCGACAAAAAAACTCGAAGATTTAAAAGTTGTACCGGACGTTAAAGTTACTATTCTGTCCCACAATGTATGTACGGTAAAGCTGTGATTCTCCCTCTCAAACCCTAAAGACGTTACAGAGAAAAACTACAAATTTTATCTGAATCAACCTACATCCTCTCTAAAACCAGCAAAAAGGAAACAGAAGGAGAAAAGCATATATAAAGAAGCCTGTTTGATTATCAGTTTACACATGCATACGATCTTGTATCGCGACATCTTGCCACCCTCTGTCTTGCGACCTGCGCCGGTTACTCACCTTTCATCACCATAGCTGCTGTAGGGGACATGGACCTGTCTAAAAGTCTCAAACATGTTAAGAGCTTGCACTTGTACAAGAAGCGCAGCACAATTTTCCGACCAAATATCCTTGTGTTTGCTATCATCTATGTCTCAGTTGTTGGGATTTATTTCAAGGTGTTCGGTGTAATTGATTCATGCGTATTCGCGCTTTTGGCAGTGGTAGCTGCTCTCAACTTGATCAGTTTCCTGTTTGTCTATTGGTCAATTGAGTGGGCAACATTGATGAATTATTCTTCGGTATGTCTTTAGCATCTCTGGTTTGACAGACTACATTGTCATTTCGTCGAGTTCCACTATCCGATCTAACGCGCTTTGCTCTCGATTTGGCTTTCTTCATCAGTCTGATATTCAAAATGCCGGCTTTGTCAAGGTTGTCCCAGAAAACCCTCAAAAGGGCAAAAAGGAACTTGTGCCGCTGATAAGAGACAAAAACGACGTACTTTTTTACTACCAAAAACAGAAATATGTGTTCGACTTTGGGGAACATACGTTCATAAAAATAACATCTCCTGTTTCGTTAAGTCTTTGTACATATCTTGATTCAGAAGGACATCAAAGTCAATCAGCCGTCGAAGAGGCACTCCGAAAATATGGAAAAAACGTTTTTGATATTCCATTACCTAGTTTTTGGGAGCTCTATTTGGAGCAGCTATTAGCCCCCTTCTTCGTTTTCCAAGTATTTTGCGTCGCACTTTGGTGCCTCGACGACTACGTCTACTATTCAGTATTCATATTGTGTATGCTGACCCTATTCGAAGCTCTAACTGCCAAGACACGGCTCAATAACGTCTTGGTATTTCGTGGCATGAAAATTCTGGAAAGACCTGTTTCAGTGTATAGAAACAACACTTGGAAAAAAATTTTAAGTGGTGATTTAGTTCCTGGAGATTTATGCATAATTTTGGGCAATAGCGGACAGCAAGTGATCCCCTGCGACATGCTTTTGCTTTCAGGTGGTTGCATCACAAATGAGGCCATGTTAACAGGCGAATCAACACCGCAAATGAAAACCTCGATTCAAAGCCTTGGCGACGATGAATTACAATGCCCACTAAGTTTAATGAAACACAAGCATCACATTGTCTTCGGCGGTACGAGTATACTCCAACATTCGAATCCAGAACACCAAGATAGAAAAAATCTGGTCAAGGATGGGTGCCTAGGTTATGTCCTTCGTACCGGGTTCAATACCTCTCAGGGAAAAATCGTACGTACCATCCTCTACTCTTCGGAACGAGTGACCCAAAACAATCGCGAAATGTTTTTCTTCATCTGCATGCTTCTCTTCTTCGCGCTTTGCTCTTCATTCTACGTCCTTAAAACGGGCCTTGCGGACCCCTTGCGCAAACGCTGGAAGCTCTTCTTAGAATGCGCAATGATCATCACCAGTGTCGTTCCACCGGAGCTGCCGATGGAGCTATCTCTCGCCATCAATACGGCAATGCTCAGCTTGGCTCGAGAAAGCGTTTTCTGTATAGAACCCTTTCGAATTCTGTACTCTGGGAAAGCTGATTACTGCGCCTTTGACAAAACAGGAACATTGACATGCGAAAACCTGACTATGAAAGGCTTTGTGCAAATTGACGAACCATTGCTCAGATCACTATCAGCAGCCAGAAAAGATCTTGAAGCGGGCGAGCAAAAGTTTACAGCAGAAAGCAATGCTGGTTCGCAATCCTTATCCGTACAAAAGCAGCCTAGAAGTCGTAATTTCAAGAACAACAAATCCAGTTTTAAAGCGCTATCAAAACCCGCTGTACAGAAAGTGTCCACGCACTCGGCCCATGCAACAGGCGTTCTAGATTATGTTGCATACACAAAGGTCGCCGATATTCCATTGAACTCGTTATTCGTCATAATGGGCTGCCATTCTCTGGACATATTGAACGACAACATCATTGGGGACCCACTCGAGATTACTGCCGTCAAATACATTAGCTGCAGCGTACACAACGGACATATGACGACCTTGCCCAAACGGCAAATAACGGTCAAAATACACCGTCATTTTCATTTCGATTCGTCCATCAAATCCATGGCCACCATCGTCTCCGCATCGCGCGGCAACGAATTGAAAGTCTTGGTTAAGGGCGCAGCTGAGGTTGTTCAGTCTTACCTCTCCTCGGTTCCCAAGAATTACGAATATGTATACAAGACATTGACTTTTTTCGGCGGGCGCGTCATTGCACTGGCATGGAAAGACTTACCAAGCACGGCCATGGATAGCATCAAAACAATGGATCGTAAAAGTGTAGAAAGTGAACTGACCTTCGCTGGATTCTTGGTCTTCGATTGTCCACTCAAGCACGACTCATACGAGGCAATCTCGGTTTTAAACAACTCCGGCCACCAAACCGTCATGATCACCGGAGATGCTGCACTTACTGCATGCGAAGTGTCGCGTAGACTACACATTGTCAACAAGCCTGTACTCATACTACAGAAAAACCAAAATGAAGACACCATGACGTGGGTCTCAAACGATGAAAAACAGTCCTTCGAATTTCAAGTAGACCAAGTTTCTGATCTCGCCAAAGAATTCGACCTGTGCATAACAGGCTCAGCAATCCGTCAGCTCTTTTTACTGCCCAATTCGGAAAATTTTATCTCTCACATTCGTATTTTCGCACGCGCTTCTCCAGAAGACAAGACGCAGATCATCATTCTGGCTAAAAAAGCCGGCTTCACAACTTTGATGTGCGGTGATGGAACCAACGACACCGGAGCCCTTAAAAAGGCTCATGTTGGTATCGCTCTGCTGTTAAACGCAAATGACCCCCGCCTACAAAACCTTGGTAGGAACAATCTCTTTTCGAAGTCTGATACTCACACTTTGACTGGCCAGAGGTCTAAAAATGAAAAACTCAACAAAGTAATGAAAAAACTCGAAACGGATCTCAACGAGTCGACTATCGTACAACTCGGAGATGCGTCGATCGCCGCCTCATTCACATCTAAAGGTGCTTCTATATTACCTGTTCTCAGCATCATCCGACAGGGTCGTTGTACACTCGTAACAGCGATGCAAATGTTCAAAATTCTTGCCTTAAACAGTCTAATCAACGCCTATGGACTCAGCGTGCTATACTTGGATGGAATCAAGTATGGCGATATACAAATAACAATTTCAGCTCTTACGACGACGATGTGTTTCTTCAGTATCTCTCGCTCTAAGCCACTAAAAGAGATATCCAGTGAACGTCCAGTATCAAAGATTTTCTGCCCCTACATGCTTTGCTCTGTCCTAGGACAGTCTGCCATACACTTGATATCTCTTATTTTTGTAGTTAGTCAGAGCCAAACCATCCCCAAACCAGCACCCGACGCAGCGTTCGAGCCAAATCTGGTCAATAGTAGTGTTTTTTTGATTAGCAGCTCACAGCAACTGATGACATTCCTCATTAATTACCAGGGATATCCATTTATGCAGAGCATCTATGAAAACAAAACATTTTTCTATACCATCATCTGTATGGCAAGCATCATCATCATATCGGCGACACAACTAATTCCAGAATTTAATACTAGCTTCGAGCTCGTACCATTTACCCCGAGGTTTTCTATCATGTTAATTCTCATGATCCTCATAGAATTTTTTTGCACTTGGCTTCTAGAATTAGGGTGCAAAAAATGGCTGAAATGAAATGCATTATTGTTTTTGCGCAGAAGAGGAACGAGTTATACTATTTGTTATTCCATCATCAAATTTTAGGCCTTTTAAAAATTTTTTTCGTATAGCGTCACTGTTGGCTTGAGCTTGTATTCAACCTGCTTGCTATTCAGTCGCTCTTGAGCGGTTTCATATAGTCTTCTTGTCGTGACTTGTAGCATGTTTATGTACTCCCGCTTATCTTTGAGATCAGGTACCTCCTCTAGCACGGATATCACTTTATCCATTAGATTCATGATTTGTTGGTGACACGTCACTATAACGTCTATCTTTTGGTGTTTAGAATCTATTGACTTGTGCGTTTGTTCTCTCAGTTCCAACACCAACCTGTCTATTTGCTGAAGTTTTAGTTCACTCTCTTTGAGCATTTTGTTTTCTTCGATTTTCTTGAGCAGGGCGACCAAATAATTGTAAAATCTTTCCACAGTTCTAACGATAAGGATGCAACTTGGAATAATGCATCTGTTCTCTTCTATTTGTCTCACATTATCATTCTTGTACTGCATTTCATCTTCATAGATGATAGCAGGGTGCTGAAACTCGGTTTGAAGCGTGGCGGCGAAGGACTCCATCGCCTGATTCTCGGCAAGGATTAATATGATGTGTTGTTTCAGGCTGGTGTACCAAGGCAGACTGTTCAATTCTTCGATGTAATTCCACATTTTGTCGAGGGATTGTCTGGATTTGGCTCGGTCGGGTGTAGCTACCAAAAAAAAAGCAAAGGAGATAAACGCATCGAGAAATTTACAGGTCAGGGCGTTCGCCGGTTTTTCAAGCTCAGGCATAGAGATGAAATGAAGTATCCACCTAGACATATTTACAAAATTGTACAATGCCTTTCGAATCCCATTTAAATAAAATTACTCGTTTAGAGTTAGATATCCATTCACATAGAGGTTAGAGCAAAAAAGACGTACACTTCCCATACTCCGAATAATATCGCAGGCCGTTTTCAGTTTAATGGAAGCATCTTCGGTATCAGCCTCTAGAACTTTTAGTGAACACATGCCGAATTTGTAAGCTCAGACATCTCTAAGGGAAAGATCTAGAAAACGCGAAACGGCATTCGAGGCTCCATCGAGAAGCAAAGACGCTATGTAGGTAGGTCGTGGACGCAAGAAATTAAGGCAAATTCAAATTCTCGACATCACAGGAAAACAGCCAAACTTCTGTGTATCAGGGTACGACTATTGAAGCTCCATTTTTTATAGCGTACATTCGTCTTTAATTCTGCGTATTTTCTCGAGCATGCAAGAGAAGCTCATTTTCATGACTGTAGTAGTCACTGGCCGAAAAGGAGGCTTCGAGCCATCTTCAGGCAAAGCGTTTGTTCCAATCCTTTTTTGCAAGGATTTTGTGATTTCCATAATAGAATTAAACTCGTCAATGTCAATCGGGAGCTTCACATCACCCGTGAGGGACATTTCACGCGTTACAAGATGTAGGCGTAATAAAAAAAGAGTGTTTTAAAGCGGGCTCAGCAATCAACTAATAAAAATTGTAAATATTGAACCAAACAAGCATGAAGAGAAATGAGCAATTTTTTTCGGCGTGACTAAAGAGTGTTGAATATCATCGAATAGTAATGGTATCTTCATATTTCTCTTGTTGAGGACAGGCACAAGTTGACTTGATTCCATATCTCCCTGAGCTATCTCGTCAGGCGAGTGTACTAAATGAACCGGATCAAAGCTATCGATTTAGCAAATCAAAAGGAGTTAAAGCTTGGCATATCAGACTCCGCCAGCTGGCACGCGGACTATGCGCATTCCCCCTACATTTATGTCGGGGGACTTCCTTTCGATCTCACCGAGGGTGATATCATAACTGTTTTTTCTCAGTATGTGCAAAAAAGAATTGTGTCTATTGGGAGTGGCGTTATTACCGCATCCTCTTGCTGAACGAGCTGCCCGTGTGTCGTAGGTATGGATACGTTGAGCACATCAATTTGATTCGTGACAAGAAGACAGGGAAGTCGAAGGGTTTTTGTTTCCTTGGATACGCTGACGTGAGAAGTACCGTTTTGGCCGTCGACAACCTCAACGGCATTAACTTGGTCGGTCGGCGTATCAGTGTCGACCATGTGAAAAAGTACAACAGGCCAGAAAAAGAGCACTCTGAAGAAAGTGCAGAGCCCAATTTGGAGGACGCTCACAAGAAAGACCACGACCGAGCACATAGAAAAGAATCGAAAAGAAAGAGGGAGCAGAAGCTTTTGGACGCCATGAGGAGGGCCGTGAGTCAAGACAGGCATACGCAGGAAGAGTTGTTGGAGGAATACACAAAGAAAAAAAAGGCAAGGGAAGAAAGAAAAAGCACGTCGAGGGTGGATTGAAAAAGGTTCCCATTTTATCGCAGAAGCGCGAAAGACGTTAAAATGGTGCGTCTTTGTTTGTCCCTCGAATGGGAATGCGAGATAGGGTTACCATCCGCGGCGTTGAGCTGCCCTATGCGGTGTCAGGCGTGGCTGTTTTTTTAGCAGGTGAGTCCGTTAGACGGTACGGTACACTCGAAAGGCGGACCTCGTGCTGCGCGCGACTGCATGAATGCAAGCACCGAATTTGACAAGACTCCGCCTCGCGTCAGTTGCGATGTCTATACCGAGCCCGTGCGTTCGAATTTGTGTACACAACTGCTCAAAAAAAAAACAGAGAAAAAGGCGGATTCTGATACGAAAAAAAACACGTTAAGGCAAATGCCCCGTGATTTAGGAAGAGGAGTCTGTGAATTTCAAATTGCTCATGATCAAAAATGTCCCAGGCAAGTCGTCCAAATTAGGTGCTAGGCACTTCATAAAATTTTTTTCTTGATTGACGTCTATGACGCGCAGAAATCCTGCCACGTTGGAGGAGATGATTGTGTCTTCGCTTGTGGCTCTGGAAACGGCCAAAATAGCGTGTTGTGTGGGGGTCACTGTGACAACACGTAGAGCCTCTTCCTGAGCTTGGTGTCCAATAGGCATGGCCGACATGGGTGCAATGGGCTTCTGAATGACTTTATATATTGAGACTTTGCTAAAAGGGACGACAATATTACGCGGGAGGTATTCTCGGTGCGCGCCGTAGAAGTATTCTCTGACCTTCGCATCTCGGGTAGCCTTCCTCCATTCTGTGTCTCTAATCACAACGCCCGGAGATTTGGGGACGTTGATGACTTGGGCGTGACTCAGCTCCGTTTTCTCGTTCAAATAAGTTGAAATGGAATGGTAGAGTTTGTCGTAAGAAATGATCAAAATAACGCTAGGAACGAACGTCGCGATGGCCGCATAGATCAGTTTGAGGCCGGCACCGTCAACCCACCCGCATGTATTAACGATCCACCCCGACGCGAGGACGTCCGGGTCCATTTGGTCTCTTTGAAGCAAGGCGTTAGCCAAGTTTTGCATTTGAGTGATGTAAAGCTTTTGGTTATCGCCCGGACTCACGGATCCATAGAAATAGGTCAGGGGAATGCACTGTCCGTAGGTGTCAACAGAAAGCTGCGGTTTGTCAATGACGCAGGCCGAAAGAGTCCCTGGAATGGTCAAAGAGTTCTGTCCGACGTCCAAATCAACGAGCGTGACTTTCTCACCTAGTCGCGCAGCGTAATTGGTCAAAATGCTGCACAACGTGCTTTTTCCGCTGTCAGTTGGCGCCACCACCAGGACGCGGGGCCCATGCACCGACTTCTTCGCGTCCTGACGGGCTTTCTGGCGATAGGATTGAAGCACATGGTGAATATTCAAATAAAACTTCATTTGCGTGTCGTTCGCCACGTAAGCCTGGCAGGTCCCCTCAATCAAAATCTGACATCCGCTCCACGTAAAGACGTGGCTAGTCACGGCAAAAACGAGCGTTAGAAAAGACAATGCAGGCGCGCGAACAACTTACGTTTTGATGTCTTTGAAGACGTATTCGGTATCTCCAGCGAGTTCTGTGCCGTTGATTTCGGCCGTTCCATCCACCAGCTAGGGAGGTTTCTCGTTTGTCGACACAATGACGGGGTCACTTTAGAGCGAAGAGGGGGGCAAAAGGTGCGATAAAACTAAAGGTTTGATACACAAAAGGCGTGACCGGTAAATGGTTAAATTTGTGTGTCTTACCTTCAGCAATATAGAAGATCCAAAGGCGACTTCGAACCGGAGTTCATCTTCTGGGCGAAGGTCCCACGTTTTCCTGTTGCCTTTGTTATGTTCAATCATAGAAGAAGGACACAAATACAAAATAATACGCAATTTGGCTTTCATTTTTTTCTTAATTTTTGCCACGTTTGCGTCGTGCATGTGAAGGGAAAAAAGGGAGTTGTCATACTCCCAGCTCGTCCATGTCCGCCACCGCAGAAACCGCGCCGAAGCCTCCGAGCGAGGAATCCAACTGGTCGCTCGAAGAAATATTCGAAGACATAGAATGGTAAATAGCGGCCCGCTGTACTCAACTCTAATGTGTCCAAGACGAAAATAATGTGTGTATGAATGAGACGCTAACTTTCTTTGCCCCCTGCTCCCGCAGCCGCTTCATCATCAACGCGCCAGACGAAGACTATGAGTCTACCAACCGCATCATGTTCGATATCGAGGCCGCTCAGTGGTTCTACATCGACCACGTCGTGCCGAAGTACAACCTGCCGTTCATGACGCTCAAACAGTTCACTCAAAAGATTTTCCAGCATTGTCCCGCTCTTCGCGAGCACAAAAATGTGAACGAGATCCTGACCAGCTGGGGCCTATATAAGAGACAGGTTCCAGTTCGAGGGGCCATCATGTTGAACACAGAAATGGACAAGATCATCCTTGTGAAGAATATTGGAGGTACGACTTGGAGCTTTCCTGGTGGCAAGGTAAACAGAAACGAGTCCGATGTCAGCTGCGCTGTCCGCGAAGTGATGGAAGAGACAAACTACGACTTAACCGCGTCGATATCTGAACAAAGCTACTTGGAAGCCATTGTGGGCCAAAAGCCATACAAGTACTTCTTGGCCACGGGAATTTCAGAAAATCACGACTTTCGTCCTTTGACGAAAGGAGAAATCGATCTCATCCAGTGGTTCCCGCTGAACGACATACCTCCATTCACAGAACTTCAACGATCGAAAAAAGCAGAAAAATATTTTTTCATCGTTGAAAGATTCGGCGCCAAAATTCGCCGTTGGGTCCAGCAAAAAAAGCAGCTACAACAAAAGAGAGGTAAGACAAGAAAGCCAAAGGCATCCACCAAAGTCCTATCGTACTCATCGCCCGACAATTTGCCAGAAAATGGTATATCTATAGACTTTGGCAAACAAAACACGTTTGAAAGCCCGTTTTCAGGCTTTCAATTCAATAGAGAATTGCTCATGGAACCTTTTGGCGGTTTTTTGTGTGACTGAAAAAAACTTTAGCGAGCTAGAAAAGGGATCAAAGAAAACCAAAAGAGCCTGCAGAGTAAAGCACATGTTTTATTCATTCAGCTGCGCAAGATGGATTTGCAGTTTTGCGATAAGTATCGAAAGGAGTATACAGAACGCGAATTTTCCCGCAGGTTACATCCTAGTCGAAATCAGAGCGGTTGAGCTGGCGCAAAGCCTCTTGTCGAACGGCCAACTCTAATTCATAGGCTGAACTTCCAGAGCATTGTAATAAATTTGATTTGAAATTTGTGTTTTTTAATTTAGAGACCAGAACATATGTACAGCACCGTTTGAGGGTCTCCGAATTGGCCTTGACTGCCACCTCATAGAAGCTAGCGGCCGTTTCGGCGCTCAGCCAGTTGTCAAAAATTACCTTTTCGCAATGTTGCTTCAATTCGACAAGTTTGAGTGTGTTGGCGTGCCGCATTAACTTGCATACTAACAAAACTTGGTTTGATTTGACGAGGTCTGCAATGCGCGCGGATGCCGGCTGTCCAAAATAAATGAATTCCAAGACGATGTGACATTGCTGAGCAGTTAGGAAATTTAATTGGATGACAGGTATGGAATCGCTCGATTGACACTCTTGAATTAGATTCATGAACCATGAGGATCGCGCACTCAAAATAGAGCGGTGTGCGGGAAAATGCTTGTCCTCAACGCGAAGATAAATGTCAAAATGCATGGGGTTTGTAAGCAGCGCATCCAACGAGACGCTGTGTAACGAAAACAAATAATCGCGCTTCTGTCGCAGCCTTCGTGACTTGTGTACCAGGTTATACGTATTTAAAAGCATTGTCATGGATTCGTACAGGGAATGATCGACAATGATACGACCGTAATAGAGAAGTTGAAGGAACAAATTGAAAGTCTGATACTTGATACTCTCCAACGTAATCGTCTGTCCCCGCTTCTTCTTTTTGTTGCATAAGTCGCGAAGTTGACTGCTTCGACAGGCGATGATGGCCTTGTGAGCTAAAGAAAATTGTCAGTGTTGCGGGAGCCAAAAAAACGTCATCGTCGCGATCGCCAACACAAAATCGTTCATCGCTTCGTTGGCAGGTAAAAAAAACTGCGGAATTCTAAAAATTCTACAAATAACGAAAAATACTTTTTTTATACGTTTTTTATCTGAAAAAATCATTCTAAAATCATCATTTGCCTTGGCATCGTGATGGTGTAACTTCCGTGTCGTTCATCAAAAAGTACGCGGCAAAAAAACAAAAAGCATAGGGTACAGACAAGAATCAAAAAAACGTGATTTTCATTCGAGGATAGCAGAAACATCGACAAACCGCATTGCGAACAAAAACAGCATTCCATACCTCTCAAATACTTGTTTTGAACCCTGAAATTAATGTCTGCGAACAGCTCACTTTGCAGGAGCTGCTTTAAGTTACTCATTAGCACGTCTTCGCAAATCACAACCGTAGGTTTATATTCTGTGTTGATTACCAAGACTGTCTTTGTGGATTCGTCTTCGGATAAATAGCCACCCATAATAATCATTTCTTCATTTATCATAAAGGCGGAATGGCCCCAGCGCCCCTTGCACGGTTTTTTATCCGAGGCCAATTTGTGCCAATGGAGCGTATCTGGCGCCAAAGCTATAAGTCATCGTCATCGGCGAAAGAGAAATATAGGTTGAGTGTCTACGTACCAATCTCAAAATAGCGAACGTCGTTTGGAATAAAAAAATTGCCGTAGATCGTATTACAACCGCCGTATAAAAATATCTTCCCGTTCCTCAAACAAGCTGTGTGGTGAACTCTCGGTAGTACGCCGGTCCCATATAGCGAATCCACGGTTGTCCACTTCATCGCGTCTAGATTAAGAATGGCCACGTCCGCCAGTTCTTCTAGTCTTTCGTTGGCTTCGTTCCACAATTTGGCCTCGCACACACCGTCATCATCGAGCACGTCTCCGTCGTTCCCGGACGAGTCGCTCTTCTCCACTATATGCAGGCCCCCATGCACGAACACGGAATGGTGACGAGGATTGTAGGTGGCAGTGTGACCGAATCGGGGCTTGAGGTGACCTTCTGGCACGATCGGTCGCCATTCCCATGTAGCAGTATCTAGAATGTGCACGTCGTTCAGACATTCGAACGCGCTGTCGTCGTCGCCCGCATCCTTCGACGAGGTTCGACCGCCTAAGATCATGATCTCGTTTGTACCGATGCTACAGGCAGTATGGAAGTCCCTGGGTGCCGGGACACAATCGTCGTTTTTGACATTCAGTTTTTCCCAAATTGAAGTTTCCGTGTCGTAGATGTGGCAAGTGTTATAAAAGACGGTGTGAGATGTTGTTTTTTTCGAACCGCCGAATATAACGATTTTTGTACCCTGCAGCGTCGTGCTAAATCCTTCTAGTTCTAGCTCTGGTACCTCTCGATTCGCGGCAACAGAAGGACATGGACGCTTACTGTATTTGCTCTCGATGGCTTCGCAGTTGTCTGCGGAAGGAGGCGCGCCGGTGCTCGTTTGAACGCTCCCATCGTTGCATTGAACCGCTCGAAAGGAACCTATTTTTTTTTTTTGTAGAGTGACGACGCGTTAGTCGGTGAAAAGAAAAACACCGCCGCCATATGTGTGCAAAGAGGTCGAAACAGGAGGCCGTGGTGAAAAGAAACGGCCGAGCCTCAAACTGCAAACGTACATTTGTCCTGGACGCGGAGGCTGTGTACTTGCCAGTCTTTGCTGCTTATGTAGTATATTTTTTTCGTACTGGAGGAGTAAATGGCTGCGAAAGAACGAGCTGGCAGCTTGCACAGAGAAGGTGGGTTTGGAAGCAGTGGCAACGTTTTCAATTCATCTACGTTCAGCTCATGGTCAACGTTTAATTGAGCGTTGTTTGACAAGTTTTTCTCGCTCTCAGAAGGAAACGCAACCAGGTCCAAAATTTCCTTGTTGAGCTGTTGCTCGGAACGGAGGTCTTCCTCGGTCGCCGCGCGTCGGTATTCTTCGTCATGGCGGGCGTCTTTGCTTTGATGTTCGAGACTTGGATAGTCTTCGTGGTCTCGGAAATCAGCGTTCGCGTTTTGCGGCGTCAAGTCAGGCGGTGAATCTGGGCCGCCTTCTACAACTCGGCTTGACAGCAGAGAAAAATCATCGTCGTCCGGACAATTAAACGACGCATATCGCCATGCTCCCACAAACATGGACGAGGCCTCGTCTGCATGTTCGCTGTTTTCGTCTTCTGTGGCAAACCCCGTCGTGTTGTACCCTTCTTCTTGAAGGGCTTTAATCAAACGGTCCACCAATGCGTTTTTCAATCCAGATGGCGATAGATTTCTCGACTTCAGCTCCTCGCGCAGGCGGAGAACCTTCATGTCTCTAGGATTTTCGGAATACGTCAGCAGACCGCCGCTGTTATTAGAAGACACTCCAGAAGAGCCGAACGTCGCGAAGGATTGTTTGCTTTCAACTGCGCCCGACGGCTTATGCTCCGACGACTGACTAGAAGCCGTGCTTGAAGGCTGCCGGCTTGACGAGTCCTCTCTAGTCGAGGACTGTACATCTCTTTCACTGTCCATTGCTTGAAAAGGCGGCGCGTCTACGTCCCCGTCTGTGCTTCTGGCATCGACACCGACGCCCATTTTCACCCCAATTGCACCACTCGACGATTCTTTATATTCGGATACCTCTTTTTTTTCCTCTCTAAAGATGTTGTTCTGTCCCATATTTGAAACGACGCACAGTTTACACTAAAAAACGCTATTCCGCAAAAACGGAACTTGACTCAAGAATGGCCCAGAAATCTTGAATGTTGCTTGTTTATGGACGTGAGGTCTCAGAGCAGCAGGCAAAAATCTGTCTTCGAATTCATAACAAGCTCCCTTTCATCAAACTAAGAAAGTGTTGATGGGACAATTCCTTGCGACGGCAACGGCAAAAATGGGAGCTTTTAGTACAGTTTACGGAAAGTCAACAACGCACTGGATTCTCAGAGCACTGGAGGGGCAGAGAGAGGGCCTAAGCGAAGAAAAAAATAAAAAGCCTCAAGGATTGAGACGCCTGAAATTTTGTTTTGACGCTTGCCTTAAGTACGCAAACGCTTAGAGGCGAGATAAGTGAACATTATAAAATTAACCATATGGCTCCGGTAAATGCACGGCCCACGAATCACAAGGCACTTCTGAAGAAACAAAAACCAAAATAGGTACGTGGAGGACACTGAGCACAGAAGATCCAACTTTTGCACCAATCGGGCGTCTTGTCACACCTCTTGCAATGTACGAGGCCACTGCAAGCACCGTTCATTTGCAGCCATTCGCTCTATCGGTAAATTTTGTTTTTTTGGCACAATGGCGTAACAGATAGAAAATTTTCAGAAAAGAACGTACGATGAATTGTGTCGTCAAGACGCTATGTAGGGAATCGCTTAAAATGCAGATGTGCCCGATTTGCGCCTAGATAAGGGTATACTTCTGAATCAGTATTCAGCTCTGGATTATGCAAAAATGTCGCGGATGTACAATCGAACACACAAAACCGTACAAAAAACAACACAGGCACATATATACCAAGGAGCGCGACTTTTGACTAGACCAGTAAGGGTATTCAAAAATCACAAGGATAAAAAAGGCTTTAAATTGAATTTTGAAAATTTTCATCAAAGACTGGCAGAGCGGTTAAGGCCCGTTCGCGACATGATCAGTACAAGGCTTCTAATAGCAACGAGCATTCGTGAAGCTGAATGGTTTATGGCGAAGCCTTTTCAAATGCAAAAGCTTTTTCAAATCCAGACAGGGCCAAATAATTCAGACGACTTTTGCGTACCTTCAGGTTTTTTTCTCTCGAATAGACCAAGTTGAATTCCGAATATTAGTTGGTATTGACTGGAGACAAAGAGTGTAGGTGGTCGAAATGGAACTTATGAAATCGGTAGGTACAGAGACGATTGTGCTACGTAAAGCATTTCCAAAAATAAAATTCAAGTATCGCTTTATAAAATGTCGGATTTACAAACATGTACAACTCAAAATTGACGTCTTCGTGCTGCTTTCAATTACATGCGTGCATGGGATACCTTATCTGGATGCGAGCACTACTTGGAACAATCGGCGACACGAAGGAGCCCCGGCTGCCGTAACACGTAACATGTCTAGGAATTATTTTTTGCGGAGTCCTGGTCCTCTCTTCGCTTCGAGAGCTCGCATCCATTTAATACATCATGGACACTAATGGTAACGTCGTGCGTCTGTATGCCCATACTCGTTAGTCCTTGGCGTGGTTGATCGAGGAAAAAAAACGCGCTTTTTTTTAAAAAAAAAGGAGGAGGTTAGATCATGGTGAATTCTTAAAACTAACACAAAATTAATTCTCGTTCGGATAATTATGCGCCTCACAAAATAGATTTTTGTATTAACTCACAAAGTTAGCATATCGGAACCAACTGGGGCGCCAACGCTGCACACGTTCGCATCCATAGCTAGCAGCTGCGGCGCTCTACAGATCTGCCACGCAAGGTCTTGGTGAATTTTCGCATTTTCTGAGCCCGCACATGACACAATCGGATTTTTAGTCAGACAAATAGGAAAATAGCGCATAGTTCTCTGAATGCTAAAAAAAGTATCAGTAGCCAATTTTTTTTGATAGAAGAAAAACCATTGTCGCATATAAAACGCAAAAAAAAAGTCGAGCGTTAACGATAAAATCTAAAGGATACCCATCTTTTTTACGTAGCCAGATATTTAGACGGATTGGACAAAACACAAAAATTTATGGACAAAGAAAGGACCTAGGAGTTTGAAATGCTTGAATGAGAAGAGAAAGTTGTCCTCACCGAAAAAGAGTAGACGTTCGCATCAACGTTGTATATATTCGACGACAGGCCTTCTTGTGGTGGTCTTTCTCTATTCATAGACGGTATGCTTGTAGTCTAGTTCTTCCTTCACTCGAATTTCATTTATATGTTGAAAGTATTTTGCTTCGAACCCGTTGCTGCGATCAACGCCGTCCCATTTGCGAGACGGTGGTATGTCGTATCGATTGGGCGGCCACCAGCCGTCAAATTTTTTGGTGTGGTCAGGAACTCTGGGTTTCTGTTCCTTGGACGATTTGTGCTTTTTTTTGTCAATTGAATCTTCTAACAAATAATCTGCGGAATTCCGAATCTTGTTAAGGGGATCATCCCAGAATTTCGCTCTTTTCCATTCTTCATCTCGTTCTTCGTCGTTCAATATACTACTAGAAGACGTGCGGTGTTCGGTGGAGTCAGGTCCAGGTGATGATTTTCTGCCGTCTGTATCTAAAATTTTACCTGTTCCCCACTCAATCTTCTCCTCTTCTGTAGGGCGTAGGCCCAGTTCTTGGCGCATCATCTGATTCAGCATGTCTAACTTCCTACCGCGGCGATCAGTGTACTCTGGTGGATCCATAGCAGAGGAAGGAGGATTAGATGAAGTGCGATCATCTATAAAAGGTAAATCTTCTCGATTAGCGACGAAAAAATTCGTTCTTTTAGGTGACAAATTTTGTCGCTTTCTAGGCGGCGATAAATCATCATCACGGTATCTTCTAGGTGGCAATAAGTCATCATCATGTCGTCTTCTAGGTGGCGATAGATGGTCATCATGTCGTCTTCTAGGTGGTGATAAATCGTCATGTCGTCTTCTAGGCGACGATAAGTCATCATCACGGCGCCTTCTAGGTGGCGATAGGTCATCATCATGTCGTCTTCTAGGCGACGATGAGTCATCATCACGGCGCCTTCTAGGTGGCGATAGGTCATCATCATGTCGTCTTCTAGGCGACGATGAGTCATCATCACGGCGCCTTCTAGGTGGCGATAGGTCATCATCATGTCGTCCTCTAGGTGGCGACAAAATTCCGTCATGCCGTCGTCTCCTAGGTGGAGATAAGTCATCGTCATGTCGCCCTTTAGGTGGTGATAGATCGTCATCATGTCGTCTTCTAGGCGGCGATGAAATTGCATCATACCGTCTTCGTCTAGGTGGCGATAAGTCATCATCATGTCGTCTTCTAGGTGGCGATAGATTGTCATCATGTCGTCTTCTAGGCGTCGACAAGTCATCATGTCGTCCTCTAGGTGGCGGTAAAATTCCGTCATGCCGTCGTCTTCTAGGTGGCGACAAGTTATCATGTCGTCTTCTAGGTGGTGATAAATCGTCATCATGTCGTCCTCTAGGCGGCGATAAGTCATCATCACGTCGTCTTCTAGGTGGCGACAAGTCATCACGTCGTCTTCTAGGTGGCGACAAGTCATCACGTCGTCTTCTAGGTGGTGATAAATCGTCATCATGTCGTCTTCTAGGCGACGATGAGTCATCATCACGGCGCCTTCTAGGTGGAGATAAGTCATCACCACGTCGTCTCCTAGGTGGCGACAAGTCATCATCATGTCGTCTTCTAGGCAGTAGCGAATCATTGTCTGAATCTACTTTGATGGACTGATGTACCTCATCTTCACCTTTTCTTGGTATCCATCCATGATCCTCATGTTTTTCTTCCAACGTCTGTCTTTCTCTATCTATTCAGACCGAGGGCAAATTCAGCTCTCTTAACACACCAAACTTCATTTGTATCGGGTCCCTCGGGTGCAAATGCGCCCATAACACCCTCGCGTACCAAGATACATACCTTCTTGATCTTCTTGTTCACACTGGCCATCCGACGGATCGAGGGGTCCTCTGAAGTCATCTGAAATTTTAATCCCCTGAAACTGCTTAACAGGTGCTACGTGTTTTTTTTTCTTCTTCTTGATTTCATAATCTCCAGAAACACCTTCAGAAGCCTCCAGGTACTGCTTCAGATACGCCCGACGTGCCGCAGACATTTTGAATCTAGATAAGACCTAAAATTTCTTTTTCACCACGCAAAAAAAAACCCTTACAGAGAGGACCGTTAGTTAGTTCCAGAAAGCCAGCCTAGAAGTCGGTTCAGGATAGAAGCTCACTAGCGGTGAGTTGTTTGAGCGGGAGACGGTCTCTCTGTTTGAAGTGTCAAACGGTAATTTTAAAAAGTGTTCAAAACCCAAGACTCTCAGACTATAAAAACACTCTCGATATCTGTGCACGTGCAATATCACATGCACGGAGGCGCTAAAGTGAAAGAGGTTATGTCCAAAATTAAATATGCGTCAGCTAGGTTATAATGTGTGTTTGCGGGTTGAGGTTTTTTTTTGACAATGTGTAAAATTTTTGGTTTCAGCTACGCGAAAATTTTCTCTCAGTGGTCGTTGGTGGCAGTGCCAAGGGCGGACCAGTCGGCTCATTCAAAAGCCCCTCAGAAATGCACGCCGCAAAACAAAAGGTCGCATTTCTCAGGAAATAGATAGTATTCAGGACGACGTTACGTTGGTCGGTCCTTTTTTTCTCCCCCCGCAATAAAATCTCAATGGTTTTTTCAAAGCCGAGTCACGCCTTACAAAGAAAAGCGCATTAGACAAAACTTTTTTTCTGGTCCTGAAAAGAGGGTTCGTGCGGGGAACCTTGTCAGCCTGACGGCCCTGGGAAAAAAGACCCGTACACCGCGGCTATCGGTTTAATGACCATACCCCATTCGGTGAGCAAACACGCGCACGTTGGAAAGTTTAACGGATGTTACAGTTATACGCGTTATACACCAGAAATGGTAGCAGTCAATAGGTACATATATACCTCAAATGCACAACTTGCTGTAGACCATGCACGATAGCAAACGCACTACTCGAGGGGACCTTCACGCTTGTTGTGGACGAAGCGTTCGCATAACCAACGAGAGCCAAAAAACAGAACGCAAACGATGTACATCGCGGATGCATACAAAGCCTTGTAACCCATATCGTTCATCTTTTCATGCGAATATTCACTGTCGCCGTTGATGGGCTCATAGTGCTTGAGCTCGAGCAAACCGATGGCCAGCTTTTAAATGTGTCAGAACCTGGCCAAAGGAAAACGAAAATCGCTCCGAGGACATTTGCCTACTAAGACGTACGAGACAAATTGCCGAAAATATAGAGAAAAAAAAGTAGAATCTGGCAACTGTATTGTAAAAAAAAAAGAGTTATTGACGGAACACAAAAAAGCAACGAGAAGACCGAACTCCTCGCGCCCAGTGTTCCTCGTCGGCAAGAAGCTGTGCCGAGACGGAGGCGCACAAAGAAACCTTGGGGGCTCTCGAACCCTGAGGAAAAAGAAACGTACATTGCAAGGGAATTTTAAAAAAATAGGATGTGATAAACATTTCTCTTCCTCAATAGACGAACTAAGAAAAAGCGGCAGTCGGGAGAAGGACGCTTGGAAGCCGTCGAATAGGTTTTTTCTTAAAAAAGGCAGAATCGGGCCAAGAGCATATGTGCCACACAAACAACTGGATCATCGGGTGCGATGACAGAAAGCGTGGTCAAAAAAAAAAAAAAGCAAAATTTAGGAACGGCTCTCTATCCCAGTTGAGCAGGGCGGGAGAGAGAGAAACTAGGACGCTCTGGAAGAAGGGCTACAAAACGCTACATTTGCTACAACAGCAACATTGGTCAGCGGCTTGTTCGCTAGCATCAGAAAAACTCTGACGCTGATTTTCACGATTCGAATTTTTGAAAAAGTCGGGTGAGTTGTAGTTCCCAGACAAGAGAGGAGAAGAAGACGTGGGACTAGATAAAGCAGACTTTGAAGTGTGATCAGTGTTTTTTTTTTTTGATGCGTCTCGCAGATACTCGCTTAGGATTTTGGTTTCAGACTTGGCACCTTGTTGCGAGAGAGTGTTAGATATTTGTCGAATAGAGGCGGACGGCCCCTTGATGACGTGGCTGCAGTGCGGCTTCCCGGACTTGAGGGTGCGCAGATGGGGTGGGTTGAACCGAAGCTTCAGAAACCATTCTTCGTCTTCCAAGATTAATCTTTTGTCCCCAATATAGTCGGTGGGAGGACACACGGTACACAGATACAGGTCAGACAGCTCTTCTCTCCAGACGACCTTCCACTCGAAGTGGCCCGTGCTATGTCGACTGGATTTGAGGAAGTACAGATAGGGCTTCGTAACCAGTAAGCAATTCTTTTTGACCATGAAATGAGCGATGTAGACGCTGGCTCGGTCTTGCCGTCCTTCGATATAACAAAGAATTAGTTGGCCAGTGGATTTTTCGGGATCGTAGACTGTCAAGATGTGATCCTCCCCGAAATATCGAGGCAGGCGAACGGGGGTGTAGGGTCGATTGTTCGCCAAAGCTGCATTGTTCTTGATGCCCTGAGCGGTACGAGAAACCAAGTCCACAATGCCAATCGTGGGTTTGAGAATGACACCTGTCAATCCTGTTTGCACCCCTTTCAAGAACCCAACGGCTCCTTCTTCCTTAGTGCCTCGAATGGGATCCATAATAACCCCGCTGAAACCCTTGTAGAAGCCCGAGGTTAGGCCGTGAATGCCGGACATCATGCCCTGCCTGGCATCAGTTATCGGCATCTGATTTCGAAAAGCACGCTTTCTCTGATAGTCGCTGTCAAAAGTAGCCTTGACGCCCGCCTCAGCCACGGTGTTCGTCAGTCGACTGGTCGTGTCGAACAAAACGTAAAGCGTCTTGAGAAGCAGCGATTTCGTCCCTTTGGCCAAGCCGCGACCAAACGCGCTCGGACTCTCCACTATGCCCATCGCGGGCTCGTAGAAGAAGTCTCGGACTCCTGTTCCCAAGTTCGAAACCAAAGAAACCGGATTCCCCAAGAAATCGGCCGACCCAAGGATCTTGTAACCTTGCTTGATCACTGACATCTTGTAGTGTGCCATGATGCGATTCAAAAGTTCTGTGTGCGACGTAGACACGTTCTGTAGCAGCAGCGCGTTCAACCTCACCGGCGCTCGGTCGATGCTCGTCAAGAACCCAAAGTAACCCATAAAACTCTCCAAAAAACTGGGCGCGTTCTCCTGCGTAGACAGCGCCGCGGAGTGACTGCGACCCTCGGACGTAGCCATGAACGACAAGTTCACTTTTACAGGATTCAAATGCAAAATCCGGAAGTAAAAAATGTCAGAAGACCTCAAATCTTCGTCGGTTATCACCGGAATTTGGTCGCTTGCACCGTTCTTCAGCCAGTTCCTCTCTTCCTTCAACAACGTCAGCCTGTACAGGTGATCGATCGCAAAGTTGGAAAATGCGAGTGTTTGAAAAATGCACACGTCGTGCAGGTTGATGTCAATCTCCTGTATTTGCATGCCAAAATACTTGAACTGCCACTGGTTCGGTACGCTCACGTCTTGAACAACCGACAACTGGAAAAACGGCAATTCGGACTTTGGTACAGCATACAACATAATCGGAAAAGGACTGAAGTACAGCTGGTTGTCGACCTGCATGCTTCGCACCTTCATGTAAAGCGTCTGCTCTAAACTCGACATCTGAGCTTCTAAAAATATAAACTGCATGGTCAAATAGAGAATCTCCTGCGGCTTCGTGTCTATAATAGACACACCAATTCCCCTTACCTCCATCTTAGCCATCAGCGTCACTTTGGGCTTCACCGTGCTCCTCTCCACCTCCGCTGGCCCGAAATCAGATATCACCAACTCCCTTTTCGCACCGACCAATCTCACTTCAAAGCTCAGCGCCCTCTTTCCCTGAAGTTGGTACAACGGAATGTCTGGATAGGCCCCAATCTCATCTAGGCTCAACTTCATCCTCTTGTTCTTCCCTGCCTCGGCTCTTATTACCAAAATCGGGGACTGCAGCTGCACTATGTCCCAATAATAGGGCATCGACTCCTGAGGGGGCAGCGAATACTCCCTCTCTTTGCATCCATCTTGGTAAAACACGACATGACAAGACGAATTGTTCGTGATCTGATAAGAGTTGACTACAAACGGGCATTTATCCGAGTCTCCGTCCCCAAATACCACAAACGTCACGGCATTCACCAACTTAATTACCAAATTCAAACACAATGTCTGACTGCCATCCTTCAAGTCCCTCAACTTCAGTTGACATTCGCCCACTATGTGCAGCAACAAACCGGCCGACCACGTGTACTTTTCCTCTAAGTCGCAGACCACCAACTTTCTGTCTTTTTGGCCCCTCGGCCAGTGAAACGGAATCTGCTCCCCACAGCCCAGCGCGTACGATTCGTCACACCCATCCTGCCTGTACCGCAGGGGCATCGACGCCCTGTTCACCAATATGCACGCCGGCTGGAGCTGCACGACCTTAGTTCTCCAAAACCGGCCAGGACCCGGGTGAACCAGAACCGAAAATTGGTAAAGTTCGGAATTTTCGCTTTCTGAATCTCTCACATATACTATTCCTTCGTTCTTTATCCCAATCGGAAATAACTTCGACCACTTCGAATTCCCTACCTTAATGCTCAAACTCTTCTTGTCATAGTAGTATACATTGTAGGCATATCCGTAATCGAGGTACTTCTTGTACGATCCTCTCTGATCAGACTTCGAATCCAGAGCGCTGCTTTCTAAATCTCTGCTCATCCTTTTTCCAGAGCTCTCTTGCGCTCCCACCTCCCCCCTATCCACCTCCCCTTTCTCGGCATATCTCACATCTAATCCAGTCTGGTTGATCAGCCAGTAATCCGCATAAACGTACAGTCCGCATCCCCCCTCACTAAATACGTTCAAATCCACCAACAAAGACAACCTTCTCTTTGATCCCTCCTTGCTCAACTTGATTGGAATCTCCTTTTTTTTGCTCGCCTTCTCCTTCTGTGTGTCGCCCAGAAACAGCTCGACCGGCTTACTCCATGCGTACCCCTCAATCCTTATGCTCAACCCTATCGTTGATAGATAGCCGGCTGTAGATTCCTTGGCCTTCTTGGGCACGGAAAACCACACCAAGTCCTTCGCCTCGAGTATCGGCAAAGAAATCGGGGGAGAAGCCTCCAAATTTTCACACATCGTGTGCACCATCTTCATCCACAGAGTCGAATACAACATGTTCTTAATCGTCAAATACGGACTAAACCTAACCTGCCTGTCCACCACGGACAACTGATTGTTCCGTACTCGACTTGTCTTCTCGCGGACTGCCACCGCCCACACCCTAGATTGCCGATTCGTCGTGTGTACATAGCTCATGGCTGTGACCGAGTCAACAAGCAACTCACCTTGCTTAGAAGAATCCCTCTCCATTTCAAACCAGTCGAACTCCTCTTCGGCCTTCGGCCGCATACGCACCGACTGCACCTCGGTAAACTCTAGCGGAATTGAGTAAGACGTTCGGGGGTCAATCGACTTGACGACTTTCTGACCGTTCTTACAAATTTGTGCGTAATCCAGCATGATCTCCAGCGGTACGCACGTCGCGTTGAAAAAAGTCCAATTGCCTCGCAAAACCACCTGCTTGTTGCCTCGATCGAACGAGACCTGCACCAGCAAGACAATCGATTGGTCGAACCGAGACAACCCATAAGCCATCACACTTGTCTTCGAAATCGGAACATTCAATATCTCTTGATACATCGGCTTGCAGGGAAAACTCAGATCCATCATGCAATCAGTCCATAAATTTTCCAATTGATTCCTGCCGACCAAAATCGGCATGGAGGCACTCTCTCCCGGACTCAGACGCTTTGTCATATTTTTCTCGCGCACATGCTTAAATAGATAGCACTCTATATCGTCGCCTGTTTGATTCGAAACCTGACACGATAACACCATATTTGACGAATCCTCATATTTTTGTATCGAAGAGGACGCCTTCGTTTTCTTGTCCCGCGACGAGCTGGCACCTATTTCGATATTATCCATCTCATCTTCTACCACTAGGGATCCCGGCCCGTTTTCCAACATCGATCTGAAATTCTTGTACAAGTTGAAAAGCTCAAACAACGTGTTCAGAAAGAACTTCGTCACGTTCAAGTTCAAAATCTCATTTGTCTTCAGGCTAACAGACGCAGTGTCGACATTTCTCAGCATCTGGACATCGAACTCCAGCGGCTCTAACACAGGCTCGTATACGTTCAGTGAGTCGTTGTGTGAGTTTACGATAGCCTTCGAAATAAAAGAACTCATGATCGTTCCATCTTCAAACACCGTCAAGCTCAACTGACTCGAGTCTAAGAGCAACTGAAGCACGGGACTCAATGCATTGTACTTTAAAAGATCATTCACCAAGTCCAACTGAATCAATCCGACTGAAGACGCCATCGAGACCACTACCTTGCAATTTTGCCTGATTTTAAATAGATTGTCTTCATCCAAAAAGCTATAGCTGCCTTCGGAATCAGCATTCTCCTCAACCTCGCTGTCCCCCTGAGCTAATCTAGAAACATCTTGATCGGTCTTTGCATTCTGCTCGCCTTTCAGCGCGTAAAACGTATCAATCAATGGCCTGTACTCGTTGTATACGTTCAGGAGCAAACTGATGTCGCTGTACGTCAGAATGGCATGCACGTTTCTGAAATTAGACCGGATCGCTGATGCACCGTTCAACAACTCCATCTCCATCTTAGCTGAAATTGGCTGCAACACTCTGATGTAATTGCTCTTATATGGATGCCGTCCAGCTGCCAATACGCATCTGTACATTTCTAGACTCCTCACCTCCAACTGGAACGACTGAGAGCCCTTTAGAGGCACAGAGCAATACTGAAACGCCGATTCACCAATAAACAAAGAAAACGCGTTCACTTTGTCCTCGCCATGTCTCTCGATGAAAAACAGCAATTCTGGAGACTCCAACGTAATACTAAATACCATTATGGCTGACATATCGGTACTCTGCTCTTGATTCTTCTGATCTGCTGATAATGCTTGCTCTTTCGGCCGCTTGGTCTGGCTCGAATCTTCCCCCGCCTGCATCATTTCTGACCTCAGCGTAGACAGCGTTTTGCTCGTGTTACACAAAATGCCCATCGAATACTCATATATATCTTTGATAGCGGATGGAATCAAATACAGCATTGGCTTACTCAACTTAAAACAAATATTCGTCGTGTTGGACTTGACTTCTTGCGTGTAATTCGCAGAAAACATAACGCTCTTTTGTGATTCACTGGCGAATTCTGCTGAAGCGTCCGATTCGCCGTTTGATTCAGGATCCTGAGGCCCCCAAATCAGAGAAAACCTCTTGGAAGCATTCGGCCTCAAATCTTCCATAATCACTTTCTTTAGCCAAAATTCCGTTGTCAATCTCCCGTTCGAAAACTGGCAATACACGAGGTCGGCGTCCACTATAGAAAACCGAAGCAGAGGACTAGACTCTTGTGAAGAGGGCTCTGACAAAGAGAGTGTTCGTAGGAGTATCAGAGATACTTGATTAAAATGCATGCGCATCTCTAGCGACTTGCTATTATCATCGTCGTCTTGGCCGGGCCCCGTTTGCATGGCATTCAGGTATGTTTCAACAGGGACAAACGATATGCCAGAAAGATAATATGCAATTTTTTCAACCTCAGCCTGACTGCTGAAATCCCCTGTTTCCTTAAGATTATCGTTTACTATCTGCAATCCGAGCTGAAGCTGAAACTCGGTAAGCGACATCTTAATTTGGTTTTTAACCGACAACTCCATATATATCGCTGGAACGTCAAGCTTCTTTACGTCACCCAACAACCTCTTCGTCACTATTAAAAGGTGATCTTGCTCAATAATCGACTGAGGCACCTCTTTGCCTTCAATGTACGAATAAGAAGTAAGCTTCGAGCCGGACACGCTGATCTCGCTCACGTCCAGCACCACCGGCTCCTCCTCAAATGAGTTTTTGACGATAATCTTCCCAAAATCCATCAACAAATATTCCTCGTGATGATTGCTGCGCGGCAAGATGATTGTGGGGTTATTTATGGACAAGGACAGCTTGACCTTCATTGAACTGTTCTTGGCCGTCTCGAGCATTTGAAAGTAGTAAAAACTAGTTGCTGTGGCCACCTCTCGCTTTATAATATCGAAGGCTCCAAAATAGTTCGTAAGCACCTTGTACATGGAATTGAACAGCAGGCATCTCAGTGAATTTAATTCGACCTTTAAGGACATGTCATAGCCAGGATAACTTGGTGAGTTGACATCGTGCTTGTAAATGTCAAAAGTCAGAGTCTTCTCTCCTTTGTCCACGTAAAAGACGTGACTCCATTTAGGTAAACAACTTCTCATGTATTGTATATCAATGCCTCCTAAGTACCCATCGATATGCATGGTTCCCTCCTCTCTTAAATCAACCATTGCATATGACGAATATAGCACGAAAACCATCAACGGCTTATTGCTCTGATTAAGAGACATCTGGACATTTCCCAAATCAGTATGAGCTACAAAAATAGAGCATTTGCCAGGTCTATTCGTCGAATGCTCGCTTGCCTTCGCGAGACTGAATTTTTGATAACCGCTTGTCGTGTCCTTCACCGTAACCTCGCTAGCCTGAGCTCGGGTGTCTTCGGAATTTTTCTTGTTGAGATAGGTCAAAAAATCGGAAACCGCTTGAAGCAGGCAGGCAATGGATACTCGATTGATATTCAAAAATACGTCACCTATTTTGGCCTTGATGTAATGATCGACATTTTCATACGCAGGCGAATCTCGGGGAGTGATAATGTATTCCAAGTATATGAGGTACTGAGTCGCGTCTTTTGTCTCTAATTCGCTCGCGGGCACGTCATACCCAGATCTAGCCAAGTAACCGGGCCTATTCTCTTCACTGAGAGCTATTGCATCTTCAACATTAAAATAACTCAACAGGAAAACGATGTATGTTCTCACATTCTGCTGGTGCCAGGTCATTTTTAGGTGCTTAAATTGGATTGTGACCAGAGGAGCGCTGGACGGCAATTCCAGGTCCTTATACTCTTTAACATTGCTATCATCAAATCGTGTGTTTCGCGCCGCCTTCAGTAACTCAATGTTAAAATCTTCAATTTCAAACTGAAAAGACACCAATTCGGTCGTATTTTGCGCCTCGTCCGACGCGTTGGTGTCGGAAGTACCTCTTTTTTTTTTTGCCTTCGAAGTGCTCGAGACATTAGGTGTGTGCGAACTGAAATATTCCTGCGCTGCATTCGACTCATTTTGTGGCAAAGGTGGTATGTACGATTTCGAAAATTCTGTACGGTTGCTTCTTTGAGTGACTCCTGTCCCCGTTTTACTATTAAGATTTTTTTGCGTAGTCGCCGACAGAAAAATTTCATAAATCCAGCTTACACGCCAGTCCAGTAACCGAATGTTGAGCCTTTGTAAGGCAGCATAAAGACTCAACTTGGGAAAATCAGATGGATAGCTACTTCGACGCATCTTCGCTTCAACATTGATACTAAATTTATCCACAATAGAATAAGTTTCGTCAAATTCCTTAACCTCCGACCATTTGGAATTCTTTCCTCCAAGCACCATCGCGTTCAGATCTGTAATAGACACTCTAAATCTGTCGCAAAATCGGTTTATAGCCTTTTCATATTCACTTTCTTCTGTCTCTCCAGTCTCATTTTTGGATTCATCAACTTCCGTGTTGACTGAGTTAATATTAATTTTACCCAGATCGATAGCAATAGCCGGACAATACGGATCTACGAAATTAATAGGTACCAAAATACGAGGTGCACTGAGCATCAAATTGATATTCAAAATTCTTGAACGATCCTCTGTGGTGCCTTCGATGAAGCTATGTTGAGTGCGCTTTTTCAATTCTTTCCAATTGTAGTTAGATGCAGAATTCAATTCATCAAAGCTTGAATCTCTTTCAAAAAATTCAATCGTTCTATCAAACAGTGAACGAGAAAAAATAATATCCAGTGGCTTTGCCATCAATTCAATGCCTATTACAGGAGGGGTAGACTCATCCTCGAATTTCTGATCAAAATTGAAACTCACAAAATTTTGTTCTTCATTCTGTCGGACCGTACTAGACCTTAACATTAAAAGCTCTTTACCGTTTAGGCTATGATATTCAGCTATGCTAATATCTTTCAAATTGCCAGTCACGCTCATATTACTGTCCGAGGTGTTCACTGACACATTAAATGATCTTAAAAGGCATGACAACAGGACAGGCGGGGTCACCGATTTGCCGCCACTGAGCTTCTCTTGGTCTGAGATGTCTTGCTGGAGCAACGAAAAAGAAATGTGTTGAAGTGTAAACTCGAATTTATTCTTAATGTTCCCATTTTTATAAACTAAAGTTGACTCTTCCTGATTTGCTGAATACCCAATTATTTCATGTAGCTCCTTCTTGGCCTGTTCTTCGTCATCTGCAATGTTTTCCTGGCCGAATGACAGCCAGCTGGTCAGCCAACCAAAATGAGATTGCTGTGCTTTTTCTCGCTCAATCGCATCATTCGCCAGTCGACGGAACATAAGAATATTTGAGTATTCTAAATTTTTTTCCAAATTCTCTAATTCTAGATCTTCGTACGAAGTAAACTTTGAAGTGTTTAAAAATTTCTTTTTATAAAGTTGAATGTATGTACGTCTGTCTTCAGAGAATTTTTCAATATGCTCCCAGGTGTAAACAGTTTTCTTTTTTTCGATAGGTGTTTTAATGCTGTCGATAGCATACTTCCACCACAGCCTAGGGTGGGTTGATGGGGAGGTGTTAGGTGGCGGCCGAAATTCCATGTACTCGAGGAACCGAACGTAGTAAGTAAAATAATTTAGTGCATTCAGAATTCGCTTATATTGACTCGAACTCAGCCCTAGGGCTGCTTTAGACAGCTCAGCACACACTTGGAACAAGGGAATCGACAAATCCTTCTTTTTGTTATAGATAGCCTTGAGGTTGCATGATAACGGATTCAATAAATAATAATGATTCATAGAAGGATTATCGCCAACGGGAATCATAGCATCTAACTTATCCTTAAGCTCTTCTATGTTTTCGTACTCAACAAACGATACATTGAAATTCTTTGTCGTATTCAAATAAATCCCAAAATCCTTTAAATCAACTAATTTATATATCATGTCTTTACCCACGTTCAAGAAAGTTGGATTCATATTTTCATCAGTGCTTTGTACGTGAAAATGGTCCAGCGTAATACCAAAAGAAAAGGGCTCACCTGGACTAGAAATGTCGTCTTCATAGAGGATATGAATTTTGTCAACAAAAATTTGAATGTTATCGGCTACAGTTGCAGTCATCCTCTCGAAAAATCCAGAATTTTTTTTATTTTCCTCTGCGTTATCAATTTCATTATAAAATTAGTTCCAAGCTTTAAAAGTGCATCTGCATTTTACATTTAAAAAAATTGTACCTACCTGTAATTTTTTCAAACCTATCTTGTCCTAAGGCATGTGCTATCTGTAACATCTGCTGTTTCATCAATTGAGTATTATGCTTGAATTCTTCTGCAGACTAAATAAAGGGTCAGTTCAAATGGTAGTACAACAAATAATGCTATAGAAAATTAGATGGCCTACCTGATCTCGACTTTTAGGAGACAAAACAACGTAAACACCACATATTCTGATGACCACGGGTTTGCTATTTAATGCGCTCCATGGAACTTGCATAATCAGGGTTTCAACATATCCTAAATAAAACGAATCAGGAAGCAGTAACATAACATAATCTTCTGTGAGCTCAAATACAGAAATTTTGTTTAGATTAAAACTAACGATAAAACGCTACCATCCTTGAATGAGATAAGAAGTTCTAATTGCTTAAATGCAGTTTTTTTGAGGCGCAGGTTCTTTAGCACTAAGTTCCCGGCTCTTAGATTGAATTTGAGATTTTCAGCATTTAATCCTAGAAAAACATTAAATTAGCAGAGTTCACAACATATGAAACAGCATAGTATGATATCCCATTTATATGCATAGTATTTAGTATGAGTACCTTCTATATATTCACCAAGGTATTTGGATAAAAGGGAGGAGGCGATTCGTTCAAGCATGGCATAAAAATGAAATAAAAACCTACGTCAAATATGCATTTTCCTTTGAGCTTATTTTTCGAGAAAGATTATATAGTTTTTGGTTTATCGAAGACACAAGAAATACGGTAAAGCCTCGTACCTCTGAAGGAAGTGTCCAATGAATTTATTGTCAAAACGAACGTTTATACGTTAATAAGAGAATGCAGCTAGTAGCTAATAATTTTGAACTTGCTTTTTTGTGTTTGTTCACATAATTCTTTTACCTATACCTATTTCTTTGGTCAATTGAATAAGATTCTTCATCAAAAAAATTGAGTCAGCATTCTAATTGTTAGCGTTGCCGACCCGATAGTTTATTTCAGTTTAAACGCATTTCAGACATAACTCTTAAAATAGTCTGGGCTTTGTTGTAAGCTAAGCTGTAGACGTTAGCAGCTGAGGGTTGAATGGTTGCGCCATATAGTGTGCATCTTAAGTGCACAATTGTAGTGAAGATAGAGGGACCTTGAATAAAATAATAGAATTTGTGCTGAATAATAATACAAGGTAATAGGATGGCAAAAAAGCCATGAATCTCAATAAAATATTACGTCTCATAGCATTAACCGTTTCTATTGAGACGGTAATTTTCAGAAGGAATTAGTAGTCAGGGTGAATTCAAAAAAAAAACAATCTATGTTTAGTGTACAAGACCGAATATAGTATATAAGAAAAGAAGAGGGGTGAAGGTATATTCTTGCTCATAGAGATCAGTTTGATGGTCTTTCTCTCCTAACACGCTTTTCTGTTAACTCATACAAAAAAATAGAGCCAGTAACCTGCAACATTTAAAATACCGTTATCATGTATGAGAAAACATAGTCTATAGACTGTCCCCTGATAGAATTCTTGTATAATTCAGACATTTCAGACAAAAAATTATGTTGTCGTCTAGAAGGTTTTGTGAAGGTAATAGTTTCGAAAACAGAGGTATGTTGTACAGACTGTTATATCAATTATCGCGAGTAGCCATTACAATGGACCCACCTTCATGCAATAGTTCATATAGAGATAGTCATTCCTTCATCTTGAACACATTTATTACGAGGCTACAGTGAAAAACCCGATTCAGAGGATTTACCTTCATTCGAGGCACACTACTGTTTATGTGGGGTAAAGCATTTTTCCTCACCAGCCTTTTTCTCTCTGATTGTCGTTGTTGTGCGAAACGAATGCCTTTACAAAGTTATCTGGTATTTCCGAACATCAAACAATGGCGATGACGCCAGATTGTCATAGAGCGGAGATGAACACGTACTTTCTCAAATCCTATTTGAAGTACACCTCTTTTTGATACTTTTTAGGTTTGCGAGGTCTCTTTGAAAATTTACCTCTGCCTATGATTCCTAATCGACACTAACAAGTTCAAATACTAAGTGTTGAATGAGAGGAAAAGCAATAGTTTCAAAAATATGTTTACATATATAATAAATCTAGATTCGGGCTTATATTTTTATAAATGCCAACCTCAAAAGCTTATTATTGTTTTTTAATTTCTAGTTTCAAAGGCCTTTTTGTTAAAAGAATTTGATCTCAAACCATCAATGAGCAACAGGGAAGATGCAGGCGAGCTATGCCCATTTATATCATATCCCTATCATATCCCATTACTGTTGCTGGCTAATAGCAGTACTTATATTTTTCATGGCGGTCTGACGCGCCTTCAATGATGAAGCCGACATAATAGTACGAAGGTCCGATACAATGTTTTTGGTTTTTCCAAAGTAAATAGTTTCCGTGGTCATTCGAAGCTTATTCTCCATATTCTCAATCATCCTCCCAAAGTTAGCTATGTGAGACTTCTGATTCTTCACAGGAAATGTACCTTCTTCTTGGCGCGTAAGGTTACCAGCTAAGCAAACGTCACCAGTTTGCTCGGTGTTGGTTTGAATTGAAAGCATGATAGTTGATGTCAGCTTGTACACCGTCGACTCTTTTTGATCAGCTATCTCAACGACATGAATAGAGTCCCAAGTGCCTCGCATGGGCTGGCCTTGCTTAGATTGGTCTTGGGCTGAATCAAAAAAGTCAGTAACGTTAATTTTGGCTTAAAAAGAGTTTTTTCTAACATCTTGTTCCCACCTACTTTTTTTAATAAGAACTACACCAGCGAGACCATCTGTAGTATCCCATAGATAGCAAGAAGAAAGACCTCCTTCAAAATAACTAAAAGATGTCAATCTACCAATTTAAGAAAGCGTAACAGAAAAATAAAATGCCACCTACAGCTCGCGGTATATGTCAAACGCCTCATTAGCCCAGATTTCTAGCTCTCTCAGAGCGGGGCTAGGCGTGATACCATCAGGAAATGGCGGTTGGTACTCGTTCGACCATGGAGACCTAACAGATAACCATAGTACATATGTTTTGAATTGGTTTTTGTTGCAGATTACGTAAAATAGACAATTAGCTCACGACCTCAAACCTGAAAGAGTAAAAACAACGAAGAATAATTTTGGTTTATTCTATCAAAATTAAGCAATGTTTGCTAATTTACCTACCTGTAAGAATCGCCATCTCTGTTATAATCACACAACAAAAAATCCTTCCCTTGCTTGTTGTCGTGCGCTATCTTCAAAGTCTGATCGACGCTACTCAAAAGTTCTTCTAGAATCTTTGGCACTAAGTCGCACAAATCATACAGATTTTCATCCGTATTTATCGGTGGAAGACGGCGCATCAAATCCAGTGCGTACTCTAGATTAGAAGACATAATTTATACGACGCAGACAGTTGAAATAAAAACTGTAAATTAATTTTCTTAGCATTTACTAACCTCTTTCTTTTTTTAATGTTTTCCTTGTAACAGTTTACTTCGTTATTTAATGCTAGTCTTAACTTCTGAAGCCCCTTTTTCTGTCATGTTTATACTTTAGTTCTGATATCTCTCATAATAAGCAACATGATTACCGGCTCGAAATATTTGGGCCTTTTGTGCCGTCTACTTGCACACGCACGTAATTCTGAAAATACTATACACAAACAAACGCCTACCCGATTTTTGTATAAATTGCATTTCCGACTTAACTACGCAACACTATGCCTGTCTCGCAGCTATTGCGTGCCAGGCACTCACCATCCTTCTAAGCGCTCGTCCAATAGGGTAAGGGGTAAATTGGCTCCTATCGAAAACCCTGAGCGCGCACACAGTGATAACGATTTACATACTGATCTATGCTTGCATGACAATAAAAAAGTTGAAAAAGTTGTTGAGCCGGTGGAAGAATGGATATCGGAGGCTGGGCGTAGAGAGCTGTCCCAAACTAGCGAAAATGTCACGATAGGCAAAATCGACCTCTTGCCAGAAGACAGAATTTTAACGCTTTTGTTTACATGTAAAATATGTGGGAAAAGATCTGCCCGCCAGTTTTCCAATCTTTCATACACCAAGGGGGTCGTCATCATACAATGCCCTGGCTGCAATAAGTATCATTTGATTGCTGACAATCTGGGCTGGTTTAAATTTGGCAAAAATGTCGAGGAAATGATAAAAGATGAAGGAACACTCGAGCGACTGACTTACTCATCGCTGGCTGATATTCCACCTGATTTGAGAAGCTTAGTGGAAGAAGCTCAGGCCGCTCGGCAGAAAGGCATCAAAGCTCGGGAAGAACGGAGAAAAAATATCAAAAAATGAGTTTTAAAATAGTTATTGTAATCGTCACTTTGGTATTCGGTCAATCGCTATTCGTAAATCTGTAAGCTATGGTGAATAAAAAAAATATTGAAGTAAACAAATTTTACTTGCATGTTTAGCATTTTCAATAGCCCATGTTTTTTACCGGGAAGAAAATATGCCTCAAGAACTCTAATTCGAGCACAGCAAGCGCTATTAGTACGTTAATGTCACGAAAATGTTTGTTTCAAAGGATTATCAAGCAAATTTTGTTCGTTTTTTGCCGCTTTTGTAATCGATACCCACCCAATTATTGTAACCTTCTTTTGTTATTTTGTCAACGATTAAGTCAACCATAGCCGTAAATCTAGAGAAGAAAGAGAAAAACAGCGAAAACGGCTTTTCCTAATAAAACTCGTACAATATCATTGGAGGATTTCTTTATCGATAATTAACTACAGAAAAGCTGTTTACTCTAACTGGGTATTTTTCAGATTGGCTGCTGAATCATCTTCCAGCCAAAATGAAAATCTCTCAGCCATATCTACCAGTAATTACGTCAACGAATGTTATATGAAAATATTGCGAGAGTTTCTTTTCTTTACAAAGAAAATTGATGACAGTTGCACCATTTTGAAAGATCTGATACCCGTTTTATCATCCCCTAAATACCTGGAACTTTCCTTACATGACGAGAATCGAGAGCAATGGATACTTCAAGTGTCTGACTTTTCTGGACTTATTTTGTCTAGTTTGGCCTACATTTATGACGTTGCGTTTCTTGATCAGTTGCTCGAATTCGTCTTCAAATTGACAAATCCGGAGTACTTTCATGTAGATAACGTCCAAATATCTGATGCAATCACCAAGTCAGCCAAGAAAATAGGCTTGCGATTGGTTCGAAAACACAATGGTTTAAAGCTACTTTCAAGCATGTCCTGGCAACAAGATTGTGAAACCTACCTTCGAATTCATTACCTAAGATTCATGATATGCTTTCGCATCTATATCTATTTTCAGCTAGGTGCGGACATGCATAAAGATTCTGCTATTCTGGCCGACCAAAACCGATTCATGTTCAACCTGTTGTCTTCGCAGCATGTTGACCACCTGTGTTCTCGAGAGTTCCCTGGATTTGCTAGCAGCGCATTTGAATGTATTCTTATGCTTCTAAAAATAGCAAGATTCAATCCTACTTGGTCTATATTGTCAGCTAACGGCGACAGTTACAAGCAGGTATCTAACTTTTTGATATACGCGATAAAGTTTTACCAAAAGAGCGGACAAGATTTAAAAGCTGGGAAACGATTTACCAAAGAATTATCGTATTATGTTGAGGCGTTTCATCAATTTTCTGACGAATACATAAAGGAAGTAGACGCTCGTATTGATTTAGAAGATGAGACTTGGAGTTACCATCAGGCAACTGAAAGATTCGCAGATATAAAATCGACTTTGGGTGCTTTAAAATCCTCGGTTAAGGCTTTTCTTCAGCTCAGAGTTGAAGAGGTTGGTCGTATGCCTGATTCTGAAGGGCTTGAGCTACACCTGTGCTCAGAAATTTCAAGCATAGCAAAACTGTTTTTTGTCATCCAGACGCACTCTAAGCTTTCACATATTATGAACGATCTTGCTGAGCCGGTCATATGTCTTTGGCCTCACATTCAACAAAAGTTTGTAGATGTACCTCTGTCCGCGACTGATTCTCGAGCACTGGTTTTGGCGTTTTTTTGCCTATGCTGCGAGCATGTTCTTTCTTCTGTTCCCTACCAAGAAATGGATGTGTTGTCGCTCTATCAAAGCCAAAAGCATCCGATGATGAAAAAACTGGTCGATTTGACTCAATTCCGGAATATTGTTTTGTTCTTAAAGGGTATACTAGTCTTTCGTGTAGAGCATCACCCATCAATGCCTATTCCAAATTCGTTCGTTGAATTTATGAAGGCGTTTAATAGGCTGATAAGAATTTTGAAAAAAAGAAACCACGCTATGAAAAGTGTCCTTCCTGACTCAGTTTTTACAATCGAGGAAATTGACTCTAAAAATTTGATAGACGAATCTGAGCCTCAAGCGATTATGAGCCTCCATGTGCCTTTCGTCATCCCCTTTCTCAAAAGGGTTGCTTTGTTTCACAAGCTCATAGAACAGGATAAGCATATGTCGTACAATGGCCTTTACGACGAATATTCAGTGCGCGTCATCTGCATTCAACGCGGAAATGGACTTTTGACAGATGCCTTCAACAAGCTGAATCCGTTACAAGGACAGCTTAAAGGGCCCATCAAGATAGAGTTCATGAGCGAACAAGGAGTAGCAGAGCCTGGCATCGATGGAGGCGGCTTACTTCGTGAATTCCTCTCAGAAGTGACCAAGTTGGCGTTCTCTCCTGACTACGGTCTTTTTTTGAGTACACCAGAAAATCAGCTTTATCCAAACCCAAAATCTGCTATTTATGTAGAAGACCATATTAGGAAGTTTACCTTTTTAGGCCGCCTTATAGGTAAATGCATTTACGAGATGATTTTGCTCGAATTGCCCCTAGCACCGTTCTTTTTAAGCTACCTTCTTGGATATCCGACGGGTATAGAGGACCTCAGATCTCTGGATTGTGAGTTGTATCGGGGCGTCAGAAAAATGCTGGATGATCCAAATGTCAGCGACTTGGGACTTTATTTTGTAGCGTCAACGGCTTTAGGTGGCGTTCAAGAGCTTGTTTCAGACGGGAGCAATGTTTCTGTCACCCCCGAGAATCGCAATTACTTTGCAAAACGCCTGACCAAATACAAGCTCGTTTCGTCGATTCGAGACCAGTCGGATGCATTTTTGGAGGGTTTAGCTGACATCATCAAGCTTGAATGGCTTCAGTTATTCAGTGAAGAAGAACTTATGATCGTTTTGTGCGGCGGAGGCCGTCTCGACGTCCAGGATCTTAAGGCGTACGCTACTTTTGGGAACGGTTTTCATGCAAATCATCATACTATCAGGATGCTTTGGGAGGTCCTAGAAGAGTTTTCTGACGAGCAACAGGAATTATTTTTGAAATTCACGACGTCCGTTTCAAGGCCTCCCGTTCTGGGCTTTGCAACTTTGAACCCTCCTTTTTGCATTCGTAAAAGCGAAAATACCACAGATTTTCTACCCACAGCCAACACCTGCTTTAACATGCTAAAGCTTCCTCCCTATAACAGCAAGAGACAACTCAGAGAAAAACTGCTTTACGCAATAACTTCTGGTGCTAGGTTTGAATTGAGCTGAAAAAGGCGTTCAGGGTGAGGAACTATAGACTTTTTTCATGCTGCAGCGACAAAGCGCTTATGCCCAGAAGTTGTCATGGGAGTATCTCCCCACCTCATCTCCGGCTCGGAAAAAAGAGCAGTACAAGCTTTTTTCGAGATGTTTACGAGCCAAGGGTCATTTTTAGCCGTTTCTCTGTCCCAAATTAGGGAAGCAATCGAATCTTTCTGGCGAGGCGACTCTGTGAGGGCGGTTCCGTCGCTCTGAGTTTGAAGGTGGCAGAGGTCCCCCGTAAACGGTCTTCACAATTTTACAACAGGTACAGAGGGGGGACACCGTCAAATAAACACAAGAATTATTCGGCTGCGCACATGTGTCAAAAAAAGAAGTCACGCCATTCTTGGCTCGATTTTCTGCGCAATATTTTTCATATTTAGTCCTCTCCCGACGGAGCATACGCCCCAGCTCGCCCCTACTTGGTGTGCTCGTTTCTGTCCCTCGCGAACAATCGACGGACTCGCTCGACACGTCGTGGGTCTAGGTCGAGGAGGGGTGCGCCGATCATGTTAACGGGTCATTGAGCGAACATGTGCACACACAATATCAACAAAGAGAGAGAGAGCTCATCAAAAGTACAAAAATTGTTTTTTGCATGTGAAATTTGCGCATAATGGGTATAGAGGAGACAGAATAGAAGGAGCAACGCCGCGTTGTTAGCAGAGACGCTTTTTGGTTTCATCCATAGAAAACTAGAGGTGCTGCACGCACAGGTAGTCCTTTTTGGAGATGGCGTATATCGAGAGAAAAATACACATAAAATTTGGCAGGGGTACTTGATAAATTGGAGGCTACAGCTACGACGCTCTATAAGTGAAGTCTTCGAAGTGGGCCTGTATGTTGTCGCTAGGATCGCTGCAGACGTCTGCCAGAGTCATTCCCAGAAATCCTTCGTCTATGCATACGATTGAGTTCGGGTCAGATACAGGAGGTTTGTAGGGTGGAGTCATTTTTCTTTGCTCGATGTCACTCCAGTTGATGGTGGAGAACCACGGGTGGGCTTTGATCTCGTTGATGTCTTGGAGTCGAGTTTCCGGGTTTTTGTCTAAGAACCTGGTGATCAAGTCTCTGGCGTCCTTGTTGATGTATTCTGGGATTTCGAGTTCTGCGGTGAGTTTGAGCGTGTACATGCGCTGGACGTCTTCGTCGTAGAACGGGGGCAGCCCGGTGAGCATTTCGAAGATGAAGGTGCCGAGAGACCACCAATCGACGACCTTGCCGTAGAGGGCGCCCTGAAGGACTTCTGGGGCGAGATACTCTGGTGTTCCGCAGAAGGTTCTTGTGCGAGCATTCGGTGAGTTGAGGCCTTGCTTGGACAACCCGAAATCGATCATCTTGATGTGCCCTTCGAAGTCCAGAAGGATGTTTTCTGGTTTTAGGTCTCGATATACTATTCCGTTTTGGTGCAAATACTCAAGGCCAGAGACAATTTCAGCGGCGTAAAATTTGGCTCTTTCTTCGCTAAAAGCGCCTTCTTGTTGAAGGTGGTAGAAGAGTTCGCCTCCATTAACGAAGTCCATGACTAAGTAGAGTTTATCAGGTGTTTGAAAAGAGAAGTGAAGGCACATCAAGTAGGGATGTTTCACGGTTTGCAGAATTTCCTTTTCCGCTTTGGTATGTTCTTGTTCCCCTCGTTCAATGATCGAACGTTTATTCAGAGACTTCATGGCGTAGACCTGCTTGGTCTTTTTGTGAAGGACTTGGACTACCTTCCCGAATGAGCCCTGGCCGATGACAGTGATCATCTCAAAATCGTCAATGATTACTTTGTCATCTGTATCAGGACCCAAATCCAAATTCTCGACGACCTCATTAACTGACTCCACTTCTTCCTTGATCATTTCTCCCAAGGGCACCAGTCTCTGCTTGGAAATCATGGGGTTCATAGGAGACGGGGCCATTCCATAATGCAGCGTCCCAGTGTTCTGATAAGCCGCTCTGGCCTGTTTAGATCTCAATATCGCTTTGGATAGATTGCTAGTTTTGAGGTGGTCCGACGACAAATATTTGTAGGTCAGCTGGTCCTCTTCCGTTACCGTGCGCACTTCGGCATCAGGAATACTCTTCTGAAAAGCTTCTAGCCATTCCTTCATTTCTCCCTCGTTATCAGCTATAAGGTGATATATTCTCTTGCGAGTGCCGAGCGCGATACAATTCTGGTGCTTTTTATATGAGATAATCTGGATGAATTCGACCCCGTCTAGCGGCACCGACCGCAGGGCCTTGTTATGCGTGGCCTCTTTCTGAAGCAACGGAAGAGAGAATTAGAATCGTTGCCGAGAACCGCGCGGGGCGCGTCTTTTTGAAGGTACGCACCTGGTTTTTGTAGTAGCATAGGCTGTCGGGGTACAGGACAAACCACCTCTTTTTCCAGTTTTTTCGGACGTTGCCCTGTTTGGTAAGGTAGCCTTGCTTGATAACAGACATCTTTAGCTCTCTTTCTGGGGAGCATGTGAGAGGAAAGACAAGCGCTAAAAAAAAAAGTTTCTAGTGACACCCCTTTTTTGTAGGTTTCTTTTTTTAAACTCGTGAGGCGTACAAATACTGCGTGCATATTGGGGGCGCGGAAACTGCGGTTGCCTAAAAACGGAGGGGGTGGGCTCAGGCAGCATTTGAATGGGTTCTCCATGCGCTGCGAATCCATGCGAGAGAGCGGGCGCGTTTTGCGCGGCGCCGTGGTCGAAAATTTTTCGCCCCGATGCCACACGGGGGGGACAGCGCTTTGTCGAGGTCGGACGTCCGCACGAGTGGTGCAGATGGAGCAGGCGTTCGTGACGGAGGGGGTGCTGCGGCAGCACCAGTGACAGACAGAGAAAATTTTCTGTACCCGAAATTTGCAGACAAGGAAAGGGCGAGTTTGCGCGCGGTTTTCTGTGTATTAGAGAATGGTCGTGGATAGAGAGCGCTTTATTTTTAGTTGTGCCGCTCAATACAAGGTGTTGGCGAATTTTTCTCTTCCTGTTTGCACAGTGATTTCGAGCTGAGGGAGCAGGTGGGCTTCGATTTTTTTGCGGGAGAGGAGCTTCTTTATCCGTTTGAGAAGTGGCTTGTAGCATTTTTTGGAGAAGGCGAGGAGGGCGGCTTGGAGTCCGAGCCATGCGACCGCGTCGTGACTGAGGACGCGGGTGCGGCGGTCGGCGGTCGGCGCTGACCTGGCTGAGCACTTCTGCTCAATGAACTCATTCAGCTTGTTGATTGCGCTGAGAATGACGCGGTACAAGTGTCGAGCGTTTGTCTTGTGTGTTTGCCGGGGGGGTTGGGGGTCCGCCGCCGCGGTGAGAGGGAGAGGGGGGTGGCGTTTGCGAAGGACGCACTGGTAGGAGCCCTGGTCTAGACAGCAGAGCTTGATCATGGCGAGTAAGAGGATGTGGAACGAGTTGAGGAGGATGGTGTCGGACGAGTTGAAGGACGCGTCGAACAGCATGGGGTGGGCTTTACACAAAATGGTAGAATTTATTTTTTCTAGGAGAGCTTTGCCAGGGCGAGGGGAGAATACGCGGGTGAGAGAGTCCCTGATGCGACGACCGACGAAGGAAAAGTCGCGTTGGACGTCTAGAGTGAGGGTGTCTAGCGCCCAGCCGCACCAGAGTATAGATGGGTGTGCGTCCCCGCTTTGCAGGTGGCATTTGGGCAGTGGTTTGTTTTGGCAGGCGTGGTCGAAGTTCACGACCGTTTTGGACGGGTTGCAGTAGCACCCGTAGTCGGCGAATCCGGCGTGCATTTTGTCGGCGAAGGATTTGGCTTGGAGGGGGTTGGTTGTGACGAACAAGAAGTCGTCGATCCAATGGAGTAGGAGCCAGTTTTCGCCAGGCGCGTCTGAGCGGTGGGGTGGTGGGCAGGCGGACGGCGAGGAGAATTCTCGAAGCTCGTTGCGTTCTAGGTGGGCGTAGTAGAGGCTACAGAGGAGAGCGGACGTCGTTGACCCCTGGGAGACCCCCTCGGCTTGCTTGTAGTAGCGTTTTTCGTCGCGAATGATGTTGAAAAAAATGTGTTGGTACAAGAGGTCTAGGAGGTCGTCGCGACGGACGGTGTCCGTTTTCACGCCGTCGGTGAAGATGACGTGTCGGAGGCGTTTGGAGAGTTCGGAAGCCACATGGGGGAATTGGGGGTGTTTAGAGGGGTGAAATATTTTTTTTTTCCACGAGCATTTGCATTGGTTGTGGTCGACCCGGGTTTGACTCCAAGTGATGCGCAGGTAGTGCTCGAGGTGAAGGACGTCGTTGGAGATTAGTTCGAATAGTCTGGTTTGCTTGATGTTGTCGTAGGCTCGCTCGAGGTCGACTTTGACGAAGTAGAGTTTTGGCAGGGCGCCGTCTGGTTTTTGGAGTTGTTGTTTGAAGTGCGATAGGCGGTGGTAGACTTCCTCGTCTTTGAGGACGCCGGAGGCCATGAGCTCGTCTTTGTTTTCTTGCTGTTCGAAGGTCAGTACTTCTTGGACTACTTTCATCGTGTCGTTGATGCTGGGGGCGTAGTCGGCGTGGAACGGGTTGGCGCGTTTCCTCCTGAAGTTGACGATGGGGCGAACGCCGTTTTTTTTGGGCAGAAAGCGGAAGTAGGAGAGTCCGAGTAGCCTGGAGTGCAGAAGTTCTTCCACGTTGGCGCTTTCGACTCGTTGGATGACGCCGCGCAGAGACAGGTCGCTGACGGCGTTGCGGTGTATGCGGGACCAGACTTCGCGCCTGTAGTAGAATACGCGAAGCTTGTGAGGGGCGGTTTCGGTGCAGTAGAAGCAGCCTCTGAGAAGGGTGAAGATCACTTCATTGAAGATCCATTTCAGCGCGGCTAGCATCAGGTTCCTCCTGACGTACATGTCGCTAGGGGGTAGGTGGTGAGTCTTAGAGGATGGGCGCGAGTCCTTGTAGAGCCAGACGACGTGGTTGAGCTTGATGCGGTTGAATATTTGCTCCGTGAAGAGCTGCTCGAAGCGTCCGAGGCGAATTACGGCGTCGATGCTGCTCTCGAACTGCGACCAGTTGTAGGCGGAGCAGAGCAGGTCTCGTGGCAGCAGAGACCTGACGACGTGCCTGACGAAGAGGAAGGCGTCGTAGTGAGGGACGTAGCAATTCGGGAGTTGGTTGTCGGGGATTAGCCAATGCAGCGGGACGTCTTTGGCGTCGATGAGTTCTTGCAGGAGCAGGTTTTCGTAGTGGTCGTCGAGCGGGTGCGAGGAGCGGTGCGGCGATGCGGGAGAAGTGGATAGGACGGGGCAGCGGGGCTCTCGGTTGTCGCGCGGACGAGGTGCGCGGTTGGGGAAGGGCGGGCGAGTCGCGGACGAGCGTTTGGGTCGAAGGGGACTTGTTTTTAACCGGTGTCTAGATGGAGGGTCTGAGGAGCCGGAAAGCGGGGCGCGTGGCGGGGGCAGCAGGTGGGGATGGTGGCGAGAGGGCGAGGTGGGGCCGCAGTTCTTGATAGGTGCATACTTTTGCAGAGCGGCGCAGAGAAGGATTTTTTTGCTGTTTTGAATGATTGACTTGGCGATTGGGAGAAACGAGTTGATTCTTGGCGGAATGCGAAGTCTGTGGGAGATGGAGAAGACGTGTCGCACGAGAGTTCGCGCGCCCTCGGTGGTGGGGTCGAGTTGTGCGAGAATCCATTCTTTAGGCATTTGTATCGTACTCGCGTGAGGGTTGTAGTAGAAGATTTTGTGTCGGAGCAGTTTGCAGAAGGCGGGCGTTTTGGCGCACCACGATGGGGCGGTTGGCGGGCGATTCGATGCGGGTTGGTGTCCGGAGGGCGGGGCGGGGCGCTTGGGAGGGGGCGCGGGGTTTGCGGAGGGCGTCAGAGAAGGTGTGAATTTGGTACAAGATTGTGACAGGAGGGTGGCGCGTTCGCTCGCGAGTGCGCGGTCGTCGACGGCGGCGCGGGTTTCTCGCTCGCTCTTGACGCGCTTGGCGGATGGGGCGAGGTCGCGCGGCGCGCGGGGTCGCTTGTTGGGGCGGTTTCGGAGAAGCTTGGCGGTCGAATTGTTGGCGCCACGACGCGGAGGCCCCTGCGAAGAGGAGGTGACGGGAACAACGAGGTTGTGCTTTAGAGAGAGGCTCGCGCCGGCGAGCTGGAGGTAGTTGCGATTGCTGAGGCTTTGGAAGACGGAGCAGTTTTTAAGAAGAAAAGCGACGAAATCGTCGCCTACTCGCTTGTGAAACAGGGACCAGGACGGACTTTTGAAGACGTTTGAAGTGGTGTTGATGAACTCGAGCTTGACCGAGTCCGTCTGGTCGCGCACGGTGCGGCAGTCGGAGTGGCAGTAGCCGAGTACCAGGACCTGGTGGCGGTTTCTGTGTTGGAGAAAAAAAGGGGCGATTACCGTTTTTATGATTTTTGGAATAGACGACGATGGTGGCGCGGGCCGGAACACCACGGGTTGCGTGAAAACGCCTTCATCCTGAGAGGCTGGAGGTGAGCTTGCGGTGCTTGGTCGAGTTCAGAGCCACCAGCTACAGGTGGCGTACCGGTACGACGAGGACGCCTTCCAAAACGGATCTGTATGCTTCAGGGTCTGACTGACGCAGTATGTCGGTCCTTTCGCCGGACTTCGACAGGTGGAGCTGCGTCGCGGGAGGTGAAAAGAGGCGTGATTAGGCTGTGTTTTTTTTTTGAGGTGCGCTCGCGAGGAGGCGGGACGGGTAGTCAAGGAAGGGGCGAGATTGATACCTTCGTGAATTCGGAGAGCGTATAGATGCTTGAGTTCGAAAAGATTCTGGAAAGGACGCCATCACTTGGCGTTTCGGCGAGAGTTTTCGGCGAGACTCGAGCACCGATTGAGACGCCGCTCATGCAAGGGGAAAAAATGGCTGTCTGTTGTTATCATTGGTTCAAAAAAAAAAAAAAAAAAAATCAGTGCCGCTTCGCGATTCGAGCGGCGTCAATGGCGCGGGGAACACAAGACGGCGGGAGCCGTCCTCGTCGAATGAGAGGTCTCGACACCACACTACGCGCCCTTCGCAGGTTGACGTTTCTCCGAGTGCCGGCCGCGCCCGCGAGAGCCGAAGAAGGTGATCGCCAGTCGGCGCTCGATGATTCCGCTCGGCCGCGGTTCGACTACGGGGCGCGTATAAAAATTTTTTGAGCTGCGTGAGGGGATCAGAACAGAGTTTTCGTCGTCTTGGCGCGTGCTCAGAGGGGGATTGGGCGACGGTGGGGCACATCGGGTTCGAGTTTTCCCCGGCCGGTGGCGATTTCAAACGGTCGGGGGAGTGTCACACAGCGCTTCTGTCCGGGAGTTCGGCACGGCTCGCGGTGGACTCCACGTGGTGGTGTTCGCCGATTTGACACGCTGCGAAAAGCGAGCTCTCAAAATTCGATTTTTTTTAGCACGCTTCAAATTTATTAGGGGCATTTCGGTTGTTACGGACGCGTGACTATGACGCAGGGTTTTAAAAAGCTCCAGCCCGACGCCCGTGAAAGAGCGTTGGCAAAGGCCAAGGCGAGCGCTAGGAGGAAGAGTGCGTGAGGCGCTGTTTTTGCGGAGCATTTTCCTTTTTTTTTTTTTTTTTTTGACAGGCCTGAATTTGGATTTCGCCATGCAGAACTTCTCGTGCGAGCGAAGAAGCGGAGCTCGAACGCGGAGAAGGAGGAGAGAAATGTACGGGTTGACGGTTATCATAAGGTCTTTCTTCATCTCTGTGTCTAACCTCAAAATTCTGGAACGCAGAAACTCACAAAGCTCATCAATAAAAACATTGAGGCCGAGATGATCGCCAGAGTTGAGAAAGACACGCCTGGAGTGCTGTCGACGGTCAAAACGAAGGCGCATCACGGTAAGAGAAAGTGACAGCTGTAGAGAAAAAAAAATTGGCGAATGCGCTCTCTTCACGAGGCTCTGACGCTAGAATAAAAACGCTTCCTGTTCGTATGATGTCAATTTTTTTTTTTTAGCCGCACGAGAAATGGTGTCTCGAGTGCGGCCTGAAATTTTTAGTTTTGAGAGGTGGCAGCATGCCGTAGATTCCTTCGTCTGCGATTTTCTTCTTGCACACAGAGCAGGCTGCAGTGAAGATGTCTTCATATGATAGGGTCCATAGCAACAGCGACATTAGAGGGTTTGAGTGGTACTGATTGAAAAACTGAAGTGCTTCTGACGCGTAGTCTGTCAGCCTACAAAACACGGGATGACTGCTCTGGGCTCGAGAAGCGCCGTCGGTTGACTCTTCGCATGACAGTACGCATATTTTTTTTAAATGTTTTACATTGTTTTTGAAGGTCGTCAAAGAGATAAGGGCGGTGAAAAGTCGCGGTCTGATCTCGAGTCGGAGCTGAATGGTTCGTAGTTGAGGGTTTGGGTGGTTTTGGACGCGTTCGTCGGCGTGGGTTTGGGCATCGGGATAGGGGGAAAAGTTGGATGCCTCCAATTGGATTCGGTCTCCCTTGAGTTGCTTGACTTCGGCGATGATGGATTCGAGATTGCAGCTAGAGTGTGTCAGGCATTCTAGTCGGGGGAGAAAGGTGCAAATGCACTAAGCGAAAGGTGTTGTTCTCGTACAATTCGTCGATTGGAGGTTTTTTAAGGAAGTTGAATGAGTTTAGAGAGTAGGCTTTTAGTTTGTTTGCGAAGATCCTTTAAAGAGAAAACGATTTAGAGTGAGGCTCGAAGTAGCCTGAGCGTGGGCCCCTTGTTGAGCGTACAAGTTGGCATTTTCCATGAATTTTCGGCGTTTTTTTCTGTGAGATGCGATTTCGTTGATTGTGTCCGGAGCGTGTCTTTGTCGGGAGCAGTTTACGCGGGGTGTTTCGAAGAAGGAGTAGTCGGCGTTGGAGAGGGCTTCGATCGAGCGGAAGACTGGCTTGAAGACGCTTGAAGTCAATTTGTCGATGTCTGAGAGCAGAAGCAGGAAAAAAAAAATTATTGGATTGGAAACAAGTGTCATGTCCAGAGAGGCGAAGGGGCAGGGAGGCTGGACCTCGGGGTTGGTGGAGAGGGGGACGTACTGGTCGATTCTGGGGGAAGTATTGCTAATCTGGAGAAGTTTTCGAAGGCTTTCATTACTTCCGAGCGAATTGCGCTTAGCTTGAGGTCGAGAAAATAGAGTGGGTAGGTGAGCTCTGCGGATTGGCGGCGAGGTGTTCGAGAGGCGCGTACTTTGAGCAGCGATTCGTTGATCGCATAGAGTTTAGAGAATTCGTCTTCGACCTGGTCCGAACAGTTCATGAAGGGGGTAGGGAGTGTGAGTGCTGTTTTGGAGACACAGGTAAATGAAACTTTTTTGGTTTGTTGCACAGATGCGAAAGCGTTTTTTGTAATTTTTATTTATTTTATTTTATTTTATATTTTTTTTTTTTTGAGTTGGGATGGATGTAGATTTTATTTGGAGATTGGAGGTCGCAAAATGCAGGATCAGGCCGCGCCGTCGATGGAGTATGTCAGGTCGTTGATTAGGCGTTACGACGGTTTTCCGAACGAGAAGGTTGTGTTTCGAGACATACACCCGATTGTATACGATCCGCGGGCGCGCAGGTGGATCAAGGATTTTCTGACGGAGAGATACAAATGCAAGTGGGTGGAGAGGAGGTGCAGCTGAGAGGGAGAGTGGTGCTGCGGTTTGGACTGACCCTTTTTTTTTTTTACAGCGCAGAGGCTCGACGCGGTGTTGGGGTTGGAGTCTAGGGGGTATTACTTTGGGTTGCTGTTGGCGGACGCGCTGGAGCTTCCGTTCGTGCCGTTCCGGAAGGCGGGGAAGCTCCCGGGGGAGTGCGGCATGCGTTCGTACAGCACGGAGTATGGGGAGTGCACGATAGAGGTGCAGAAGGATGCGGTGAAGAGTGGATGGAGAGTGGCGATTATAGACGACATCATAGCGATGGGGGGGACGGCGAAGGCGTCGTGCGAGTTGGCGAGAGAGTTGGGGCTTGAGGTGGTGGAGTTTTTCGTGGTGGCGGAGTTGAAGGATCTGAAGGGGAGGAGTCGCTTGTCGGGGGAGGTTCCATTTTTTTCGCTGTTCGAGTTGTGAGGTGGGGGTTGGAGTGGCGTTGTTGTGTTGTAGAGAGGAGTAGAGCGCTCTGAGGCGGCGGTTGGAAAAAAAAAAAAAAGTTTTTTTAGGGGTGGGAGTTTTTTTTTTTTTCGGGGGCGTGTGTGGGGAGCATATAGGTGTTTTTGCGCGGGGCGGGGGGCATTTTTTTTAGGGTTTGTTGTGTCCGGCGAGGGCCGGGGGTGACGTTGGCGAGTCGCAGGTAGTGCATTAGGTGCATGGACGGGCCGACGAGAAGGCGCGAAGTGGAGGAGGAGAGCGAGAGTGGAGTGGCGGAGTTCAAGAGGCCGAGTCGAGGGTTGCCGAGGGGGTGCGAGGAGCGGCGCTCGGGAGAGAGGAGGAGGGGGGAGGTGGGACGGGACGAGAGAGAGAGTGGGGGGAGGCGGTTTAGGATGCAGAGGAGGCCGATAACGCCGTCGCACCCGGGAGGGATTAATTACGAGACGAAGCAGAGGATAGAAGAGAGGAAGAGGAGGGACAGGATGCGTCGGCCGGAGGGGGAGCGGGGAGAGGTGGGGGAGAGACAAGAGGAGTGGTTGAGGCGAGGGAGGAGGCGGGAGTTGCAGAGGGAGGGAGAGAGGAGGTGGTTGGAGGTGGAGGGGCGTCGAGAGAGAGAGGGGAGGGGGGGTGGGGGGTCAGGCGCGGGGAGGAGTGGCGAGTCGTGGAGAGGGGGGGGGCGTGGAGGTGGGGGAGGGCGAGGTGGAGTACGATGGGGGGAGGGAGGGCGAGAGGTTTGAGGGGGAGTTTTACGGGATGGAGGAGGGTGGGGCGGTGGCGGGGAGTGGGGAGGGGGCGTTTTTGGGCGACGAGGAGAAGATTAGAGCGTTCGAGGAGAGGTTGGAGGAGGGTCGGCAGGAGAAGTTGGGTTTGGGGGTTCACAGGCACCGGGTGGCGCCGGGGACGGAGGCGAAGATGAAGGACAGGAACAGGTGGGAGGAGGATCGTTTATTGGCGTCTGGGATCATGCAGAGGGTGAACGTGGAGTTGCCGACGGAGTTGGAGTCGGAGACGGACGTGAGGGTGCATTTGGTGGTGCAGAACACGAAGCCGCCGTTTTTGGACGGGAGGGTTAGTTTTACGAAGGTGACGGAGCCGGTGGTGCCGGTGAAGGACCCGACGTCGGACATCGCGGTGCTGAGTCGGAAGGGGAGCAAGTTGTTGAGGGAGACGCGGGAGAAGAAGGAGAGGTTGGAGAGTTTGAAGAATTTTTGGGAGTTGGCGGGGAGCAAGATGGGCGCGCTGATAGGCCACCAGGGGAGGGCGGCGAAGGGGGAGGGGGAGGAGGAGGGGCAGGCGAACGTGTATGCGGTGGCGAGCGCGAAGTCGGTGATGACGGAGGAGAAGAGGGAGAGGATTCGGAGACAGAAGGAGTCGTTGCCGATATACGCGTGCAGGAAGGAGCTGTTGCAGTTGATTCGCGAGAGCAACATCGTGATAGTGATTGGAGAGACGGGGAGCGGGAAGACGACGCAGATGACGCAGTACCTGTACGAGAGCGGGTACGCTCGGCACGGGATGATTGGGTGCACGCAGCCGCGGCGAGTGGCGGCGGTGTCGGTGGCGCGTCGAGTGAGCGAGGAGATGGACGTGCAGGTGGGCGGGTTGGTGGGGTACACGATTCGGTTCGAGGACATGACGAGCGAGGCGACGCGGATTCGGTACATGACGGACGGCGTGTTGGTGCGGGAGTCGCTGCGCGACCCGGACCTGGACCAGTACAAGGTGATCATCATGGACGAGGCGCACGAGCGGGCGCTGAACACGGACGTGCTGTTCGGGATACTGAAGAAGATAGCGCAGAGGAGGTGCGACCTGAAGCTGATCGTGACGTCGGCGACGATGGACGCGGAGAAGTTTTCCCGTTTTTTCGGGAATGTCCCGACGTTCCGGATTCCGGGGCGGACATTTCCGGTGGAGATTTTGTACACGAAGACGCCGGTGGAGGACTACGTGGAGGCGGCGGTGGCGCAGTCGCTGCAGATCCACGTGAGTCGGGGAGCGGGGGACATACTGGTGTTCATGACGGGGCAGGAGGACGTGGAGATGACGTGCATGTTGATCCAGGAGGGGTTGTCGAAGTTGGGGAGGGACGTGCGCCCGATGGTGGTGTTGCCGATGTACTCGCAGTTGTCGGCGGAGCTGCAGAACCGAGCGTTCCAGGACTTGCCGCCGAACGTGAGGAAGTTGATTGTGGCGACGAACATTGCGGAGACGTCGCTGACGGTGGACGGCGTGTTGTACGTGATTGACTCGGGGTTTATCAAGTTGAAGATTTACAGTCCGCGGATAGGGATGGACGTGCTGCAGGTGTTCCCGATATCGAGGGCGTCGGCGGACCAGAGGGCGGGGAGGGCGGGGAGGACGGGGCCGGGGGTGTGTTACCGGTTGTTCACGGAGAGGATGTACAGAGACGAGTTGTTGTCGACGACGGTGCCGGAGATCCAGAGGACGCACTTGGCGAACGTGGTGCTGTTGCTGAAGTCGATTGGGATAGAGGACTTGCTGGAGTTCGAGTTCATGGACCCGCCGCCGCAGGACAACATCCAGCAGTCGCTGTACCACCTATGGATATTGGGGGCGTTGGACGACAGGGGGGCGTTGTTGCCGCTGGGGCGTCGGATGTGCGAGTTTCCGCTGGACCCGCCGTTGTCGAAGATGCTGATCATGTCGGAGAGGATGGGTTGTTCGAGCGAGATGGTGGTGATCGTGTCGATGTTGAGCGTGCCGAGCGTGTTCGTGAGGCCGAAGGAGAGGGCGGAGGAGAGCGACATGGCGAGGGAGAAGTTCATGGTGCCGGAGTCGGACCACCTGACATTGTTGTTCGTGTACCAGCAGTGGAAGTCGAGCGGGTATTCGGCGAAGTGGTGCGTGGAGAATTTCGTGCAGTACAAGGCGATGCGGCGCGTGCAGGAGATACACGGCCAGATTTTGGACATCATGCAGAGCGGGAAGATGAGGATAGTCAGTTGCAAGGGTCGTTGGGACCCGATTAGAGAGACGATATGTTCGGCGTACTTCCAGAACGCGGCGAGGATGAAGGGGATTGGGGAGTACATCAACTTGCGGTCTGGGATTCCGTGTTACTTGCACCCGACGTCGTCGCTTTACGGACTGGGGTACACGCCGGAGTACATAGTGTACCACGAGTTGGTGTACACGACGAAGGAGTACATGCAGTGCGTGACGGCGGTGGACCCGCACTGGCTGGTGAAGTTGGGGCCGATGTTTTACTCGGTGAAGGAGAGCCAGTTCGCGTCGTCGTTGTCGTCGTCGTCGTCGCCGGCGGAGGAGGGGGGAGGGGGGGCCGGCGCGAGGAGGCGCGAGGAGGCGCCGCGGGAGGAGGAGGGGGGGGAGGCGCCGGAGGGGGGCGGCGCGAGGAGGGCGGGGGGACTGGAGGAGATTTGCTTCGTTGGGTCGAAGACGCCGCGAGTCAAGAGAAAGAGGTGGGTTTAGGGTGGAAAGAAAATAAAAAAAAAGGGCGAGACCAGTGTGTGTGTGGTAGGCGCTGTACGCGCAAGGGGGTTTACAGGTAGGTGGGTTGAGGGAGAGAGATGGGAAAAAACTAAAAAAAAAGAAGTGGGCGAGTCCTCTGTGTATGGGGGCGAGCGCTGTACGCATAAAGGGGTTTACAGGTAGGTGGGTCAAGGGGGAGAGATGGGAAAAAACTAAAAAAACTAAAAAAAGTGGGCGAGCCCTCTGTGTATGTAGAGGGGGTAGGCACTGTACATGTAAAGGAGTTTACAGATAAGTGAGTTAAGGGGGAGGGGTGGAAAATAAACAAATAAAAAAAAGTAGGCGAACCCACTGTGTGTGTGTGGGAGGGTAGGCGCTGTACGTGTAACAGCGTTTACAGATAGGCAGGTCAAGGAGGAGAGGTGGAAAATAAAAAAAAAAAGTAGGCGAACCCACTGTGTGTGTGTGAGAGGGTAGGCGCTGTACGCATAAAGGGGTTTACAAGTGGGTTTAGGGAGAGGAGTGGAAAATGAACAAATAAAAAAAAGTAGGCGAACCCACTGTGTGTGTGGGAGGGTAGGCGCTGTACGTGTAACAGCTTTTACAGGTAGATGGGTTAAGGGGGAGGGGTGGAAAATAAACAAATAAAAAAAAGTAGGCGAACCCACTGTGTGTGTGGGAGGGTAGGCGCTGTACGTGTAACAGCTTTTACAGGTAGATGGGTTAAGGGGGAGGGGTGAAAAATAAATAAATAAAAAAAAGTAGGCGAACCCACTGTGTGTGTGGGAGGGTAGGCGCTGTACGCACAAAGGGGTTTACAAGTGGGTTTAGGGAGAGGAGCGTAAAAAAAAATAAAGAGTAGTCGAGCCCTGTGTGTGTGTGGGAGGGTAGGGGCTGTACGCATAAAGTTTACAAGTGGGTTTAGGGAGAGGAGTGGAAAATGAACAAATAAAAAAAAGTAGGCGAACCCACTGTGTGTGTGGGAGGGTAGGCGCTGTACGTGTAACAGCTTTTACAGGTAGATGGGTTAAGGGGGAGGGGTGGAAAATAAACAAATAAAAAAAAGTAGGCGAACCCACTGTGTGTGTGGGAGGGTAGGCGCTGTACGTGTAACAGCTTTTACAGGTAGATGGGTTAAGGGGGAGGGGTGAAAAATAAATAAATAAAAAAAAGTAGGCGAACCCACTGTGTGTGTGGGAGGGTAGGCGCTGTACGCACAAAGGGGTTTACAAGTGGGTTTAGGGAGAGGAGCGTAAAAAAAAATAAAGAGTAGTCGAGCCCTGTGTGTGTGTGGGAGGGTAGGGGCTGTACGCATAAAGTTTACAAGTGGGTTTAGGGAGAGGAGTGGAAAATGAACAAATAAAAAAAAGTAGGCGAACCCACTGTGTGTGTGGGAGGGTAGGCGCTGTACGCATAAGGGGTTTACAAGTGAGTTTAGGGAGAGGAGTGGAAAATGAACAAATAAAAAGTAGTCGAGCCCTGTGTGTGTGTGGGAGGGTAGGCGCTGTACGTATAAAGGGGTTTACAAGTGGGTTTAGGGAGAGGAGTGGAAAATAAACAAATAAAAAAAAGTAGGCGAACCCACTGTGTGTGTGGGAGGGTAGGCGCTGTACGCACAAAGGGGTTTACAAGTGGGTTTAGGGAGAGGAGTGGAAAATGAACAAATAAAAAGTAGGCGAACCCACTGTGTGTGTGGGAGGGTAGGCGCTGTACGCATAAAGTTTACAAGTGGGTTTAGGGAGAGGAGTGGAAAATGAACAAATAAAAAAAAGTAGGCGAACCCACTGTGTGTGTGGGAGGGTAGGCGCTGTACGTGTAACAGCGTTTACAGATAGGTGGGTCAAGGGGGAGAGGTGAAAAATAAACAAATAAAAAAAAGTAGTCGAGCCCTGTGTGTGTGTGGGAGGGTAGGCGCTGTACGCATAAAGGGGTTTACAAGTGGGTTTAGGGAGAGGAGCGTAAAAAAAAATAAAGAGTAGTCGAGCCCTGTGTGTGTGTGGGAGGGTAGGCGCTGTACGCATAAAGTTTACAAGTGGGTTTAGGGAGAGGAGTGGAAAATAAACAAATAAAAAAAAGTAGGCGAACCCACTGTGTGTGTGGGAGGGTAGGCGCTGTACGCACAAAGGGGTTTACAAGTGGGTTTAGGGAGAGGAGTGGAAAATAAACAAATAAAAAAAAGTAGGCGAACCCACTGTGTGTGTGTGTATAGTAGGATAAATAAAAAGAAAGTAGTCGAGCTCTGTGTGTGTGTATAGTGGGCGCTGTACATGTAAAGGGGTTTACAGGTGGTTTGGAGAGAAGGAGGTGGCGCCGGGCGGCTGGTAGGTGGGGAGGGGGGCGCCCTTTGGGTTGACGGGGGCGGTGGCTTGTTTGATGGTGGTAGTGAACCGGAGGGACGACGGCTTTTGCGGGGGGGGCGCGAGGTGTGTGGCGGGGATGGAGTTGGAGAGCTGGGAGGGTGGCGCGTCGGGAGCGGGGCTGTTTTGTTGGTGGGGGGCCGGTGGTTGAGCTTGCAGGTAGTTGTTATTGGGGAGGACGGGGGGTTGGCGGGCGCTAGGTGGGGGGGTCATGAGGTGCCTGGGACGGGTGTAGTGAGAGGACTGGTGGACATTAGGCGGGGGTGCGACGGAGGAGGCTCGAGGTGGGGGTGCGATGGAAGAGGTTTGAGGCATGGAGGGGGAGGGTGGAGGCATCACGGAGGAGGGCTGGGGCGAAGGCGCGGCGGAGGTGGTTCGCGGTGGGGGCATGGCGGAGGTGGATTGAGGCATGGCGGAGATGGGTGGAGGCGCGACGGAGGAGATTCGAGGTGGGGGCATGGCGGAGGCGGGATGAGGCGCAGTGGAGGAAGTTCGAGGTGGGGGCACGGCGGAGGTGGCTTGGGGCATGGCGGAGGCGGGCGGAGGCATCACGGAGGAGGGCTGGGGCGAAGGCGCGGCGGAGGTGGTTCGCGGTGGGGGCACGGCGGAGGTGGGCGGAGGCATCATGGAGGAGGGCTGGGGCGAGGGCGCGGCGGAGGTGGTTCGCGGTGGGGGCGCGACGGAGGTGGTTTGAGGCACGACGGGGGTGGTTCGAGGTGGGGGCATCATGGAGGAGGGCTGAGGCGAAGGCGCGGCGGAGGGAGTTCGAGGTGGGGGCATCATGGAGGAGGGCTGGGGCGAAGGCGCGGCGGAGGGAGTTCGAGGTGGGGGCGCCATCATAAGGGAGGAATGGAACGAAGGCGCGGCGGAAGAGGAAGGTTGCGGCGGGGGCGCGACGGAGCGGTACCGAGGCGGGCCCATGAGGGGCGTGGCTCTAGAGGGATGTGCGGCGGAGGCGGAGGGTTGAGGCGGCGCGGTGATGGAGGGCTGGAGCGACGGCGAAGTGGAAGGAGGCGGTTGGCGGAGTTGGGCGACCGGCGGTTGGCGGTAGCGAGGTGCCGGAGATTGGCGCTGAGAGACCGGGGGTTGATAGCGGTGGTGTTGGTAGGGCGCGGAGGGGGGCTGGTAATGGGAGGTCTGCGGGACGCTTTCGAGGCTGGGCGGGGGGTTGGCACCTTCGAAATAGGGCCCAGCTCTTTGATTATAGGCGTCGGCGCGCGGCGGTCGCTGGTATCTGGACTGTTCGGCAGACGAGGCACCCTGGATGCCGGCGAGCGGGAGATTGACGTGGCGGACCTGGTAGGGGAACTTGGGCCTTTCTGGGAAGCAGGACCGTGCGACGTCGGCGGGAAGAGAGTAATAAACGCGGTCGACGATGGAGTCGACAATCGCGGAATCCGACAAACGCTGGACCTTGGCCAAATAGGACACGGCGGTTTCCAGCTGTCCCTGAGACACGAGGATGAGCGCGTACTGAGTGTACTTGAGCTGCATGCAAAGCGGCACGGAATGCTCCTCCGACCTGGAGACGACGGACGCCAGAATGACGTACTTGGCGATGAGCATTTGGAGCTTGAAAACGTAGTCGTCTCCCTTGCAACTCTCGAGCTCTCTGACCCAAATCAGAGACGCCTTCTCCAAAGCACCCGCGCACACGTAGCAAGTCTCCGCCGCCGAGCACTGTTGGCCCTCAACCAGTCGATCTCCCAATCGCGCGCACAGAGACTCGAACTCCTGGTCCGGCGCGTACGTGCAAATCACGGCGAGCCCCTCCTTCCAGTTCTCGAGCTCCACGTTGTCGACGAACGACGAAAAGTGCTGGCCAGATATCACGTGCATCAACGCCACCTCCAAACGACCTCTGTTCTGTCTAAAATACATCTCCTGCACCTGACTCCACAACTCCTGTCCGCCCATGGACGCCACCATCAACGCGTCCGCCATGCTGCCCTTCCTGAGGTACCACTCCACAACCGTCTTCAACTCGCCCACCACCATCGCGTTGCAGACCTCCGCCTCGCCCCCCTCCAACTCGCCAAACTTCAAACTCCCCGGCGAAAGCGAAAACTTGAACTCCGCTGTCCCCTGCAGCGACGCCGCCCCCAGCTGCTCTCCCCCCTCTCTCTGCACCGACAAAATGTGCTCGAAATGTCCCACATCCTCGTCCACAAACAGCGGCTGGTTCGCAGACTCGCAAAGCGGCTTCAACACCCCCCCAGACTTCTCCTCCTCCTCCTCCATCGACTCCGACTCCGACTCGTTCCCCAAATACAACGTCTCCAGATCCGGCAGGTCCTTCATCTGCTCCCTCAACCTCTCCCCTATCTCCTTCGCGTCCAGCCCCAAGCGCGCGAGCGTCGCCTGTCTCCTCTGACCCGACAAAAACGCCCTCACCAACTCCCACGTCCCCCTCTCCCCCTCCGGCACGCACTCCACCATCCGGGCGCACGCACCCTCCACGTCCGACCCCAACGCCGCCTCCAGCACCGACGCCCTCCTGGAAAACTCCGGATCCGCCTCCACCCTCACCCTGCTTACCACCCCGCCCCCTGACGCGCAAAACGTCCAAAGAACGCCCCGAAAGTCGAACGACACGCCACTCCTCCTCCTGATCCACTCCGGCGGGCGAATCGGTATCTGCGCCCCGTTCCTGACCTCCCTCGACGCCCGCGAAATCTTCATCGCGTTCTCGCTCGCCTCGTGTATCGCCTCGTTGATAATGTCCAACATCCCGTCGCCGTCCGACACCGGCTCCAACTTGCGACTCTCTATCTCCTGTCTCACCTTCAACCTCGCCGCCGCTATCGACTCCGGCGTCGCCTTGTTCTCGAAGTCCTGTAGCGAATACACCTGCACTCTCCTGTCCGACGAACACACCGAAAACAACGTCGGCATCATCGCGCTCCATTGCACGTCCTTGTTCGCGCAGTTCAGCGCCCCCTCAAAACCACACCCCACCTCGCATATCAGCTGCCCCGTGTTCGCGTCCCAGCAAATCGTCTGGCTGTCTTTCCCCGTGCTCAGCAGCAACGACGAATCCACCCTCGACCACGACATCGACGTCACCCCCTGCCTGTGTCCCGCAAACGTCGCGTTCGGACTCATCGTAAACCTCAAGTCCCACAGGCGTATCAGCGGCGACTCGTCGCTCGAACTCGCCGCCGCTATATACATCGGCTGGTCCACCCTCCACGCCACCGTGCTGTTGCAAAACGAACCGCTCGGGTCGCTCAAGTAAATCGCCGGCCGCTTCTTCCTCAAATCCCAAATCGTCATCGTCTTGTCCTCCGCCCCACTCGCCAATATCTGCTTGTACACCGGGTTGAACGCCACCGACTTCACCGCCGTCGCCGACTGCTCGTGCTTCGACGCGCGCAGCGAGTGCACCACCGGCTTCGACGGGTCCGCGCAAATCCAAATAAACGTCTCCAACCTGTCGGATCCAGACGCCAAATACGTCGGCTCGTTCGGATTGCAGTCAATCGTGTACACCGGACCGCAGTGGCTCTGCGCCACCACCACCAACGGCTTCACGTTCCTAATGCTCTTGCTGCAACAAACTCACGCGTCAGCAGAAAAATCACACACCACCTCAACCTACACCCCCACCCCCCCCCCGCAACGCACTCGACAATCGGAGCCGGATTCCATATGCAAATCGAACCGTTGCTCGAGCCACCAAACACTATCCCGTAGGGATACTGCTCCGGATACAAACTGTTCTTCCACATTATCTTCTCGAACTTCTCGTACGTGTGCGCCGACGCCACCAACTCCGCCCCCCTCGCCCCCAACGACGACTCCGCCCTCCCCTCGCCCTTCGCACCACCGCCCAGCACGTCAAAAAACTGCAGCGCGCCCGTCGACTTGCCGTCGCTCGCTCCCGCCGCGCTCGTCGACGCCGTTCCGAGCGCCAACACCGACGGCATCGACTCAAGGGGACTCCATGCCACCACGGCACCAGAGTGTATCTCGCTCAAATACATCAAACCAGTCTAAGATGTCCAGTACGAAATGATTAAAAAAATCAAAAAAAAAACAACCGGTATTTTTTTTTTGACAGGTTTCGGCGCCCCGGCCCACGTCGCTCGAAACGCCCCAACGCCTGCTCTCCAAGCTCTCCAATACAAAACGGTAAAAAACCTCACAAAACGCGCCGCCTCTTTTTTTTTTTTTTTTTTTTCGACAACCCCCCTCTCATACACAAAACCCTCGTCGCGCCTCCATCCCTCTCACACGCTCCCTCCGCACCTACAAATCAAAACCCCTGCGCCTGCTGCTCCTTCGAAATCTGCTTCGCGTACTTCTCAAGCTCGTCGTATGTCGGTATGTCACCCGTCTTCACCACCGCCGCGTACTTGTCGTACAACGCCCTGGACGTATCCTTGAAAATCACCGCGCTCCTAGGGTGGTTCCTGTAAGTCATCACGTAAGAGTACATCAGCATCGACAAAATAGTTCCGCGCCACGCTATCTGCGTATCCTTGTCCACCTCCTTCGAATCTGCCCCAGCAAACACCTTGATGGACTCTCTCAAATAACCCTCGGTAGCGTCCCAGTCATCCTGAACCGCCGTAAGACTGGCCAACGTAAACAAAAGCTTACTCTGATCCAAACTGTAAGACTTTTTCTCCTGGCGCCGCATGTAACTCAGCTCCTTCTGCAAAACTCTGATCCCCTCCTTCCAATCCTCATTCGCAACGTAAATCGAAAAGCACGCCTGATTGATCATCCTCTCGACGTCGTCCGGCTCAATGTCGGACCGGAACTTCCGATGAATCTCCGAAATCAGCTGCAAAATAGACAACCCCTTCTCCTTCTGACCGCACACGGCACCAACGTATTGACCACAGTAAGAAATGTACTCGCACAACTTCAAAAAATCCCGCTCGATCTCCTTGGGGGAAAGACTCCTAATGCGCTCCAGCACTTTGTCGATCAGCGAGGCGACCTGATCCGGCGCGCTCTCAATCGCCTCATTAACTTTCACACGCGTAAGAAATCAACGCCGTTATCGCGCACAAACCGCATCGCAACACATACTCTCTTTCATCTTTTCAACCACTTCGTCGAACTTCGCGTCCGAGTTGCTCGCAAAACCGAACCCCGCCAGCGCCAACAAAGAGGCCGAAGAGACGTACCAGCCCGCTGGCGAAAACCCACCGGCGCGACCGGACGCAACAAAGCCCTCGAACCCCCCTAGACGATTCTGCAAACACACCATCTAAGACGTCACCACAAAGGCGCCATCGACAACAGACACTGAAAAACAAACCCGTACCGCACGAGCAGGACGTGCGCGCCGAAGACGGAGCTTTTTGAGAACCGCTCTGTCAAAACGCGGGAGAAGCATGGTCCTCTTTCCAACCGAAACCTCTGTCCACTGCCAAGTGCGGCAATCGATGCCGTCGGTTCGATAATGCAAAAATAATCGCGCACCTGTGTACACCAAAAAAAAAAAAAATTTTGCGCCAACTGATTTCCGATGCCCAGGACAATCACGGCTGGCCGCCTCAATGCGCGAAAAACACTCGGTTCCACAGCCAGTGCAAATTCAACGCCCCTTCAGTCGACCCACTTCCCTCGCGAACTTTCCCTTCTTTCCTTCTGACACCCACTTTTTTTCTGGCTCTGCGCCGATCGACGTACCTTAAAATTTCTAAATCGCTCCATGTCGGGATTCGATCAAACTCAGATCGAATATTCGAATCCGAACCTCGTGAGGGAGTTCGTGCATCCGAACGCCTCATACGACAAAGACACCGCCACCCTCGTCGATTTTGTCAAAAACTTTCGACGCGAAAAGGAGCTCGTCTATCGGTACGCGCCTGCATCAAAGTGCCGTCCCGACGGGGAAATTCGACAAAGGCCAACGTGAAAAAGTCCCCTTTGCCTCGTGTCCCTTCGCAAAAGCTAAAGCCGCTTTTTCTTCCAAGAAAAGCGAACAACTCAAGCGCAACTACGCGCTCAAATTATACTATCTAGAGGTCCACCTCGCGGACTTGTCTTGGTTCAATGAAGAGATCCACAACCAGCTGATTCATCACCCAACCGTGTATGTGGATTTACTGGAACGGGCTGCCAAACAAGTCATGCACGACTTGCTGGACGAGGAACTCCCAATCGACCAAGTTCACGACATCCAGGCCATACTCGTGGGCAACATGACCCCCGTTTCCTTGAGGCAGCTTTCGTCCGCGAACATTTCCAAGTTGGTCTGCGTTTCGGGCATTGTGGTGTCGTCGAGCAGAATTCAGGCCAAGGCTTCGCTGATCAGAGCGCAGTGTCGATATTGCGGAGATGTCCAAACTCTTCCCGTGCCGACAGGGTTCGGACACGTGGAGCTGCCCAGAACTTGCAAGGCGTCCGATTCGAAGGGCCCGGACGAGGCGAAGTGCCCCGCCACTCCGTACGTGATCCAGCCGGAAATGACCAAGTACATCGATTTGCAGATATTGAAGTTGCAAGAGACTCCGGAGAAGATCCCGAGCGGAGAAATGCCGAGACACGCGCAGCTTGTGGCTGAGAGGGCGTTGGTCGGGCGAGTCGTTCCGGGAATGAGAGTCGTTCTGGTCGGCGTTTCCTCGCTTTACATGAGCTACAGAAACGACCAAGGAGTGAAAGAAACGTCTGTTCGATATCCCTACATCAAAGTGCTCGGATTCACCGTCGACGCAGAAGGAGTCGGTCGGACTAGCAACCGATTCACCGAAGAAGAAGTGACGGAATTCAAGGCAATGGCCAAACGACCAGATATCTATCCCTTCATCGTATCCAAAATCGCGCCCGTTATTTACGGACACGACGACATCAAGAGGGCCCTTGCGTGTCAAATGTTCGGCGGGTGCAGAAAAATCTTCCCGGACGGAATGAAATTAAGAGGCGACATCAACATTCTGCTTCTCGGCGATCCGGGAACAGCCAAGTCTCAACTCCTCAAATTCGTGGAACGCGCCGCTCCTATCGGCGTCTACACCTCTGGAAAGGGATCCAGCGCCGCCGGCCTTACAGCATCCGTCATAAGAGACCCTAAATCCAGAGAATTCTATCTGGAAGGCGGCGCAATGGTCCTCGCAGACGGCGGCATCGTTTGCATCGACGAATTCGACAAGATGCGACAACAAGATCGCGTCGCTATTCACGAAGCCATGGAGCAACAAACCATCTCGATTGCTAAAGCGGGCATCACCACCGTCCTAAACGCCAGATCCGCCGTAGTCGCCGCAGCAAACCCCTCCTTCGGAACCTACGACGAGTCCAGAACCACCGCCGAAAACCTAAACGAATTTCGCAGCACCATCTTGTCTCGGTTCGACGCTATCTTCTTGATTCAAGACACTCGCGACGAAGCCCGCGACTTCAAACTATCTAAACACGTCGTAGACGCCCACATGGGATACAACCCCAACCAACGCCTCAGAGACAGCCACGAGCCGCAGCGCTCCGTCACCGGCCACTCCGTTTCGGATGCGGAAATCAGCCGCCTCAAAAGCTACATCACCTACTGTCGACAACAATGCTCGCCCAGGCTCACGGAACGCGCTTCCTCAGAACTGGTCCACCAGTACGTTCGCATGCGAAGCCACTACAGAGAAATGGAAAAATCGGGCGACGGGAGCTCCGTACCCATCACCGTCCGCCAACTCGAAGCCATCATCAGGTTTTCGGAAGCCCTCGCAAAAATGAGTCTGTCCCCACATGCAACGGAAGAGCACGTCTCAGAAGCAATCAGGCTATTCACCGTGTCAAGCCTAGAAGTAACCAACACAGGTAAAGTAGTCCTAGAACGCATGAGCGACGTCACAAGAAGAGAAATAGAAAGCATAGAAACACTCATCAGAAGACTTGTACCCATCGACTCAACTCTAAGCATTAAATCTTTAATCAATCAACTCGTAAAAATCGTACGTAACACCCAGTAACCCCCCGACCCAATGCCTTCACTGACCCCCCAACGCCAGTATCACGTTCCTGAAGTCTCGATAAAACAGGCTCTCTCATGGATGGTTCAAAAAGAAGAACTCGAATATCGCGTACAAAAAAAAATGATTCACAGAAATCGCTGATGCGCGCTTTGGCATTTCCCACCGACCTCTAAAAAGCTCCACGGCTCAAACCCGCCCCGCGCATGTCAACTCCTCAAACATGTATGATACACAACCTGAAAATTCCAACAGTAAAATCGGAAGGCTGTCAAACTTCTCAACCGAAATGTAACCCTCTTACAAGCTTTTACACAAAATCCCCACATTGCAAAACGATCAATAAAATCAAAATTGCGTAAAAAACACAACCTCTATGACACCTCGTCAACTCACAAGAAAACGCGCGTACAAAATCATAACCTTCCTAAAAATCATTTTATCCTCTTTGCTCGATAAACTCAAGTGCCTTCTGCTTGACATATTCCACCCTCGCTGGTGTTCCGTATGAAGACTCAAACATAAGGTAGCGCTTGAAAAAGGGCTTCATTTTCTTCGCGTTGTACTTCAGTGCAATAATCCGTTCGAACAAATTTCTAATGCGAGAAACATCCTTAGTTCTTAACTCCATTTCCAAAAACATGTTCCATAGATGCATTCGCTTTGGATAGGATGCGACTAAATTGTCAAATATAGTACGACCGCGCTCTGAATCCCCAAACTTGAACTCTAACTGAGCAAACTTAGTCAACACAGGAATATGCTTCCTCGATACCAGCGACTTCAATGCTCGATCCAAAAGCTCACGAGTACCTTGCCCTTGCTGATGCTTAAATTTGAACGTAGCAAAATCAATCCAAGAACTCTTGCAATGCTTCCACTTCTTCAACATAGTCTGGTAAAGCATTTCAGCTTCTTTCAATTTGCCCATATGCAAATGGCTCTGAATGGCCGCCCTATATATTTTCTTCGGATCGTTCGACTTCAATGCGCGCTTTAATACCAATTGAAACGTATCTGCATACCCTATTTGATTCTCAAGGTTCAAATAAGCCGCCCATACATTAAATCGATCCTCACTGTTCGTTGGGTCAATCCGTTTGATAGCGCGCTCAATAACATCTCGTGCACTTTGAACATCCTTCTTGAATAAGTGAAAGGCCACGTATTGAATCCAAACTTTGCTAGAATTGGGTTCGGTCAAAATTGCTCTTTCAAAATCGTCTGCAGATTCTGGAACCAAATTCGCATCTAAAAGCCTTTTTTCAGCCAATGCAATATCAGTCTCTTTTAGCCATTCCGCCTCCTGAATGTCTTTCACATCAATTTCACTATTATTCCCTGCTTCAGGCGCCACTTCTGCTGGACCTGATATGATATCACTCCAAGCGTCACTTTCAACCTGGCGATCCGGATCCGACACACATGAACGCTCAGGTTTCACCTCACCTAAATCAAAGTCACACCATTCAAACCCGGTAGAAAGACCGGGCAGCTCAGCCTCTCCTCCTTCATCACACAGTCCCTCGGGCAATCTCTCTTCAACCTCTTTCTCCTCCGTCTTCACCTTCTTCCCCGGTGTCATGCACGCCTCGTCCATATCAATATACCTCTTCTTCTGCGCCTGCAACAGCTTTGCCAAATACGAACTCTCGCCCACTTGAGGTAGTGGCTCTATTTCCTCCTCTTCTATCCCCAAGTTGTCTTCCTCCAACTCTCGATCATCTGCGCTGTCTTCATGACCCCCAAACCTTGATGGACGCATCGATAACGATGCCTGTCTCTTAGCCACATTCACTCGTAGTACGTATACACGTACATAATCCCCTTCGTGAAAAACAGACTTGACTCTCTGTATCAACGCTTCGTCGGAATCTTTGCCAGATCTGCTGCTCGCATCCTTTTCTTCCTCATCAAAGACTTCTGTTATATGGCACAAGCCGCTCACATTCGAATTCTCAATTGTAACAAAAATTCCAAAATCCATCACCTTGTTCACGTGACCTCTCATCACTGTATTTGGCTTGATATCTTCAACTGTCAACTTTTCCACGTCTTTCTTCCTTAATGAAATAAAAACCTTCCCCTGCTCTGCATCCGCTTTCATAACTATACCACGCACCAGCTTCCCTATCGGATATTGCTTCTTTACTGCCTCCTGCGAGCGCTCAGTAATCCCTTCTAAGTGGGAGAACGCTACGGTCCCTACAATATCTCTCGATAAACTAATATGCAACCATCTCTTCGAAACCTTTCTCACATATCCAGAAACCTTCATTCCGACTGCCAATTCCGCCATGGAATTAATCACACGATTAATGTCCGGTCCAACCTCCAACTCTGGATAAACCTGAGACGGCCGAACAGATACATACAGATACTTTCTAGACTTGAGAGCGAAGGATATAACTCGACATAAAACGAAATCTCCTTCTCGATTTATCCAATCGCTAAACAAATCATCCTTGTAAACATCATCCAAGTCTGTAACCGATGCTGAGCCATATATGTTCGCGAAAAACTGAAAAATGACGCAAACATTCAACCTGACTGTGATTACTCGCCCCCAAAGAAGGCTCCCTGGCACAACTTGATCCGGCAGAAACGCACTTTGAGACGGTGCGTTTGAATTCAGTGCGCGAAAAGAAAGATTTAAACACTTTCTATTGGATGAAGATGTAACGCAATCAATCACAACTGCTAGTACACATTGACCGACTTTGAATACGCTCTCTGGGTGCCTCAATACCTCGATTTGGTCGCTTACATCGCCAATATAAACGAATCCCTTCAAACTCTTCGCAACGACGACAGTTATTTGATGCGGCGTTACTCTCCGAATCCATACTGGTAAAATGGTACCCGGCTCAAAATGTTGTAGTACCGACTCATTTGATAAATAATTGATCCTCGAGCAAGCTGATATCTTCAGCTCGTCTATTGACAATTGATAGACAGAAGGCCTCATCGAAAGCTCACAAACAACCTCAGGACGTGAAAGATTTTTCCATGAACGCAGAGATATGATACGGCACGAAACCTCTTGACCCACTTTAAATCGAGAAGATAATGGCACCGATTCTAGACTGAAACCTCGAAACATCTCAAGCGTTTTTTTGGTCTCTTCAGCCGATGTCATTGATAACTTCTTCGCAGGTAAATTTATATCGTCGATTTCTTCTATACCAATTCTACCAAATACACCTGAATAGAGTGACAAGATCATCTCAAACTCGCGAACTTCTGTTACCTGAGCGGTCAAGGACATTCCCACTTCCAATGTAATATCAGGAGACAATGAATCCAAGGGGTCTGTTATTGTAATTTGCATTCGACTGTGCTTTGATCGAGCAACAAATGCCAACGAATCCGCTAAAATGTATTTAGATGATACCTTACTCACCTCTACGCCAACCGACTGGTGAGGCTTAAACTCAGCTAAGCCAAAGCTGCCATTATAGCCTCTTGTCGGCATATAAACCAATCTCCTAACAAAATCCTCAGGTAGAGATAATATCACATAATTTGACTTGACCTGTTCGATATTCAACTCCAGATGCTGCCCAACCACAGGCGACTTCAACAGTGATGATTCCAAACATGACCCGAAGTATGAAATCATGCCTTTCCTAAGGCTGACATCCACAACTTCGTTTGCAAAATCAACATCTAAAATAACCCCCGTCACCATTTCCCCCTTCCGGACCTCGGCATCTTCGTCAACCTGAGCAAAGCAGGCGAATGCCATTAATGAATCATCTAAACGTAAAAACACCCCTGAATCATTTTGCTTCATAATTCGGAGTTGAACCGCCATGCCTACCTTGTACTTTGTCTTTTTCAACTGTTTTAGCAGCGACCGCCGTTCTCTAAAATATCCATCTAGCCATACGCACCTCCCTTCAAAACATGCCTGATTCTTGAGTGAAAGGGCGCATTGTCTGTTCTCCAGATCCAACTGAGTCAATAAGGCACGAACTGATTGACCCTCGTAGAAGAGCTTCCGAATGTCATTTACGTGATTCGAGGCAGCCTGATACTTGTGTACAAACCCAGTAAGGTGATCCATAAACTCAACCACCAAACCATGATTCCCAATCTTTGAGATATACCCTGAGTAGACAGTATCTACAGCTAACTTCTCAATCTTGCAGGGGAGGCGGTCCTCAATGTATGTATTAAACAGGGTCTTCTTCTTTGTAACTACAACGCCATATGAACGCTTGTAAAGAATCAACAAATTATTCACTTTAGTACCCACCTTCATATTTTCTTTTGATAAATACTCTAAATCTCGGTAGTCGCTCAAATGAGAATTAGGTAGGTAAACAGAAACTTGCAGTTCCTTATGTTCTCCACTCGGAGTCCATCTCAATAAGACGCAGTATTGACTCTGTAATTCCACTGTAGCAGAAATCACGCGTTCCTGGGTAACAGAAAGAAACGATTTTACAGCTTCGCGCTCCTCCGGAGACTGGGACAACACTGGACTCAGAGAAAGAATACAACTTCTAGTTTTGGCATTCAATCGTAGTATTGTGCATTTTATCACATCTCCTACGTTATAGATATCGTTTAGGTTACCCTTGTCTGGGCTATGTGCAGTTTCACGAATAGGCAGAAAACCCTTAAAATAATTAAAAAATCCAACCAAACAACCATGATTTCTCACTGATAAGATGACTCCATGTCCTACCATGCCCTCTTCAAGGGTATTAATGTCCGAGAATAATTCCAGGTCAGACATCACAAGGCTTCGCTTATTCGTCAAATACAACTTGGACTGCTCCGGGAAAATCGCCAGTACGCGGACCTTCAGCTTCTTTCCGACCTTAAACTGCTTCTGCCAATTATCTGAGACCACTTCGGCTGCATGAATGTACGAACAAAACCCCTGAATGTGCGGTGAGACACGCATAATAAGACCATTTTCAAGAATCGACTCCACTTTTGCGAAGAGAACCTCTCCCACAGAAATATCCTGATAAAGAAAATAGCGTTCATTGATTTCAGACGATCTCATCGTCGCCACTGCCAAACCATCAATATGAGAAAATCCAATTATTCGGCATTTAACGGATTGGTTTACCTGGAAAGAATCAATTGTCACACCCTCATCTTCAGAAACCATCTTCAGTCCAACGAACACAAACAATGGATCCAGCTTTTCATCAGACACCTTCAGCTCAAGAATGAGCCCTCGGTTCTTCATGATACGTGCAACGACAGCATTTTCGAAAACCTGGCCTAACTTGACCGAGTCAAACTGCGCGGGTTCGAGCTCTAAAACATGCTTCAGGGAACTCAAGCCAACTGTGTTTGTACTATAATCAATATAAATGATTCTCGTAAGCAGTTCCTGCTTAGCCTGAAACCATTTCTTAAGGTGCCTTGAGTTAAGCACATCTTCTCTTCCGGTAAATGGTAGATATTCATCCTCTTCATCAGACTCAGAATTACGACGGACGTCATTTTCAGGTTGGTTGTCTTCTTTATCGTCCTCATCTAGACTAATGTTCATCCCATCAATGCTTTCCTCTAAATCATCTCCCTGGTTTCCAGAAAAAAGACAGTGTTCATAACTTCCTTCTTGAATTGCTGCGTGAATCAAGCTCAAAACGCCGGTCGACTTCTTAGAAACCGTCATCTCCATACCGTTCTGCAAAACAGTTCGAATCTGAGACTTTAAAAGCTTGCCTAAATACAAGCCACTTGCACCACTACTGCCAGATGACAAATTGCGGTCTATCATCTCATCGTACTTGAGAGTTACGGAGTTCAATTGTTGATTAATCGACTCAATCCTAAAGCTCATCTTCTGCGCAAAATCAAACTCCTTTCCATCTCCTCTAATTAGATCAAATGGAAGAAATGCCTTCAGCTCTCCAAAGCCAATAGAAACAGTATATCCGTGATCTTCTCGGCTCATAATAGACCCCTCTAACCTCATCCCAGACTTAAGCGTGTCCACTTTCAAGTGGCTGTTTAAAAGAGACTCTCTAGAAGAAAGCTGAACATCATACAAACGATTTTTAGAACAATTTAAAATGTAGCATGGCAGAAACTGTCCAACTTTGAGGTAATCCCTCAAATCAGCGACAGCCTCATACTTCTCCTCTTCGTCTTCCCCTTCACTCATCTCATCATAGTCTTCTCCCATACTCGGCATCTTTACCAGGTCGGACTTAATCTTTTCGGTCAGTGCATCGCTCAATTCAACCAACTTCAACTGACCCTTCAGGACGTCTGGTAATGCAATCGTCGCCACCATTTCCGTCACCCTTTCAACCGTGCCCATAACCAGCATGCCGGTCCTGAGATTTTTGTATGCCAAGGACGTCGGGTGTACTGCCGTAACCAGCTCTTTCGTTTTCTGCTGAGATTTAGTGTTCTTGCGTAGCTTTTTTCCCAACTTCTTACCGCGCAGAGCATCGCTATCGTCTTCCCTCCGCCCTTCAGAATGAGTTCGCCTCTTCTTGAAGACGTCCCTTTTTATTGTCCCTTTGAATGTCTCGGCATCTTTGGGTCCTTCCCTGGGAAAGTCTACTTCTTCATCTAACATGATCCGATGCGTTACGCCTGACTATATTAAAGCCTCGCCGAATAAGCGCCTAAGAAAAGTATCAGTACCGAAATAAGGCCTCTCCGCAGGAAGAGGAACTTTGTATCTCACGCACCCCTTTTCGCTTACGAAGATCGCGCTGTTGCGGATAAATAGTGCCCTAGCCGGTAATAATTCGTCTAGCTAAGAAGAAAAAAAACCTGCAGCGTATAGTTTAGTTTGACGCTGCTTCGAAGTCAGGGAAATACACAGGCTTCAAATACAGAATACAAATAAAAAAATCGGGACAAAAAGAAGTTCATAAAAAAAATTTTGTACGGTTCCACTGGTGCTGGAATTTTTGTAAGAAAGGATGCGCACGTCTGAATCCCTCAGAAATTACATCTCTCTTTATGAACATACTTGTTGATTCGGAATCAGAGCCAATTATAGGAACTTTACTCAGAGATTAGCACAGAATGCAGTATTCTCTAGAACAAAGTGAATCTAAGCCAGCTATGATACAACAGATTAGATATACTAGACAGCACACTATGGACAGCCTTCATTACGGGGAAAGACATACATGTCATTTCTAGACCCTCTTTTGAATGCGCATTCAAAATAAAAGGCCATGTCGCTTCTCTTGTCTTGACCTGATGACAGGATTGAAAAACAAACAAATTTGTGCCACAGTATAAACCCTTAAAATAGAACTGAAATAGAACTATCAAGAAATTTTCATTCTATGCGCGCATTGAATAGTCGCCTACAAACATCGCTCTCTTCTAAGTGTTTATCTAGAATGTCGGACCAGAAAACTGCTGAAGCCATTAAGAAAAACAACTCTTCTAAATCGAAACTGTATTCAATTTCGACTAAATCTGACTATGACCTCATCGAGTACCCCAACTACTTATTTCAAACGAACCAAATACCTAGAAAATCTGTTCCCAGAGTGTACATAAATGAAATACATACTAATTGGTTCGGGAACTATCATTTACTGGAATATGATCATGAGTATATACAGGTGGGGTACAACTCGCGTTTTTTGGGTCGTACGAATTTTTTTCGGTTTACTGACTGTGCGAAAAGTGGCTATTCCCTGTCTTTGAAAGTGCAGGCATGTCGTTAGATTCCTATATATTGACCGAAGAAGAAGCGTCTATGATAAGACAAGACTTCTCGGCCGCTGTTAATGTCATCAAATCTTATAAGTACGTCAATTAGTTTAAAGAAAATAAATCCGTTGTTAACGAAAATTTTCATGCAAGGCTTATGTTGAATTTTTATGGCATGTTACTGCACAATATTCAAACCGGAGAAGTTAGGATCAATCCAAAAAACTGGAAGTCAAGATACAATAATCTGAATAACTCGTTTCATAACTTTCGACGAATAACCAGAATTTTAATGAGCCTCGGTCAACTTGGATTTTCACAGTACAAATTGCCATGGGTCAATTTTTTTTCTGACCAATTCAAAAAGCATTCGGAATTACAAAACTGCAAACAGTCTTGGAAGCAGTTTTGGGAGCCACTTTGCCACCCGGAATCGCCTGAATACCGCAGAAAGACAAAAGAACGTCAACCTTGCTCAGATTCTGTCCTCTTTACTCATATTGAAAACCAAACTGAGCAGTGGATCAAAATAAGAGACGAATTGACGACGTATGGATCTGTTGGTCATAACATCCAACCAATCGACGAGCATTTCAACTAATGAAAACGCAAAATGTTCTCCACGTGCATTTCGCATACACATCTCGCAATGATGATGCCATCTCAACTGTATGCCATACGACTGAAAATACACATCCATACAAAAGCCCCGCATACACAAAACATGTGGTCCGGGGTTTTGAAAAAAGATTTTATACGATGTAGTGGAGAAGCCTTTCTCCCTCCGAGTTGAATGTCAAGGGCTAAAATAGAGGTACAGGATCTAATGGCCCAGGTTTAGTCGTGGGCGTCAACGTTGAAATCATGCCGCGCAGAGAAATATCAAAAAAAAATACTGTATGTATTATATGTTACAAAAAAAACTGTTTGGTCAAAAGTTATTTTCACCTCTTAGTCCGGAATAACCTACCTAAGGCTGAATTTTTCAGCGCCGTGTCTATATATTTTCTGGAATATGATGAATAAGGGCGAGCAGATAATATCCATAATAGGATGTCAATGGGGGGACGAAGGCAAAGGAAAGCTTGTTGACTATTTGGCAAAGCAAGTCAATATTGTGGCTCGTGCTGGTGGCGGATCCAATGCGGGTACGACTCGAAATTTTAGTAATCACCGTCCATATTTTTCAATGCCGTTATTCGACAACTGAAGTCGAATATAGTATCCGCTGCCAAGAGTATATCACATTTACGTCTATGATACGTCTCGTATGCTGATTTAAAAGCGGCCGCTCTCATTGGCTCTTTCTGGCCAAGTATTTTGTTTTCTACCTTCATGAGTATGATCTAAAGGCATCAAAGCTCTGACTAGGTGCTCGAACCATTCGCGGGTTGTGTGCCCTCAGGTCATACTGTCCTAGTTGATGGGAAAAAGCACGTATTTCATCTATTACCAAGCGGCATTCTTCACGAATCGGTGACGTGTCTGATTGGGAACGGAGTGGTGATTCACATACCTGCGCTGATCACAGAATTGGAGTACTTGAGTCGGGTGGGCATTTGCTACAAGAACCGTATCGTGATTTCCGACCGAGCGCATATACTGTTCGGGTTTCACCAGGAAATCGACAAAATCAATGAAACGAGTGACGGGGTGGTGCAGATAGGTACAACTAAAAGAGGAATAGGACCGTGCTATAGTAGCAAAATTGAGAGGTACGTCAAAAAAACGGCGGCGCTTGAACATCCCGCAAGCCTAGACACGTATGGCCGGGTATCGCGTATGCTCATAGATACACGAAAAGAAAACTGTCAGAAATTTGACAGGTCTTGTAACACAGTACGTCAAATTAATTAACGTTTTTTCTCAAGAATTGGCATCCGAATAGGCGATTTGCTTCACTTCGAGTCGGATTTCGAGCCAAAGTTCCGGACTCTTGCGAGAACATGTTGTCAGAGGTACAAGTCGCTCAAAATCGATGAAGACGCCGAGCTCGAGGCATATCGCCACTATGCCGAGGTATTGAAGGATTTCATCATCGACGGCATCGAGTATTTGCACAGACACATAAACCAAGGTAGGCGGCTTCTCATAGAAGGCGCCAACGCAACCATGCTGGATATAGACCTCGGAACGTATCCGTTTGTGACCAGTTCCAATCCAAGTATCGGCGGTTGTTGTTATGGTTTGGGCATTCCTCTTAACATCCCTAATAAAATCATCGGCATCGCAAAGGCATACACCACGCGCACCGGCTTCGGTCCATTTCCGACCGAACTGCCAGACGATGATCCTATCAAAGAATACCTGACGACTATAGGACAAGAGTATGGCACAACGACCGGAAGAAAACGTCGCTGTGGCTGGCTGGATCTAGTCCAATTGCGTTATGCTGCCATGGTCAATGGATTCAATTGTCTCGCATTGACAAAATTGGATATTTTGAGCCACCTTCAAGAAGTGAAAGTGGCAATTGCCTATTTCCATAACGGCGAAAAGCTCAAATCGTTCCCATCCACCACGAAGCTATTAAACGAACTAGAAGTACAATACGCTACCTTCCCTGGCTGGAATGAGCCCATCAATGGACTTACATATGAACAACTTCCTAAAAAGCTGCTCGATTTTTTAACATACATAGAGCGACAACTCTCTATACCTATCAAATACATTGGTACTGGACCCTCCAGAGATGATATACTGATTTGTGATGCATAAAGCCAACTTGTAAAACACTCTATTTTTTTTTTTGCTTTACATATAAATTTTGGTGCGCACCCCTTCTGTCACGTCCCTATTTCCGCAGCAACGGTCTAACCTGCGCGACTTCATCCCCATTTGAAGCCAATTTACTTGCATCAGCCACCTGATCCATGTTCACTGGCTTGGACTGTGCTATCATCAGTTTCCTGGTCATTTGATGCAGCTGTTCGTAGTTCCGACGGCAATAGAGCCACGTCGCCACGGACACAAACAAAAAACCGCCCATAAATCCATCAAACAATGAACCTTTTTTTTTATCAGCGGCACTGACCAGGAAAAACCATAAAATGTACCCTCAACCGTCAACGCACCACTAAAAAAACATTTGTAGCCACAAGCCGTCGCCACACCGCACACACCTCCCCAGCCCATCGACTTGGAAAAGCAAGGAATACCCGTCGCATTCTTCGCCATTTCTTTCCAACCCGTCACCAAATACCTTCCCTGCCTCTGGTTTCTGTCCAGTTCGACGCCTGTGACAATGTCATTCTCCGATGAGCGCTCATCTGCCGACCCCTCCATCCCTTGATCTTTTTTTGAAAACTTCGTTCTATGAAAAAAATTTATTTTTTTTCCCAATATGGAGACTCCCCAATTCCAGCTTCGGACGCGAGCTAAATGCATTCACCAAATGGCGTCAGCCGTGCGAGCAAAACGCTCAGCTGCGGCCGTGCCTCGTAAGTTCAGTTTAAAAAAACCGATAGCCAAATCGTGGGCGACGCCGACGTGGCGTCAAACCATATCAAAGCCACTACCGACTGGCAGACGCCGCGCGCTCGCATCACGAGAGAACAGGCGAAAAGCCCGATGACACCACAGCCGTACCACGGAACTGCGCTGCATTTGAATTCGCGAACCTGTGGATAGCCAAATGTACGCAAATTTCAGTCATCGCGGCACCGGCAGCGCGCCACGAAGAAAGGACCGAGGTGCGCCAAAGCGTCGACAAAGAAAGCGCTGGGACTAATCAACCAAAAAAAAAAAGAGTGAAACATGGCCTTTATTAGAGAGAACAAGCAATTACAGCCAGAATTTTTGATTTGACCGTTATGTCGTCTCTAAGCGAGTCGCTTAGTTGTTAGACGTTGGCTCGGTATCTAGGAGAACGTTGAAAGTCTGTTGGGCGGGCGAGGGCATTAAGCTCTGAAATCCAACAGCAGGAAAGCAGAGGAGCATACCAATCCGAAAGAGGCAAGTATTTTTGTCGTTGTGAGGGTGCTCAAAACAGCGGCCAAGATGCTTGGCAGAAGCGTAATAAGCCACGAAAGGCGATGAAATTTCCGCGCCGTCATCCAAGAAACAACTGACGCGCAATTGGGAACGCAGAGTATCGAGTAAAAAATTTCCAGAGCGTTAAATGACAATGAACTCTCGGCCAGAATCGAACGTAGCCCTAGCGATCGCGCGGCAAGCCGGAGGACAAGACCGAACCAAGTTCTGAAATGAATGTTGAACTGAAGAGCAAAAAACGTACCCAAGAAGGGGAACACGTACGGATTAGACATTTTGGGAATTCTGAAGACGCTGCCTGTCTGCAACGTTAATAGAATCAGAGAAATAAAGACCGTCCCGGTTTCGTTTGCTTCCAAATAAAAGTTGACGATGCATCCTAGAATAAAAGCCATCAAGGCCTCAAAATTGCCAATGTTGGCGCTCCAAGCTGGAGAACCGCTCGGCTCTACTTCGAAGTTGTTTGGACGTCGAATCTTGAGGAAAAGAGCCACGATCGCAGAAGAAAGGCACTTCAGTGCCACGAATGTTAAGCTGGATTTTTCCATTTCATCGGGTACTCTAACGTCGAAGAGTCGATTCCAAGTGAAGACGACGAATTTGATTAATGGCCACTCAATCCAACTCAGCGCCCAGATGACAGGAAGAATTTTTAGAATGCCCCTCGGGCATTGCTTCCAGCAGGCAAAATGCAAAAAGAAGGAGACTGCTTGCGCGTACGAACAGATGCTGATGGTAAGATGTGCATTTCTCAAAGCCACTATGAGGAAACTGTCCTTCACGTCCAAAGCAGAGTTCTGAGCCATAAATGGGACGAACAAAGATCCTATTGCAGTTCCCAACAAGAGAGACATCGCCGAGCGAGTGACGACGCGATCCATGCTCAAAAGGCCACCGGCTGCGCCCGTTGCAATGCAAATTGTTCCGAGAAAGCTCGCTATGGACAAGATCGAAATTTCCGTGTTGCTGATCATAAAAGAAAACGGCCCGGCCAACGTGGCATGGAGGCTGCTCCTTGACATGATTTGGTCCAGGACCATTAAAAGAGATCCAATGCTCATGAAAAGGAGCCCAATTCGATTGATCCACCTTTTCATCTGTAGCTCCCTGTTTTCTCGATAGTAGGGATGGCACCAGACCAGAGGGGACAAGAACGTGCCACAGATAAGAATGGCAAGACCGTTTACAAGAACCGAAGAAGTTGACGCCGTGCCATCGTATGCGTAGGTGAGCAACCCCAAAACCCTGGACTGAACGGTCCATCTTGTCAAATAGACTGAGATTGTCACGCACGCCACGTAGATCATGGACACACTTGGAGTAGACAGCAGGCGGGATGCATGGACGTCGTGACTCTTCGCTTTATAGATAGAGTAAACAGGTGGCGTCAGCAGGAGGACACCGGAGAGTGTTGAGTAATTGACCGGTTTGAGGAGTAAGAAGATTTTGGAAGTATAGATGACAGAAATCAAGAGAGAAAGATCTGGAGAAATTTTACTTTCCGAGACTAGTTTTTTTATGATGCAGATACCACAGACCGTAGTTAGAATGACCAAGTAGAATGGGTAGATGTTATCGTCTGACTGGTTCAATTTTTCGGCGTACAGAATTTCTTCGAGTGCGGCAATGATGATCGCCTGGAGAAGAAGTGGAATTCCGCTTTTGGTGGAAAGATTCTTGCTGAGATTCATGCCAGATATGATGGATGAAATCACAGATGCTGCGAGCACCGCAACGGATATAAGGCGGAGAGACACGTACCCTCTCAGGGCCGAAAATTCATAAGACAAAAACCAGAACGTTTTGTAGAAGAACCAAGTTAGAGCGGTCTGCGTGCAAAACACGAACACCAGGTACGCCCACAGTTCGTAGCCGAAGCAGAAAAACAGAAATGATGCAATTGCGGCGATGGGAATTGGATAGAATACAATTGGCAGGCCAAACGCTATCGAAAAGCCGATAGCCGTCATGGCGCCTAGCGTGCAAGGAAGTATGCGACATCTCAGGCCCGTTCTATTGGAGGAGTTCAGATACAAGGCGACGGCTAAAAAGGCCAGAATTAGAGCTACGGTGACGACGATGTACGAATAGGGTGGATTAACTCCTACTATCAGATGAGAATATTTTGCAAAGAGGACATTGTGTTCCACACATAAGAGGACCACCAGGCTGCTGAAGAAGATGATCGCCCTGTGGAGGTTCTCGAGAGGCTCTGGGGATAGATTTAGCCACCAGAGAGGCGACGTTCTCCTCAGAGACCCGAGAATGCCGATGTATAGCAGGGGGACGGATAAAAGCAGACCGATGTTTGTGATGTGGTTTTGTTCGAACAATCCGTAGAGGGCTAACGATTGCCAATAATTAGATATGTAGAGCAATGCAGGCATCAAAATAAGGTACACAAAATGAAGTTTACTGGTGTTGTCGGGACAAGCAAAGTTCTTGGTGCTGATTCCAGCGACGTTGAATTTTAGCTTGAGATCTTCAAAAAGACCGGATCCGATCAGTGAGTCTCGTTTTTTGAAGTAATATTTAGATGAGTAAGATGAAGGCGTCGGAAACCAGAAGTTGACGTGGACTATCATCAAAAAGACCATAAGCCAATATGCCGAGTTTTCAATACCGACTCGGACGGTGACAGTCCAAGTGTAAATGGCGACGGCAGGGATGGGCGCCAGGGCAAACAAAATTTGCTCGGCGGTTCTGGGCACTGAGCTGGTAAAGTTTCCGATGTGAATGGAAGGGAAGAGAAGCAGTATCCAGAGAAAAGTAAAGGCGATGTGTAGAGAACAATTGATAGCCAATGCGGTGCGCGAGATGCTATAAAAGATAGAATCGGAAGTATGGAGGATTTGTAAAATGCCCAGCGCGATAGCACCTCCTAGAATAACTACCAAAGATCTTCATGCGTTTCAACGGTTGGTATCCAGAATGTACACGTGTTAATTTTTTTTTGACGGAAACGTACTGGGTGTAGAGTTTTGACATATGCAATACCAGACCGATGATAGCCGTGGTGATGGTGATTATCAGCATCCTGGCGTTGAAGATTCAATGTTAGATGGAGCAAGGGCGCTGAATTTAGCAAAGGCAACAAAAGGGCGTACAATCTGTCCCCCATTGAAAGGATGATGATCCACCCCGGTACAAACAAAAGGGCCATCCTCATGTGGTACCTGAATGGCGGATAACAGTTCTCATTTCTATATTGGAAACAAGAGACAAAGATATGAATACTGATGCAGGGGAAAAAAGCAGTGTAAAAAAATCCCGTACTCTTTTTCTAATTCCATAGGATTCTTGAAAAGGCAATCAGCATGTTGCGTCTGCGAAATATAATAGCGATCAAACATTTTTAGGGTAGAGAAGGGCAATTCATCGAATCGTTAACTCATGGACCGCACTTGAAGTGTTGCTGGGCGACGAATGGAAATAATAGTCTTTATGTTTTGAGTTAAGAGCTGTCAAATATCTGTACGGTACAGTTGATAAAAAAAAGTGTTCAACACATCACAGACAGACTCGGATGGTGGGACCCGCATACTGCACGGTAATATTGTGGTCGAAGTTCTAGTGCTTTTTTTGGGGGGACGTCGAAGGGATAACAGGGCAGGAGTCTTTATTAGATTTCAGGAAAAAAAGGCGCCAATAGCACATTGTGTTTGAAAAGAGTGAGGCATTGTCGAGCGAGCGTTAACGCTCTCTATTGGGTGCTTTGGTCGAATATATGCACGTCTCGGAAAAATAGACAAGCAAAGATACTCAAGGTTAGTAGGTAAACATAGTTTATCATCTGGAACTAACGCTCCGAATGCTTTGTCGACAGGTCGTTTTGTGCGTACAGCAAAATTGTAGATGCGTTTCGGTCGGAAGTCAGAAGGTTGTTTGCTCTCGCTAAGAAATAGGGTTTTCTCGCATCTTCTGGAGATTGGTATTCTACTGGATTCAGGAGGAGCACAGTTTGGTCGCTAAAATGAGCGCAGGGGATAGAATTGCTCAGCTAACGGTATATAAGTGTAAGCATGAAAATTTGAGAAAAGGTGAGGAGGAATTTGAGATCAAAAAATCATCAAAAGAAAGACTGTAGGTCTAATTGAATGTAAGCCAATAATGAAAAGCAAGGACAGCTTTGAACCGCAAAATATTGGTAGAACAAGAGAAATGGCCAGAGAGGTGCTTAGGTAAATTGGAAGGGGTTAAGGTAATAGAAAAAAAATAGTGAATTCAGTAATCCAACAGATTTAATACTCAAGAAGATGAGAAGGTCCATGGAAAATTGCAATAGATTAGAGAATTTGAGGGAGCGGCAAGAATGAATTTGGATATTCTAATTTTAGCAAACATCAGTGATTATGCAAGAGAATTTGGATATAAAGATTGATTTGAAAGATGTTTATTGGAGAATACCTGTTAATGAGGAAAGCAAGAAATACCACTTAGTGAAAGACAGCTTACATGGACGGGAATGTTTTTCGGTTTCGTAGATGTACATAAAAAGTGCTTGATAAACCTTTGATATATTAAAATAGATCCAGTGTTAGGGATTATATTCGTATTTTGATGATATATTGATCTGTGGAGACAGTAGGAAAAAATGCACTTAACACAATATATTTTCACACTTTGATAAAACGGATGTTAACACTATCTGATTCTCAAAGGAGCGTTTCGGTAAACTTTGTCTAGCCAGTAATTCAACACAATTTTTGTTTTTTCTAACGTTATGAATCTATCAATTTCTCTCTTATCTTTTTTAATTCTCTTTAGAACAAACCTTCTTTAACTTCTATTTCTCATTTTGGCACTTTTTCTCCTCACTCATGTCATCTTTTACTTCTTCTATTTCTCTTAAAATGTCAAAAAGAATTTTTTATCTGTCGATTCAGTTTGTTTGTTGTTTTATTATGAAATTTACCGATTCTTATTTTTCGTTTGGTTTTTAAAAAATTTAGGTGCTATCTTGCACCATTTCTCTCTGCTTTTTTTTACTTCTAATAATATAGTTCACTGGGTTGATTCTTATGCACAGCTCAAATATATACGTAAACTTGCTATTCTTCGATTCTCTGGCTCCTTAAACTTCAAATTTTCTATTATTTCTTTTGTTCACATATAAGCCTACTTCTCTTTTTTCAAATTAGCTTAACCTCTCTGGTTCATTATTCACTTCTATTAACCCTCTTACTGTAGGTCACCAATTCACTTTTTTTTTTCTCAACAGCCCTTCACACTTCATTACTTCTATTCATTCTTCAGCTAATCCTACCCATCTACGGCCTGATGCATCTGTGCATATTTTCAACCTTTTACTTTTAATATTTCCCTATACTGCCCATATTTGGTCTGCTAGTATTCTTAATATCTCTCCCCATCTATTGTTCTTTTTCTGATATTTCTTTAACACATTTTATAGTTATTTTTCTTAATTTCTAAACTGTGATATACAAATACCGTGGTGTTGTAACAGCTTTAATATGCCCGCTATGCGCTTTTTTTCTTAGTCTCATTTGTCTTTTCTATAATTTCCCTTTTGACTTCGTCTGGTACTCTTAAAAAAAATTCTTGCCCGATCCGTATCCTAAAAATTTAACCTTTTCTTGTGGTTCATATACTTTTTATTTTGATTCTGAACTTTTTTAGCCTACTTAGCACTTTTTCTCATAATCCCATGTGCTATCTCCCCTCATTACCATAAACTAGAATATGATTAAAATGTGAAGGCAATCTGATACATTGGATTCCCTCTAGTGCCATATCTGTCAAAATTTTGCTAAATACATTTGTTGCGTTCACTAATTCAAAGGGCGTTCCTGCCCATGTATATTGTCTCGTTCTGTTGTCACTAAATGCTAAATATTTGTTAACCTTCTTACTGAAATTCTTCAGCATGCAATCTCTTGAATCAATAAAACATTTGAATTCTCTTGCTCGACCTCTGATATTTACTAAACTCTCAGTCAGAGAGTGTATTTGAACTGATTTTTGTTGCTCCTTTATTGAGTTCTATATAGTCGTAATTCTCCATGGGCCTTCACTCTATCTCTTTGGTGTCAGTTATTGTATTCAATGTTTACTCTTTGTATTACTCCTGCACTTTCCAGTCTGTTTGTATGTTCCTCTATTTTGTCAATAGACATTTTGTTCTTTATGTCGAATATACTCTTGTCTTCCAAACACAACAACCCTTTCTGACACTTTCCTTATCCTTTCTCCAAGCTCTTTTACGCCTTTTTCCGGGTGTTCCTTAAATATCCCTTTTCACCCCTACTTTCGTTTCCTTCGACTGACCTCTTCATGCTTTGAACCCTTCTGTCTTTTTGTGTTTTTATTCACAATATTAAAGCGTTTTTCATATTCACCCGTTTTGCCGTGCCTTGTATTCCTTCTGTCCTACTTTTCTGTTTGCCACTTTTTATCGTTTCTATGTAACTTTTCGAGGATCTGACGTCAAATCTACTGAACGATGTACTTTGCCAATTTTGAGGCAGGTGTTGAGTTTCCACCTGACCCATTTGAGATTTCACGGCGAGCCCGTCTCGCGACCAATTTGGCGTGGAAATGGGGTTTTTTTCAGATCTTCACCACCGCAAATATTTCAGATCACTGGCCTTTTGTAGAATTTTTTTGTTTAGGATAGACCAACTGGGACTTGGGTATTTCGTCGTTATGAATCTCGTACACTATTCCATCCCTCCCCCGCACCCTTCAAGTTAAGTTGTGGTATTCATAGTGCTATCTTGGGCTTCTCTCAGTTATTCAAATGAATTTCTCCGGGAAGTTTTGTTTACTTCTTCTCCTCGTTTTATTATGCTCTCAAAAGGCCTTCCTTTCATTTCGAGTCCTCTTTTTTGTTTCTTAAGTTTTCGTCTTTTCGTCACTGGCCCAGGTTTCATCTGTCCTCTTATAATATGTGCAATTCGGGCTACAGCGTCCTAATCTATCGCATATGAAACATCAGGTATTGATTCCTGCTGTCTTTCTTAGATATGCCTTCGCTTCTTGGTCATAGGACCTCTTTAACTGGACCGTTGTTTGCTTCGTTTTCGCCATTGTTCGTATATTTCCTTTGTCGTTCCTGTACCTTCCGTTCGGGTCGAGCTCATTCTCCAACCGTTTTTCGGTCCTTAAAGCTTGCCGGTGGGCGGACAGAGGGACTGAATGGTTTTCAGGAGCCGGGCATTTCCGACGTTATGAGCGAAAGAATTGAGCATTTTGAGACGCTCGTACCAGGTTTTTGCTCGGGGCAGTCAACAGGTTCAAAATGGTCAAATTGGGCGGGTACGATTTTTAGAAGAAGCCGAATCGCTTGCGCGTTCGAGAGTGGACGGTTTCAATCAGAGACTCAGGACGGAATCGGCGCGTTGCCCAGATCGGGAGAACCCGCCCAACGCAAACCTGAAATGACGCGTCAGTCGGACTTCGAGGCCATGGCTCACGGCTCTCCCACACAAAATTTTTGTGTGTGGGGGAGATTCAATTGTGTGGCACGTATCGCGGGATGCCGCGAAGAGGAGGTACTGAAACAGAGGGTGTTTGGAGCGACGGCGTCGACGCGTTGAGTTCTAGGCGTTGCTCGTATTGGTGCAAAGCTATTCGCGGCATTTGAATTTGTGAGTTTGCATGAAAATCGATGGGAATAAGAGGGGGGCGGACAAGGCAAGCGAGGGCGAAAAAGGGGGCGATGTGGAAACCGACGAGGGCCGCCTGTAGCGCTTTCTCTTCCCGTTTGAAAGAGGGTTGAGAGAGAGCAGGGGTCTCGATCAATATAGAAGTATTTATATAAGCGTTTATGACTTCTTTTTTTTTTTAATTTCTGTTCATCAAGAGAACAAATTGAAGCTGCAACCAGGTTTCTGTTTGATTTTCAGAAGCTGCGTTGCACTTCACATCTGCAGCAAAGAGGGTCAGGATTGACAAAGGCAACGCCCGCGCCGTTTCCACTTGGCGTCTCTCTTACGTTTAGTTTTTTGAAAGGGGGCGCTGCCCATTCTCGAGGAAGGCTTCCGCGACGTCGATACTCGCACATACGCGTATATACAGGTTTGTTGCGAGCAAGTCGAAGTGGCAGTTTTTTTCGAGCGACGCGCGCGTTTTGAAAAAAATGGACTACTTTTACAAAACAGAGAACACGGATGGCCTTCGCTTTTCATGGAACATATGGCCAAACACGCAGGAGATGGCCAAAAAGCTGGACGTGCCGATTGCGTGTTTGTACACGCCGATGAACAGGTTTGACGATGACGATATCAGAGTGTACTACGAGCCTCTTATGTGCAAGGGGCCGTGCAAGACGTTTCTCAACCCCTATTGGTGCGTTTGGTGGGTGTTGGCATGTAGTCGGGGCGCTCTCTCTGAAGCCTCGAATTATTTTTGCGGACTTTTGCTCACTTTTTTTCTCCAGCCACGTCGACGCGGACGCCAAGTACTGGAACTGTCCGTTTTGCGGACAGAGAAATCACTTCCCGCAGAGATACGCGGGGATCACGCCGTCCAATTTGCCTAGAGAGGTGATGCCGGAGATGACTAGCATCGAGTACGTGTTACCCCCGCGCGTTGGACGCCAAGACGAGCGCAGGCCCGGGTCGGTATTCGCGTTCGTCATCGACATATGTTGCGACCAAGAGGAGTTGCGCGCGCTCAAGAACTCGATTTTGGAAGTGCTCAAGGTGATTCCGCCGACGTCTTTTGTGGGCGTGATCACGTTTGGGAGCATCGTCCAAGTGTACGACTTGGGCTTTCCTTACTGTTTCAAGAGTCACATTTTCAGGGGAGATGAAGACGTGGATAGTAAAAAGCTCCAACAAGCGCTCAAGACACACTCCAAGACGTCGACGCAGTCTCGTTTTTTCCTGCCGGTTTCCCAGTGCGAGGCCAATTTCAGGGCCATCATCGAGCAGATTCACCCGGACCCGTGCCCCGTGAAGAACGACAAGAGGCCGCTGCGGTGCACCGGCGTGGCCGTGGCCGTGTCGGTATCGCTGCTCGAGTGCTTCTTTCAAGAAGTCGGCGGACGTATCATGATGTTCATGAGCGGCCCGTGCACCGTCGGGCCCGGAATCATGGTGTCGGACAGTCTGTCTGAGCCCATGCGGTCCCACCACGAACTCAACAACGAGACCACCAAGTTTGTGAGGTCTGCCTCGAAATTCTATCAGGAGCAGGCCGCGCGCGCGTCCAAGGCCGGACACGCCGTCGACCTCTACTCCTGCTCGTTCGACCAGACCGGGCTGTTGGAAATGCAGGCGCTTCCCAAAGACACCGGCGGCGTCGTCGTGCTTTCTGACAGCTTCGCGTTTGACACTTTTCAAAAAAGTTTCGCCAAAGTTTTTGACTCCAAAATCGTACCGAACCAGCCCTTTTCCTATCCGACCATGGGGCTCCGCGCCACCCTCGAAATCGTCACCAGCCACTCGCTCAAAATACAGGGCGCCATAGGACACTTCACCTCGCTCAAAAAGAAGTCCTCCAGCGTTTCCTCCTCGGGCGAAATAGGACTCGGCGGCACCTGTCTGTGGAAAATCAACTCCCTTGATCGCAACTGCACCTACGCCTTCTACTTCGACATCGAGCCCCCCTCCAGACCGCCGCCCCACCACCCGACCCACGGCATGATCCAATTCATTACCAAGTACCAGGACTCCCTGGGAAACCTCGTCGTCAACGTCACCACCTCCGCGCACCCCTGGATCCACCCGGGCTCCCCCCTCAAGTCCCTCCTGCAGGGATTCGACCAGGAGGCCGCCGCCTCCCTCATGGCCAGGCTCGCCGTCTTCAACCACGAAAATCACTCCAAAAACCCCACAAGGTGGCTCGACCGACACCTCATCACTCTCCTCTACCACTTCTCGGACTTTCATAAGAACGAGCCCTCTTCGCTCCTCATCCCCCAGGAAATGTGCATCTATCACCAGTTCATGTTCTACCTGCGACGCGGCGTCCTCATCCAGTTCTTCAACAACTCCCCAGACGAAACCGTCTTCTACAGGTTCTACCTCCACAGAGAATCCGTCTCCAACATCCTCGTCATGATCCAGCCCACCCTCGACAGCTACACCCTCGACAACGAGCCCATCCCCGTCCACCTCTCCGCCGACAGCGTCCTCCCCACCAACGTCCTCCTCCTGGACACCTATTTCTACATAGTCATACACTACGGCTCCACCATCGCTCAATGGCGCGACGCGCAATACCACCTCAACCCGGAGTACTCCAACCTCCTGGAACTCATACAGCTCCCCAAGGCCGACGCCCTCGACCTCCTCTCCAACCGCATGCCCGTCCCCATCTACATCGAGTGCGACCAGAACTCCAGCCAGTCCAGGTTCCTGATGGCGTCCGTCGACCCCTCCATCACGCACAAGACCAGCCGCTTCGGCAACTCTCAGCAGGAACAAGGACAGGTCATCCTCACCGAAGACGTCAACCTCCAGATCTTCTTTGACTTCCTCAAAAAACGCGTCGTCTGCCACGAGTAAAAAAAAAAAAATTTTTTTTTTAATAAAAAACAAACCGAATCGCCGTCAGTCGCCCGTTCTAATCTCCGCCATGGTATGCTCTCCCCTTCGGCCCCCGGACCCGAGTGATTCAGCCGCTAACGCTCCGAACTGCAGCCTTTCGTCAAGGTCATAAAGAACACAAGCTATTTCAAGCGATATCAGGTCAAGTATCGCAGGAGACGCGGTACGATCCACGAAATCGCACCTCTCTTTTTTTTTTTTTTCGCTTCAAACCTAACCCATCTCCAAAAGAGGGGCTCACCGACTACCAGGCTCGAAAAAACCTGATCGTCCAAGACCTGACCAAATACGGCGCGCCAAAATACAGACTGGTCGTGCGATTCACCAATAAAGACATCATCGCTCAAATCGTTTTCGCGAAAATCAAAGGCGACTTCGTTCTCTGCGCCGCCTACTCCCACGAACTCCCCAGATACGGCATCAAGCTCGGACTCACCAACTACGCCGCCGCCTATGCGACTGGACTCCTTCTCGCCCGCCGCACCCTCGTCCGCCTCAACCTAGCCGACAAGTACATCGGCAACGTCGGCGACACTGGCGAGGACTTCTCCGTCGAGCCCGCCGACCAGGGCCCCAGGCCCTTCAGGGTGCTGCTCGACATCGGCCTCGTCCGCTCCACCACGGGACACCGCGTCTTCGGCGCCATGAAGGGCGCTCTCGATGGCGGCCTCAACATCCCCCACTCGCCCAACCGATTCGTCGGATATTTTGTCAACAAAGACTCCAAAAAAGAGTCCGAATTCGACCCGTCCGTCCTCAGAAAATACATCTTCGGCGGGCACGTCTCGGAGTACATGCAATACCTCCAAAACCAAGACGAAGGACTCTACCAAAAGCAATTCTCGAAATACATCTCCGCCGGCATCGACCACACTCAGCTCGAAAACATCTACAAAAATGCTCACGCCGCCATTCGCGCCGACCCCTCCTACACGAAGAAAGTACGCAACGTCAAACCTAAACGATACAATATCAAAAAATCCACCTACGAAGAACGCAAGGCACGCGTGAAGGCCAAACTCTCAAAACTGATGGCCAAACACTCACTCACCGCACTAAAAGCCGCCGCCTGAAATTCTCAATAAAACCAGACTTTTTATTTTCGACCCGCTGTCATTTTCCTTGCCTTGCCCACAAAAATGACTCGTGTTCTCGGGCCACTTCTGAGCTTCGCTGCTCTCTCGGCCACGTCCCTCCTGCTCGCGCACGTTCTCCTTCGTGCGGGCATGTCCGACGCCCTGATCCTCGTCGACGTACAAAGATGTTTCTTGCCGGGGGGCTCTCTGCCTGTCGAGCGAGGACGGGAAATCGTCCCGATCATCAATCGGATCAGACTCGCTCACGGCCAACACTTCAAAACTGTCGTACGTTTTTTTTTTTTCCATCCCCTGAAGCCCGAGAGACCAACACACGCCCCAAGTGCTTGTCGAAGGACTGGCATTGTCCAGACCACGTGTCCTTCGCGAACATTCACCCTGGACACAAGCCGTTTGACGTGATCACGCTCACATACAACTCGTACGTGCCTCCTCTCTCCCCGCCCCCGCCGAAAGCGCTCTGACTTTTTTTTTTTTTACGGCAGAAAAAACGAGCTCTGCAAAACGGACGAATCCGGAACCTGTCCGGACGCCGTGGACTGCCGCGCGGAGCTCGCCTGGAACGAAACGCGCCAGCTGCAACAGACCCTGTGGCCCGCGCACTGCATCATCAATGATCCAGAATCAGAACTGGACGATTCTCTGCTGACAAAAGAAGACGACCACTTCGTCTTGAAGGGGTCCCGCTGCTCCGTAGATTCCTACTCCGCCTTCTTCGACAACGCCCGCTTCGAATCCACCGGACTGCACGACCACTTGCGCGGGCGGGGCATCACGCGAGTCTTCGTAGCGGGCCTCGCACTCGACTACTGCGTAAAATACACGGCGCTAGACGCAAAGAGCCTGGGCTACGACGTGTATGTCGTGGTCGACGCCACGCGCGGCACCAGCCCGTCTTCAGCAGAGCGCGCGATCGAGGAACTGAAGAACAGCGGTGTCCGCCTGATCAACAGCTCGGAAATCGAAAAGTGTTTCAAAAAAAAAAAAAACGGCTCAGTTGTCGCTGTCACCTTACTTTTGGTCGCCGCTGCTCTGCTCGTCAGGCGCGCGAAAAAACGCACTCAATAAAAAAAAGCACCCATGGCGGGCACTCCGCCCGCCAAAATACGCAAGGTCGCAGGCCTATACTTCTGCTGGGACGCCCAAGGTACCACCGCCGAAAAGGGGAGAAGCTTTCTCGCGTATAACGCCTATTGTTGTGTATTCACACCTCCACAGATGTCATATCTCTGCGCACGAAACACAGGGTGCTGGGGAAGTTGGTGGGGTGCACCCCACCCGGGGGCGGACTCCCGCTGTTGCTGTCGAGCTACGAGGCATGGCTCTGTCACACGAACGGATGGGCGACCATCGAAGAATGTGTCAAGCTGCTAGACGAACAAGGAAAAAAACCAACGTACAAAAAATCAAAATTTGACGCCGACGTTTATTGGAAAGATGAGCATTGGAACGACCAGGATCACGCCAAGCGCCGTATCATTTGTGCTGCATACATGGACCTGTGGACTAAGGGATACTACGTTCAATTTTCTATGCACTCTCATGTAGACTTCGCCATTTACCCTTTCGATCCGCTGATCGTTCACGCATCTCACTTCTTGGTATGCCTACCTTCAAAATTCTCGCTGCTTGCGAGAGACTTGATCGCCTACAGCAGGTTGGCCCACTGCGCTAACAAAACGGTGGTCTTGGCCATGTCCGAACAGGATGCGCCGGACCCGAGTGACATCGTCTACATCGAGTTCGTCTGGGAAGGTACGTCTTGACACGTCCTACGACCTCTTCTTTGCAGAACTCACGTCGATAATCGTCTCGTACGCCATCGCGCTGTAAACCGAAAAAAAGATCCACAGGTAAATTCGGGGGCCAAGACCCTTCATGAAACCCGCGACGCCTTCCACTTTGTACAGGTTTCTGATCACGCGCAGCGCACTCTGTCTGTCCACCGCGCGCTGCAACCCAGTCTCTTCGACTTGAATCCTCGTCTTGACCACGTCCAACGGATTCGTCAAAAGCGTCACAACCGCCCCAGACACGCCCCCCGCCAACATGCTTGCGGAGCTGTGCTTGTGCGCGACGAAGCTGTCAGACGCCTCTTTCCTTCGCCTCGACTCCACCAATCTGGAAAACACCGCCTTGAGGTTCTCGTACATCGTCCACCATATCGCCGACGCCGGTACATAATTTACGAACGTGAGTCCTGACCCTAAATAAAACCCCCTCAAGCCGTGCTGCCTCCATATACCTCGGCAGATGCTCATCACCGATCTCGTCCGGGATACCTCTGGCGACCGTATGTACAACCTCTGCACTACCACGTCCACAGGACACGTCAACAAAATCGATATCGTGTCAGACACCGCCGCAGATGTGAAACTCACCCACGACGCCTGTCTCCCATCCACATTAGAACTCCGGCGATCCTCAATCTGTTGCAACCTATCCTTCATGTAGCTATAACTGAACAAATACACCCCAGAACCCGGCATGTGTCCCACCACCGTAGGCCAAAACCCAGGGTACAACCCTTCAATGCAGACTCGTCAGCCGCCTCCACCACGCCTGACCCCCACTAAGCATTGCCACGCACCTCTCCAACCTGCCTCCCTCACTAAACTCATCACCAATATCCACGACGACCTCTTCTCGCGTTCGTTAGCGACCGTCCACGTCCTTCTCTTCCTCAAAGAAAAAAAAATAAAAAATAAAAATAACGTACGATGTGTCTCTCCACTTGCAGCCGAGTACGAATAACCTCAGTAGGATGCGTTATGACCTGCTCCAACATGTAAAAGCAAGCCCCCAAAGAAAAAAACGTAGGAAGGTGCAAGTCCTTAAACGGCGTCTGCACCTGGTACACCACCTTCGGCCTCTCCGAACCCGTCCCTCTTTCCACTCCGTCAGTGCACTCGACCCCCTTATCCATCCTGTCCTCGCGCGCGTCTAAGCCACCCTGCCCTCAAACCAAAAAAAAAACCTCTCTCTTCAAAAGCGAGCCTTCGCGCCTCGAAAAAAATAATGATTCCGATTCGCAATCAACCAATCGTCAAAACCATAAAAGCCCAAAAGACTTCCGGTACAAAAAAAAAAAAACGCTAAAAAAAATGTACGCGCAAACGCCAAACGCACTGTAACTCCCACTCTCCCTACCACCGCCTCTGCACGCCATGCTCTCACAACAACTCATACGCACACAACCAAGTTGCTCGCGTACGCAGACCTCATCGGAGCCGTTAAAATCCCACAAATTGTTGAGCATGCTTTTGACAGGTTTTTTCCTCCCCCCAAATAAAAGCCCGCACCTTTCGATGCCCAAGCGCCTGTCGCAGTCTCAGCCACTCTGCCAGCTCCCGCCGTCCACGCCGCGTGCTCTTCAACGTGCCCGGATCTGACGAAAGGAAAATCCACAAAGGTGCGCGTCTCTTCCAGAACGCCCATCCTTCCTCCACGCGCAACGCCGCGAAAGCCTTAACCCAGCCGCAGCCCTCTCCCTCGATCTCGATGTCATCGTCCTAGACCTAGAAGACGGCGTGTCTCCAAACAAGAAACACGAGGCTCGTTCACTAGTCGGACAAAAACTCAAATCCTGTCACTTCGGCAGAAGCGAGCGATGCGTCCGAATAAATTCCTCCAATTCCGGATTAGAATTGTACGAAAACACACAACTCTCTACCACCGCCAACATAAACTCACCAACCCCTTCCCAGCGAAGACCTGAAGTCCCTCCTCCCCTTCTTGGAATACATAGATTCCATTTTAATTCCGAAAGTCGAAACGGCCGAAGATCTGCTATTTGTAGACGACCTCCTCTTGCAAAATAACAATACGCGCACCAAACTGTTCGCCGCCATAGAGTCCCCCCGGGCCCTGTTAAACCTACGCCCAATTTGCAACGCAACCCCAAGACTCGACTGTCTGATCTTCGGTAGCGAAGACTATGTCGCCAACGCCGGTATGACGCGGTCCTCCGGCCTGGAAGAACTTGCGTACGCCAGATCTAAAATAGTCACTTATGCCTCTGCGCACTCTCTCTACTCCACAGACCTTGTCTGTATCGACTATAAAAACATCGAACAGCTAAAAAAAGAATCCATAAGCGGATTCACTCTGGGATTCGATGGAAAACAAGCCATCCATCCTGGACAAGTAGACACCATCTACCAATGCTTTCAGCCGCCTATTGAAACTGTTGAATTCGCCAAAAAAATCGTTTCAGAATATCGCGCTCATTCTAGCGCAGGCAAAGGAGCCTTCGTCATCAACGACAAGATGATCGATCTACCCATGGTCAAATGGGCGCTGAAAGTTCTAAGCAAGGCAAGTGTACCCGTCGAACAGCTTCCGTCGGTGTAGCTCTAACAACCTAGAAACCGCGTAGAGTCGCAGGTGGTCTCAAAAAAAAAAGAACATTGTGTAAACTACATAAACCTCGCTGTGACTCTTCAATGAAATGCCACCGCTCCTCGACCAATTTCACACCCTTCTCATTCTCTTCCTTCCCCCTTTCCTCACTGAGCAAAAATATCTATGCCGCGCGCATTTCGCCCTTGCGGTTTTTTCACCACCCCAATGTTCTCCTGCCGTCACTTTTTACCGTACACAGAGAGCGTGAGGCAGCAGCACCCGCTTGTACAACATGTCCGTAAACGACGAGCTCGGCTGTGCGAACCTCGCTCGCAGCGCAGAGCCGTCCAACCTGCTGCTCTCAAAACTGGATCGTATGATCGAGGCGATTGACGCGATGAACCGAAACCACTCAGCACTCGAACGCAACCGAACCAAACCCCCTGCAAACAACGGCGGCCAAGGTGAGTCGACTCCGGCCCCGTTTCGGAAAAGCCCCCATAGAACTGACGACGCACCTTCAAAAGAGGAAGCCTCTGCAGCGAAAGACCAAGCACACGTGACAAGTACCCACAGAACCACTCAAAAATCCGAAAAATCCGAACAAGCACTTCAGCCCGAAAAAATATTCAAGCAAACCCCTCCTATCCAACACACAACAAACGCCGCCACGCAAAAAGATTCCATTGCCGTAGAAAATTCGAACATCAAGCTGTTTAAGTCCTTCATATACCAGGGTATTATATTGCTAGGACTCAGCACAGTCATTTCCCTGCTCATCAACTTCTACTTCTTCAACACCTCTCACCAAGTCCATTCAACGTAGGGGAGACCGCTCTGCCTCGATAAAAATCGCCATCTTGTATAAACACGCACACAAAAGCGCTCCGGGGGAAACCAGTACCTCAGACTGCCCACGTGCAAAATTGAAATCGCTTCGACACTCAACGAACGAAAAGAAAACAACCACGTCTTCTTGGTTACCTCGAAATTTTTTATTCCTTGTATTCCAGTCAAAAAGAACTGTAATAAAATACATATCAACAAAAAGTCACATCCTTCAAACGACAAAACTTGGCACTTGTCACAGGCCGCAGCTTGTACTCGGCCGTTTAGGCCCTGCTCAATACACCTGCGACCGAGTGCCACATGAGAAATACCTTGGTCCAGTCTCTCTATAGAGAGAAGAGCGAAGGAAGGACCAGTCGCGCCAAAGACATGCTCGAAGACACCCTTCGAGAGAAAATTGGCAACTGTATGCTAAAAAATTGTGTGACAAGACACAAAGTGAAATAGACGTTAAAAAACGAATCAGCAGTTTCGTGCTAGACGGAGACGCGCCTCATTGATCAGCGCATCGACTGAGGGGACCTCGATTTGACTGCCTCGTCCAGCTTGACAGTTGGGACATTGACTGATATATTGCTGATGGAGAGTGGAGAGAAATAGGTGCATTTTTTGAGCTTCTATTTGAAGGCAAGAGAGTAGCTTTGAATATTTGCTCCGCAAAGCTTGTAAGTTTGTTTTTTGCTGCGACGAAAAATGAAACGGTTGAAGAGAGAGCAAGTCGACATTCAGTTTTTCTAGCTTCGAGCTGTAAATTTTTGTGTGATCTAAAAGAGCCTGATATTGGACATTGAGGGATTGATAGCGTTCTGACTGGAGAGAGACTGCAGATTGGAGTTTGTTTTCATACATTTGTTCAAGTTCGGTAAGCTGTTGGCAGAGAGATTGACAATTCTTCTCGAAGTTTTCGATGCATGTCTCTTTGCTAGACAAGACCTCTTTCAGCCGCCCAACTTCATCAGAGAGGGATTCGACTTTCTGCAACAAGGCACTTTCGTTCTTGACAATTTCACTATAGCTCCGATTACTGTGAAGGATAGGGCGCGTAGTCGGACAGGGAGGGACAGTAGCAGGCTTCTGCGTGCTATGAGCGACTGTCTTTGGTTGTACTGCCCTGGTTTTAATGTCTGGGTTTCTGATGAAGCCGTTTTAAAAACAAAAAGTTAGAAAAACTTGAAGTCAAAAAGTCGGAAGCTGCGCATCTCTCTGTTCTCACCCTGGCCGTACCTCCAATGTTTTTTTTTTGAATCTGAAGAATAATAGAGAGATGCTGGCTTCTCGGACTCCGGAAAAGCGTGGGTTGGATAAGAGCCGCGGGCGCTGCTTGGAGGATTCGCGGTGCGGCTTGAAGTCGCTCCAAAGCGGGAAATACTTGTAGCCGTTGGGTGTTTGTTTCTGACAGAAGAAAGATTTGGCTGTGTGGCTTGGTGATGTGGTGCGGCCATATATCCGTGCTAAGAGAAAGTAGTAAAAAATTAACGAGAGTAACGCTAACGACTAGTTTTTTTTAATAGAAGAGTCTCTTTAGTCGTAAACCATAGAATTTTGTGTTTCTATTGCCTCGTATTTTTCGGCCATTTGTGTGAGCATAAGGATGTCGTTGATGATGGTGAATTTCCATCTTTCTTCTATATTGTATGGGATCAATGTGATCGACCTCTGATAAATGTAGCGTTCTTCGGCGAAGGTGACGTGGCCACTGATGACAAGCAGGGCTTGCTGCTGCATATTTGGCAACCATAAAAAGTCGCATCTTTTTGGGGGTTCGTGTTTGGAAGCTGGAAATTCCAGAATGCACTGGATGATATCGAAGGCATCATGGGCATAGGTGTTTTTGCAAGGCGCTCTGCCTATGTCTTCGACTCGAAATACCTTGCAAGAGAAATAGCTTCCTCGTGCGCGGTAGGCGCCAGTTAGTTTTTTGCGGTCGGTATCGAAGGTGCACAAGAGCAGTTCGATAAACAAGTTGACATGTTCTTCTATTTCGCCCTGTGAGAAGAAAAACGGGTTGTCGGCGGGTAACAGCTCGGAGGACATATCTCGTTCGATGTCACCGAAGGAAATTTGAAGGGGGAACTGTTCATGGTCCAGTACCAGCAAATTCGGGATTAATTCAAGAACGAGCAATCTGTAATCGCGTTCGAAGCTGATTGGATTGTTCACGAGAATAAGTTCTCGCAGCATAGGAAATTGAGACAGAATTGAAATATCGTGAATGGTCCGGATGATGTTGCCCCCCAAATCTAGGATACGGAGATTTTGCAAGAAGACAAGTGGTTCCAGGGGGAATGCAGACGATATGGCATTGTCGCTGAGGGACAGAGTATGAATGTTTATGGCATAACTGAGAATGCATTCGCATAAACTAGACAGAGACGGAGGAAAAGAGAAAGAAATACCACTCGAGTAATTTTTCAAGCCCCATTTCGTCAGATCGAGTGATTCTATCTGAGGTCCGAGCGGTATAAGCTGATTCAACGCTTCTTTTAGTGCTTCCGGATGCAAACGCAGTCGAGAGCGTAGAAAGCAGAGACGAATCGAAACAGGCTGTATGCCCAAACTCGTAAATTGGAGTCCGTTCAGTTTCATCAGGGCAAGCGCGTCCGCCGGAGTTTGAACTTCAATCCACAGCTCGTCTTCGAAGACGCCATACTACGGTAGAGAACAACAAACCGAAGTTAATTCACATGTTTTTTTTTGACATATAAGATCCAAAAAATGGCCAATTGCGGGCTTTTCGAGAGGAGACTTTTTGTGCATTGACACGTACGTGATTGAATTGGAATTGTGTTCTCTCTCCCAGGGTGTTTAGCACGGATACAGTGGAGACTTGACTTGAGAAGTTAGAAATGCAGACGATAATATTTTTATTCTTGAGAAAATTGGCTGTATCGTGTGTCAAGTAAGGGACCTCTCTTGTAGCCTGTGTTGTGATCCAAGGGTTGGATGAGGTGGATAATGACTGTGAATAATTATCGGTGGGTCCATCTGAGTAATAATTCTGACGATTAGAGGTATTCAAAGGATTTAAAGGAGCCAATGCACCGCTATTATTTTGTCTATTGTATGCATTTTGTGTGAAGGTTTTAGCGTCTTCGTTGTAGTAATAGAGAGAATCATCCTCGATTACCGGTCTATCGACGCGTCTTGGGCCTCTTAATGCTACCAGCTGGCCGTTTTTAGAGGGTATGTAAGACTGGTTCGAATTGCGAGAGTTGGATGACATGATGGGCCGAGAGTTATCTGTTGAGCCTTTAGCATATTGTACAAGTTGTCCTTTTGGCGGCTGTTTGTAGAGTGGTCTGTTTGCTCTAACCATCGCTTGCTTACCTTGATTGGAGGTGGAGGCTGAATTGCCACGATAGAAAAAATCGCCGTTTCGTACCAAATATTGAGATTGTGGATTCCATCGGTTCCCTACATTCTGCTGGACGATGTTATCTAGCTTGTCTGAATTCCGGCCATCTCTGTACTGGTTCTTATTGCCGCTAGACGTTTTTTTTTTGTGTGTGTAACGCGCATTGTTATGAGCATTCCGATATGTGGGATGTGCTTGAACCTGGTTAGACGAAGCAACACTTGGCCGATACTCGCCAGCCAATATACGATCAGAGTTGCTTATAGAGCGTCTATCTTCGGCCTTCGGCTGTTGATTCGCAATTTGAAAGTTCATGTATACACATGTGTGCGTTATATATATATAGAGAGAGGTAATTTGTCGGCTAATTTGTATTAGTAAAGTAAGAAGGAGGGTGTTATTTTATCGCGCGTACGAGCTGCGTGAAGCGCGCGGTATATAGTATATAATATATACAAGAGTAACAATATATACAGGCATAATATATTTTACACATAATATATATGCGTTTTTTTTATTAATTCTATTCTATCAGAAGACACACTCTCTTCTATGCTCTGTTTCGAGTTTTTAGAACCTTCGACTCGTGGATTCTACCTAAAATTATAGGGTTTCTTCCCATCTTTTTCGCTGCAAAAATGTTCTTTTTGACGTTACTTGCCTTTGCTGTCCTCTGCGCTGTCCTGATGATAACATTCAAAGTCTACTTCAGAGAAGAAGAAGTAAAAATTATGTGCAGCGACACCAAATTTAACAAATTCATACTAGAAAACTGTCCATCGCTCAAAATCTATGATAGAATTCCTATATGGGGACTGAACGGACATTTACAGACGTGCTATGCGAGCGCTATTAGAAAAGGACCTACTCATTTATGGAAAAGGTAGGGTCAGGAACGAGAGTAGCTAACTTTTCTTGACAGGACTTTTGTTATTGTGGCGTTTGGCATTCACCTGTTAAATTTCTCTTGAGATATCGCACGTATATAACTGACTTTGTTTGTTTTTGATATCTACAGAGAATGCTTAGAAAATAGTGATGGCGAGGATTTTTGGATAGACTGGCTAAACTCAAAGCCTAGAACTAATGCAATTATTTGGTACGCTCGATACTATTTTGGCAGCTTCCTTTATATATTATCGAAAATGAGCATGCTTACGTAAAATTGATTTCAGCGTGATTCCTGGCATTGCCGGACATTCTGGAAATGATTATATAAAAAACTTTGCGCATTTCTGTCAACTTGAAGGCTATCAAGTAGTCTGCTGGAACTGGCCAGGCTGCGGTGACCATGTTCTCTCAGTACGCACGTGGTTCTCGGTGTTATGCGCGTTTCCTACTCTGGTTTCTCTAGCTCAAAACTTCATACACGTCTGAATGGCTGACAGCTGATTTTTTTTTGAAAAAGCATGCGAGGATGACTACTTTGGGAGATGCTAAGCACCTCAAAGTGATGTTCGACCACGTTTTTAAGAAATACCCTGACGTTCCTATATATGCCGTTGGCTTTTCTCTGGGTGCAAATATGCTTTTGAAGTATTTAGGACAAGAAGGGAAAAATGCAATTGTCAAAGCAGCTGTTTCAATCTCAGCCGGATATTGCGGTGAACGAGGTCTGAACTTAATTAGAAAGAGAACATTCTATTCAAAGGTATTAGCTGGGAAATGGAAGGTCGTCATAAAAAAACACGAGCATCTATGGAAAAACCACCCTGCGATTGATTACAGTAAAATCCAAAAAGCATCAAGTCTAGAACAGATCGATTTATTACTATCAACAAAAATTCTGAACTACAACACTATCGAGTACGAATGCCAGATTTGAGTCTTTTGAAATATGTAAACAATTTATTCTGACGTTTTTTTAAGGGAATATTACGCTGCCCATGGTAGTTTAGAATGGCTGGAACATATCAAAATTCCGACGCTGCTATTGAATGCTCTAGATGATCCAATTGCACACTCACAGTTGGTCGAGGCTGCTAAGGGGAAAATAGGTCTGAATCCTGTACGTGTGTCAAAAAATGCGAAAACGATCGGTGAGAGAAATTTACTGACGGCGTTGCTTCCCTATGACCAGAACATCATATTGGCAACCACGAAGAAGGGAGGACACATGGGCTGGGTTCAAGGTGGTTTTTTCAGACCAGAGTTGAAAATGTGGATGGATAGCGTGAGCTTGGATTTCATTAGGGCTGCTCAAAAATTACAGATGACTGAACGGGGGAGCGAGACGGGTTTAAAATGTAGAGGAAGTCTGAACAAGTATTCGGAAAACAACCCCTTTATGAAAGAAAGAGATGGATTTGTTGCTGGGACAACGATGTTAGAACGTGATTAAAAAGTGTAGTGTACGCAAAAAAAATGTTGAATCTGACCTAGCTTTTTTGTTGAACGACCGAGACTGTACTAAATTTCAAGATATTGGGGCATAGATCGCATAAAGCACTCATCATATACGGATTGTTTGACTAAATAGTGGTTAACGATACACTAGACACATTATCATAAAGGGAGAGAGACAGGATGCTAAATATTGCATGATTTTCGTATTGATTCTTCAGAATAAAAAACATGGCAAGTAGATGAAATGTTTCGAAAGCTTAGCGAAAAAAAAGACATGTGCCTCTTTCTTCAATTGTAGAAAGAGGCACCTGTGCCATCCCGTTTTAAAAAAGGGTAGTCTAAGCTCTTGTACGCCAGTAAAACATTGGCATTTTTCGCCAATGTGAATTAGATCATGTACGACAACAAAGAACTACAGTTTTCTGTATTTTGTATACAGTAGCTCGATATGGCATTGTATCATACATCTACGCTCCACTGGACTGCGTAAAAAGGAAGTCAATTTTTGAACGCTCTGCCGTTGAGAGCCCAAATTTGGATTTCCTTCGCGCTCGTGGTGTCGAAACTATAGCTGCAAGACTTGAAAACCAAGTGGCAATGAGATCCACGCACATATAATATACGGTACACACGTAAAATAATGCATATCAAATCGCGTTGTAGCTCGATGCGTTAAAACTGTATACAAATAAATTTCAGTTGCGTAAAAAAAAGTGTCGAGCAATCGCATATACTTACGATTCTTCGACAGATGGACTTTTCAGTGCGCTTCTACAGCATGTATGCTCTTAGCACTTTGACGGAATACGGAGCACCTATCTCGCGACATGAAGCGTCGAACGAGGTTGAAATGACAAGTGGGCGTGATGAATGAGGACCTCACATGAAGGCCATTGGTAGGATCCTGTTCAACAATGGTTCAGCATTCCATCCAGTAGACCTCCACAAGACGTCAAACAATTGATAGAAACAAGAATTTTCAAAATCGACTTTTTTTTACATCAAAAAAAACCAAGCATTGTATTGTTATAATTCCTTAAAATCTATTATTGCAAATGGATCTCTTGAAAAACCTAAATTGTCAACTGGAAAAGTGCGCACAAATATTATCCGAAAGCGATCATGTTGACATCTATCAGTCTCAAAAAGGTACATACATGCACTTATTGAGAAAAAAAGTGTTTACCTGACTTTTTATAGAAATGAACGAAAGCCTGCAATCTTTCCTTTCGACTGCCAAACAGCTCGAACTCTTTTTTATCAATCTTGAATTTCAAAACAAGTATTTTTCTTGCAAAAGTCCCGAACAACGTCTGCGCTCCCAAATAGATGAACTGAGAACAAAGCTACAAAGCAAGCAGGCTCTGGTCGGTTCTATTAAAGCTCGTATCGAGCAGTGGAAGAGTAAGTTTATTGCCCTTCAAGAACGACAAAGACAAGTTTTGTGTCATCCTAATTTCCTAGAAGATGAGAGTAACATGATTGATTTTGGCGAATACAGTCTTAATAAATACCGCCCAAGCCTTAAAGAGGAAGAAGGATCTTCAAGTTTATTCGATGAAGACATGGACGAAGAAGACGTCTAAACTTTAAGATTTGATAAATAATTTGTATCATTGCTTTATGCCCACACGCGTAACATGTAGACTTGCTATACAACGGATTGCGCACTACTTGTTGAAAACATGCTGGAGATGCAATCACTCAAAATACTTGGTGCGTCCGGAAGGCCATTTCCACAGTACATACCCGATTCAACATTTCTTTCAATCACCTCAATCAATCGATTGGGAAAGGTAAATGATGCGCATTCTTGACTCCCTTCAGAATCGCAACTTGATTTCGCGGAGAATTTACTATCATGGCTTATTGATGTATTAAATCGGTCACTACCACAATGATCAGCTCCGTTGTTATTCGTATGCTGACCAATTTCTCTCTTGTCATTCTGATCTGTCTTTACCAGACTTAAATCTAAGCCCATCTTACCGGATACCTTTTCAGATACGAGGATATCGCCCTTACATTTCTCTTTCGATCCTATCTCTGCGCCTCCTGAGCATCCAAATCTATTCTCTTCTAATTGATACTGCCGCTTAGCACTAGCGCTCTCGCACTGACTCTTCCAAATCTTTCCAAAATCCGGCGGCAGAAAGACTGAGCTTTTGAGCGACTCAGTGAAAGACTCCAGTTCTAGTGCCCTTATCTGAAGACACTCCACCGGAATATGTTGGTACTTATGAGCACCATTATACGCCTTCGAAGCGTGTCTCTTGCATGTTCTGCGATACGTAAAACAATGCTGATGCGGCTCATAGCACCCGTCTGGAATTTGGCAACAGCATTTGTTTTGACACCAATTGCACGAAAATGTGTTCAGAGAAATGCTCGCCAGGCTGACTTTTAAGTGAACTTCGAGACAATGGCGACAGTAGACTAAAATCACCGCATTAATTTTCTGTCTAAGTTTTTAACTTAAAAAAAAAAGTACCTACCATGCGAGCATGTTGAACAACTGATATAAGTAGAAGCCCTGGCCGATCTTTGACTCCTGCGCATGTGATCGAGAGAGAATAGGTAAGTTAAATTGCATATGTATGCGTGAAAGCATAAGACTGAAAGACGGACTTTGACGTCCTACAATGATGACAACAGACGTTAACCGCAGATTGCGACCTGCGAGTTTTTTTTGTAATGCGGGACAACTTGGCGGGTGCAGCCTTAATTGAGCTTTCAAATTCAGAATTGTGAATTTTCCCCAAAGAGTGATTGTTCGTTTTGACTTCTTTCATAGTCAAAAAGGAGATTGGAGCTCATAATACCAGGACTCTAGTTAAAAATATCGGAATCTGGCACTTTGTTAGGTAGGAAAAGTCAGTTAAAAATAAAATCCATAAATTAAATGGCACGAAAATGTGGTTGTAACGACTATTTTTTTGAATTGTTTTTTTCTGTTGGGCAAGGGCAAATACATGAATGGCCAGATGGATCCAGTCTACCAAACCTTGGATTTGGATTGAGCAACACGGGGTTTGGAAAATTTCTCATTTCAGGATACGCGCCGCGAGACGAAAATGCTTTTAGAATGAAGCAGTCTTTATGCATGCGCTCTATTGGCTGAGAAGTCTGCACTTGATCGACAAGGATCGATAGCAGAAATGCAGATAGATGAGAAGCATAGTGGGTAAAATAGAACGTCTGGCTTGTGCTAGAGATATATTGATATCTTCGTTTGACGAGCTGTAAATTTTTTTTAGCGGATTAAAGGGTTGGCCTATATACAGCGTCGTACGTGTTTGGATCATTTTATACAAACCGTCTGCCGTACCAGAATTGCGCCGGAATAATGACCATTTATGTCATGATAGGCGTTTCAGGAAGTGGGAAGACTACTATAGGAAAGTATCTGGCAACTAAGTTGGACATTCAGCATTTTGACGCAGATGATTTCCACACTGATGAAAATATCTGCAAGATGAGAAAAGGTTAGATAGGGTTTGTAGAGGATCACTGATTTTCATCCAGTTTATTTACTAAAGTGTTGAACTTCGACAAAAGGCGTTCCTTTGACAGATGCAGACCGGGCTCCTTGGCTTCATCGCATTTACGAAAAAATACGAACTCTGAGAATCTCTAACACGAGCGCTGTCATAGGGTGTTCTGGTCTGAAGTCGAAATATAGGTCCTACATTCTAGGTGTCAACTCTGAAAAGGAATGTTCAAGAGCGTGGGTGGATTCAAAGGTGATCGTTGTGTTTTTGAAAGGCCCTTACGAGTTGTTGAAAGAACGAGTTAACAGTCGGATCCATTTTTTTAACGCATCCTTGATTGATCGTCAATTCGAAATACTTGAAGAGCCAACAGAAGAGGAAATCAGAAAACTAGGGTGCGAAAAATTGATCGTTATTTCGGTCGATCAGTACAACATAGAAGAAGTGGTACAAAAAATTGTCGAAGAAACGGAGTGTTCAAACAAAACTGGCTTTGATTAGAAGAGAAGGGTGGCAAGAATTGGGGGTGTTTTTTGTTTACAGGCGAGGTTCTTTTGTAGAGTGGATTCTGTCCAGATTTGATGCGTACAACGTTTTTTTATAGTAACAAAATTTGCGATGCAATTGGATTTTGTGTTCAGAGAGATAAAGGCATCGGCTTCACAAGGGTCCAGAAGTGTATTTAGTTGTCAACGCCTCGGCTTTGGTCAGATTCATGCCAAGAGTCTTCAGTGACTACATCACATTTGATGTAGTTGGAGGATGGTAGTAGGAAAGTGGGGGACGTGTCCCAGATGGGGTATTTAGGTTTGTATTTGATATCAATGCTCGATTTCATAATCTCGTGATTTTTCAAAAATCTCTCTTTTGTGTAAATATAATCGTGTTGATGGGCCGGCTCGTTATAGGGGGTTAGGAGACATGGGATTTCTTTTGTTCTAGAGTCATCGCAGGTGATGAACGGGTCGATGAAAGGAAAGAAGATGATTTCGCCTAGGTCGTCGATAAAAATAAATAGTCCCATGATGACCGCCTTGGGACAACTTCTAGCGAATTTATTCCATCCTGGGATATTGGAGAGTATTTCGATGTCTGATTGGTGGATACCTCGGATATAAATGGAGGTGCCAATGTCAGTCATGAGCTGGTAGATACTATTCTTTATACGTATTTCCCACAGATTTTCCCAATAGATGAGGCTTTTATTGCATGGTTCTGAATGGCAAGATTCAGTTCCTTGCACAATTGAGACAGATGGCTGTTTAGAAAAAACGATCCATTTGGCCAGTGACGCTCCCTCGTTTTGAAAGGTGATCCAGCAGTTACCGAGTGTACGAGCTTTAGGTACTCTTTTGTGGAATTCATTGAACAGAATACCGAGTTTGCGGTGCTTGAATGGCATGTCATATCCCCCGACATGTTTGATGACGCGGTGGATGATGCGGATGGCATAGATTGATGGTAGTTGAAGGATGTCGCTTCTACAAATGTACACGTAGCCGAGGTAGCAGTTTTGCTTGACATATTTGTTAAGAAAAGTTTCAACGACGCGTTGCAGTTTTTCTCGTACGAACTGAAAGTTTGATATGAGTGATTTTAGGTCTTCCAGGGAGATGGGCGCAGGGTTCTCGGATTGAAAGACATGGTTTTGCAGAACTCGGCGAATACGGTTTCGCTGACAAGTGAGCAAATTATTGCTGGGATCGATAATCCAAGGTTGGTTATTTCTCATCAGAGTGGCCATAATTCTGGCTTTTTCGACGTTGAGAAGAGGTCTTAGTAGAATGAGTTCAGGGGAAACGTTCCTTACCCAGGCGATTCCGGCGAGGCCATCAGCGCCGGAGCAACTGGCCGCGCGAAGGAAGAAGGTCTCGACGTTGTCATCGAGGGTGTGACCAGTCAAGATAGCTGTTTGAGATGATGATGTTTGTTGTGACAGGTGCTCGTGAAGGGCCTGAGAGACTAGTGACAAGACGATGTATCGTTTGTCTCTGGCGGTCTCCTGATAGGGAAAAGAATGTGTATCACTGAATTTACGCAGTCGGAATGTCAGGTGTACGAGATTTTGTCGTTCTAGCCAACCTTCGACCCATTTGGCTTCTATCGAAGATTCTCGGCGGAGACCATGATCGATGGTTATAAATATTGGGAGTAAGTTGTATTTTTTTGCGTAATTTTTCGTCAGCCATGCTAGAAGGGTAGAATCGGACCCTCCAGAAATAGCGACGATGAGTGTTTTGCATTTGGGTGGCAGAATTTGTTGCATAGTGTTTTCGAATTCTGAGTCGGAAACTGGGGTCAGATGGTGTAGGTTACATTCTTCGAGTGACGTCCATCCACTGGTTTTTCCAGGTAGGACTATGTTTATGTGATAGATTGGACTGGAATCGACGAAGGCGCGCATTTTGAATTTAAGAGAGATCAAGGGTTGCAGCATACGAAATTTAGTTTTACAACGTTCAGAAATGGCGTCGACAAGAACTTTGGACATGGGAACGTTTGAAAAGCTCAAAAGTACGCAATCCCAATACGGCTCGTTTTTCGAGCCATTAGAGTAGATGGGTATGTTTTGAAAGGCATGTTTATCTAGTTTAGGGGAACAAGTGGAATAGGCTGAAAAAGAGGGAAGGCGGATAAGATGGGTGCGCAGAGATGGCAGGTGCAGATTTGTGGGGTTTGATAAGCAGGAAAACGGAGTATTTCTTGAGTTTGTGGATGCCTTTCGACAGATTTTGATGCTTTTTGGAGTCAGCAGATTCTGGGCGGAACGAAACAGGACTTAGTATACATATAGAGTATTGGTTGGTTGGGGTGCCGGAGAGTAATAGCTGGGTAGTGTTGTGTTGGGAAGATGTAGGGAAATTTTCGTACATTAAAAAATTGGGCGATTGGCATGTGCAGGGCTTGATAGTTGTATATAACAACGCCTGTTTGCGCGAGTGATACTTTGGACGGGTTTGTTTTTAGGGAATCGGGCGGAAGGGATGGTGACGTGGAGTCAGAGGTTGAGGGTTTTGCGGTGTACGGCTGACAAAAAAGTTTTCTAAAAAAAAAAAAGTTGTGGGGGTTGGTATTTCTTTTTGCTAGTGACAGAAGTGTTTGATTTAGAGTGAGGGTGAGGTTGGCTAGTCATGGTGAAAGGTGGGTCAGGAAAGAAGACGCCGAACGCCAAGAAAGTGGCGAAAATGGTTGAGGAAAAGACATTTGGTATGTGTGTGAAGGTGATGGCGTTTGAGCGAGATCGGTCCCGAGTTGAGTGTCGTGATTTTTCAGAAGCAAAATACAAAAAAAAAGCGTGAATTCATTAACTTTTTTTGAAGGGATGAAGAACAAGAAGGGCAAGAAGAATCAGAAGATAATTCAGCAGATGACGTCAGCGCTAACTGGAAATCAGCGAGTATGTTTTTTTTGGTTGTGCGCGTGCGAGAGAGAGGTCCTGATTTTTTTTTTTAGAAAAATGCAGCAGCGAAGCCAGTATCGAAGAAGCAGGCGAGGCAGGCCCACGAGGAGGAATTGAGGGCGCTCGGATTGTTCAACGTGGTGCAGAAGAAGGAAAAGGTGCATGCTCCCGGAGGTGCAGGGCCTTCGGATTCAGGAGAAGTCCAGGCGGCGGCGGTGGAATTGAACAAAGTGGAGATTTCCGACAACTCAGAAAGGACGTTGGAGGACGTGATTGAAGACATGCGCCGAAACTTGGGGCCCAATTTGACGCCGGTGACTCCGGAGACGTTCAAGTTATGGAAGGACAAGAAGAAGAGGGAGAAGCAGGAGCGAAATTTGAGCAAGAGTTCGAAGAGGGAGCGAGACATTTTGGTGGGGAAGGTAGCTATGACCGGGAGGGAGTTATATGATAGGAAGAAGGTTGAGTTTGTGGATGACGAGAAGGCCTATGAGATGATTAAGGAGAAGGAGGATTGGACAGCTGGATTGGAGCAGCAGATGAGATTGAATGCGGAGGCCAGAGGGGTACCATTTGACGTGAATGAGTACGAATTGGAGAAGCAGAGGATTATGAAGTTGATACAGGAACACGAAAAAGTGGGGGATGAGAGTTTGTTCAATGAAGAGGGCTTGGTCGGGATTTGATTTTAAAAGGGCTTTTTTTATTTGGTTTTTTTATCGTAATGGCGAATTTCCGGATCGTCTAGACAGGGAGCTTCGCCAAGAACTTTGACAAGTTTCGATTCGTCGAGTGAGATGAATCGTTCGCGACTGGAGAATGGTTTTTGTTTGAATGTGGGGACGAGGAGTTTTCGGGCGATATCAAAAGGTATGATAGTGTGCGCGGCAAATAGGATAAGGAGCCACTCGTAGATGGTCAGAGGGACGGTACGAAGGAGCTGGCCGCCGATGTAGGTGAAGAGTATTTGTATGAAGAAAATGAGTCCGATGACAAGGATGAAGTTGGTGTTGGAAGACAGGTTATCAAAGAGGCTGATGGTTGGGGTACGGACGTTGAGTGCGTTGATGACGTTGATGAAAATGAAGAAGGAGAAGAAGGCGGTGAGGAAGGCGGCGGATGAGGGGACTGAGTCGCGGACAAAGAGGTTGGATATCTGCGGCGTTGAAAGGATGAAGATAGACAGACCGGCGATAAACGTGCCATTTAGGAGTATCGACGACCACATTTGCGGAGACACAATAGGTTCATCTCGTTGTATAGGCTTTTCGTACATATAGGCGTTTAGGGCAGGTTCACCGCCGAACGCGAATGCGGCGAGAGTGTCCATGACCAAATTGACCCAGAGGAGTTGAATGAGCGTTAGGGGGAAGTCTATGCCCAGAAATGGGCCGAGGAAGACGATAAGAGTTGACGCCATATTGATCGTCGATTGAAACACGATGAATTTTCGGATAGACTTGAAGATGGTTCTCCCGTACAGAATGGCCATGGCGATAGAAGAGAAGTTGTTATCCATGATGATGATATCAGAGGCTTCTTTGGCGACCTCGGTCCCGGATCCCATGGCGAAGCCTACATCCGAGGCTTTGAGTGCGGATGCGTCGTTCACTCCGTCACCCGTCATACCCACGACCATATTCAGGCGTTGAGCTACTCGTACCAAACGGCTTTTGTCGGTGGGGAAGGCGCGAGAAACGACTCTCAGGTCTTGTATAGATGACATGAGCTGTTCGTCGCTCATTTTTTCCAGGTCTTTTGAGCTAATGATGGCGTTTTTAGGTTCGTCTTCTTCGAGCAGCTCACCGACTTTTCTCTTATCGAAGCCAAACCTGGACCCGTGAGGAGAAAGTAGGCCCGTCTGATGCGCTACAGAGACGGCGGTCTCCTCGAGGTCTCCTGTGATCATTACCACTTGAATTCCTGCTTGCTTTACCATGCGAATGGCGTTCTTCGATTCCGGACGCACTTCGTCGTATATGCCAAAGCAGCCGACCAAGACCATGCGTTCCGGTATCTTTATGTCCGCCCCGAGGCGTTTCTCGGAAGTGGCCAGCGCGACGACCCGCACGCCCCTCGCGGACACCTTTCTCACATAGTCTCGAATTCCCTCGTGGGACTCCAATGAGCGAATTTCGCCGTCTGCCGCGTAGTAATAGGCGCAAGACGGCAAGATGATCTCTGGCGCTCCCTTCACCAAGGACATTTCAAGTTTTCCTTCTACCAAGTTCCCTCCATTTATCAGTGGTCCCAGACTGTACTGGAGAGCGGTGTCCGTCGCTCTCACCCTCACCTCATTCAATGAAAATTTGTGCGTACTGTTGAACAGTATTTCTCTTCCATGCTCCAAACACTGGCTTGGAATGGTTTCATTTGACCCTCTGATGAAGCCCAAAAAAGCCCTGTCTGTCGCGTTTCCTCCTATCAGTTCACCGTCCCTCCCCATGCGGGCGGAGGTCGAGTACCGAATCGCGAAGTCGACCACCTTTCGCAGCGCTTCGGGCACTTTTTTCAGCGCCTCGTAGGTTTCCAAACTCCCTGTCACGAACAGGTTTGCCTCCAACTTCCCCTCCGTCAGCGTGCCCGTCTTGTCCACGAACAATACGTTCAGCGATCCCGCGGCTTCGATCCCCAACAACTTTCTCACCAGTACCTTCGACTTCAGCAGCTTCCTCATGTTCAAGGACAAAACGATCGCGATCATCATCGGCAGACCTTCCGGCACCGCCACCACAACAATGATGATTGACAGAATCAGCGCCGTCACACAATCGCCCAAAACGCCCTTCCAGTTCCGCAGATACTCATACACGTTTGCCATGTCGTATTGCTGGTCCATCAGTATCTGCTTGAACAAAAAGGAGCACGCGATCAACACCGCCCCAACGTATCCAATCGTGCTGATGTTTTCCGCCAATCGAACCAGCTTCACTTGCAACGGCGACTCTCTCTCGTCCGTTGTCGACAACTCCTTCGCCAGACGTCCGTACTGCGTCTCCACGCCCACGTAGTCAGCGACGATAACCGCTTCGCCATCGTTCACCACGCTCTCTCGAAAAACCATGTACTTGTCCGTGAACTGGGGATTCTGGCACTTGTACCCCTCCGGTGCCACCTCCTTTATCACCGGGCACGGCTCGCCTGTCAAGGACTGTTGGCACACACACAGGCAGCCCTCCACCACTCTGCCATCCACTGGGATCTTGTCTCCCGCCTGAATCAAAATATAATCACCCTTCACGATGTTGGATATCGAAATACTCGCCAGGCAGTCGTTCCGAAACACCTTGCTTCGAAACCGACTCGCCTCCTCTTGGAGCCTCTGAAAACTCGACTCATTCTTGTATTCGCTGTACGTAGACACAAAAGTAGCCAAAAATACCGCAAACGCTATCCCAAAGCTCTCCAGCCACTGCGTGTGGCCGGCGTACGCCAACAACATCGTCACGCCCAGCGCCAACAGCAAAATCTTGATCAACGGGTCCTTTTTGTCCCTCATCCTGTCAGCGCTACATGTAATACACACACACTAAAACAACGAATTCTCTACCCCACACACACACATACGTCAAAATTGTCACCAAGCTTTTTCCAAAATGACTCAATCCTCGTGGGCGGCAGTGCGTTCGTCCCGTACGTCGCTTCGGAGGCCCTCACCTCCTTGTCGGAGAGGCCCTTGCAGTAGCTCCTCACCATTTTTTTATTGCTCTGTAAGACACGTCAGTCCTTCCCTTGTCGTGCGACACTCGCCTCGCCTTCGAGATTTGGACGTACCTTCTTGACTTCTGGATAGGCCTGAAGGGGCCAGTCGAGTTGGAGGAACCGATAGACCTGATGGCACCGAGTTTGGAGTCGTTTGTCGTCGCAGATGAATGCCTCTCGAAGGAAAAAATTAGGCAACAACCCCCGCCTCTCTGTTATTTGTTCGCAACGTCCACCTACACCCCGTCGGTCGCAGTTGGCAGTGTTTATATTTGTCGCCTTGAAGCCTCGAAGTGTGAATACAAAAAATTTTTGTAGATATATTATGACAAAAAAAAAATTTCGTCATGCGCTCATCTGGTTGTCGGAGTCGGAAACGCTGTGGACTGAGTTGGTCGGCTCTTCGCGCAGCCACGGTCGCTTGCGTTTTTTTTTTAAGCTGGCTTTAAAAAATTGCTCGACGGATATTTCTTTGCAAGAGCAATTGGTTTTCTCTCTCTTCTGGACCTTTTCGTGCTCAAGCTCGCTCCATTCGTGTTTGGTCCGGCCTTTCTTTTTTAGCACTGGGAGCGCTTCTTCGGGTCGATCCGACCCAGGAGCAGAATGTACGGCGCACTTGCATGCTCCACAAGGTTCTTGGCGGATCGCGGAAATGCCGAGCGACAAGGCCTAGCGAGTCGGCGGGACCTTCTGGCGTCCGGTCGAGTTCGCGCGCGTTCGAGGTTTCCAAACAGCATTTTTGGCAGGATTGTTTTCAGGACCTGTGCGGCCCTCTCGGACGCTCTTCGGAGTTCAGAGCCCCAGAATGGTCTCCCGAGGTCGTTCTGTAGACAAGAAGAATACCGGCCCCTCAAGGGACCCCCCAAGGGACCCCCCAAGGGACCCCCAAAGGGACCCCCCAAGGGACCCCCCAAGGGACCCCCCAAGGGACCCCCCAAGGGACCCCCCAAGGGACCCCCCAAGGGACCCCCCAAAGAACCCCTCAAGGGATCCCCTAAGGGACCCCTCAAGATATCCCCTGAGGGATCCCACAAGGGACCCCACGAGGGACCCCACAAGGGATCCCACAAGGGACCACACAAGGGACCACACAAGGGACCACACAAGGGACCACACAAGGGACCACACAAGGGACCACACAAGGGATCCCACAAGGGATCCCACAAGGGGGGCGCAGTGCCAACACCCTCCGCTCTTCGAGGGCGCTTCGGCGCCCCTGCCGACGCGGGCAGGGTTGACACCGGCGCGCCAGCTTGGTTCAAGTCAACAGAAAGGAACCTCGAGGAGATTTACCAGAAGAAGACGCCCATCGAGCACATCCTGCTGCGTCCGGAGACTTACATTGGATCCTTGCTGTCCACGAAGCAAAACCAATGGGTGTTGGATTCTCGCACGAAGAAAATTGTGTTCAGGGAGTGTACCTACGTGCCTGGCCTGTACAAAATTTTCGATGAGATTCTCGTGAACGCGATTGACCACAAGCAGAGAGACCCCGACGGGATGAAGTGTTTGAGGGTGGACATCGACGCAGAGGCGGGGACGATTGCGGTGTTGAACACGGGCGCCGGAATTCCCGTGGAGATTCACAGGGAGGAGGGGATTTACCTTCCCGAGCTGTTGTTGGGGCATTTGTTGACCGGGAGCAACTTCGACGATGGAATTTCCAAGGTGACGGGCGGTCGAAACGGGTTCGGGGCCAAGTTGGCCAACATCTTCAGTCGCGAGTTTACGGTCGAGACCTACGACGGGCGGTCTAGGAGGTATTATCGCCAGTCGTGGTACGACCACATGACCAAGAAGAGGGACCCCTTGTTGACCGAGAGAGACGGCCAAGACTTCACGAAGATCACGTTCAAGCCGGATTTGTCCCTGTTCAACATGGGGAGCTTGAAGGAGACAGATATTTTGTCGGTTTTGTACCGCCGTGTGTACGACGCGGCTGTGTTTTTGCCGACGAGCGTCCACGTATTCTTGAACGGGGCCAGGGTGCCGTCTGACTTCTTGCAGTCTTACTGCATGGGGCTGGACGACGGCGGACAGCTGGTGATTGCGGACGTCGGGGAGCGCTGGAAGGTGGGCGTGGGCGCGGCGCCTTCGCCCGAGCAGGCTTGCCAGCTCAGCTTCGTGAACGGCGTCAACACGTTCTACGGGGGGACGCACGTGAACTACATCGCGGACCAGGTCAGTCGCTACGTGATGGACAGGCTGGGAAGGAGGCAGAAGGAGTTGTCGATCACGTCCGCGCAGGTGAAGCTTCACTTGGTTCTGTTCGTCAAGTGCCTGATTGAGAACCCGGCGTTCGACTCGCAGATCAAGGAGAGGCTGATGACGCCGGTGGAGCGGTTCGGCTCGTCCTGCATCTTGGACGAGAAGTTCTTGAAGCAGGTCGTGTCCAAAACTTGCATTTTGGAGTACGTGACCAGGCAGGCCGAGCACCAGCAGAAGCTCGCCTTGTCGAGGTCCTCGGCGCTGCGCAAGAAGAAGCTGATCGAGGTGTCCAAGCTGGCCGACGCCAACGAGGCCGGCGGACATCGGTCTTTGGAGTGCACCCTCATTGTCACCGAGGGAGACTCCGCCAAGTCTCTGGCGATTTCCGGGCTGTCCGTCGTGGGCAGGGACACCTACGGCGTGTTTCCCGTCCAGGGCAAGCTGCTGAACGTCAGAGACGCCAAGACGTCCCAAGTCGTCGAGAACAAAGAAATAAGAGACCTGATCGCGGCGCTCGGCCTCAATCCTCAAAAATCGTACGAGAACTGGGACACAGATTCGAAAACGCTTCGTTACGGAAGAGTGATGATCATGACCGACCAAGATCCGGACGGCTCGCACATCAAGGGCCTCTTGATCAACTTCCTGCACCACTTTTGGCCGCGACTGGTGCGTCGTCCCGAATACCTGTCCGAGTTCATCACGCCTATCATCAAGGTCACGGCGAAGGGCAACGGGCCCGAGGAACCCAAGTCCTTCTTCACCATCGCCGAATACCAGGCCTGGAAGAGCAAGCTGAGCGCGAGCCAACTCTCCAGATACCGAATCAAGTACTACAAAGGCCTCGGGACCAACACCAGCGAGGAGGCCAAGCAGTACTTCTCCGACCTGAACAAGCACGTCGTCCAATTCAAGTGGGACTCGGGCGCCGACCAACTCATCGACATGGCGTTCAACAAGAAAAAGGCCGACCAAAGGCGCCAGTGGCTCCTGAGCTACAACCCCTCCACCTTCATCGACACGAGCGCGGGATTCGTCGACGTCACCAAATTCGTCAACCACGAACTCATCGCGTTCTCTCACTACGACAACGTCCGCAGCATCCCCTCCGTCGTCGACGGCCTAAAACCCTCCCAGAGAAAGGTCCTGTACTCCGCCTTCAAAAGACGCCTCTTCGACGAAATCAAAGTCGTCCAACTCGCCGGGTACGTCAGCGAACAAGCGGGATACCACCACGGCGAAAATTCGCTTCACGGCACCATCGTCAACATGGCTCAAAGCTTCGTCGGCACCAACAACCTACCCCTCTTCACTCCCTCCGGCCAATTCGGCACCCGCCTCCAAGGGGGCAAAGACGCCGCCAGCGCGCGCTACATCTTCACCAAACTCAGCAAGTACGCCAGACTGCTCTTTCCAGAAGAAGACGACCAAGTTCTCAACTACCTCAGCGACGACGGATTCCCCATCGAACCCGAGTACTACGTCCCCATCATCCCTCTAATACTCGCCAACGGCTCCGAAGGCCTCGGAACCGGGTGGAGCACCTCCATCCCCACCTTCAACCCCCTAGACGTCATCGACAACCTCCTCAACAAAATCGACGGGCACCCCCTGCGCGAAATGACCCCCTTCTTCCGCGGGTTCAAAGGCCAAGTGCTGCGCTCCAAAGACCACTTCTCCACCACCGGGACCTTCTCCAAACACGCCAAGTCCATCCACATCACCGAACTACCTGTCAAAAAATGGACCAACGACTACAAAATTTTCCTAGACCACCTCGTCAAGCAAAAAATCGTCAAGGACTACTCCGAATACCACACCGACGACCTCGTGCACTTCTCCGTCTCCCCCTGCAACGACCGCCTCCTCACCCTGGAAGACAAAAAAATCGTCCACCTCTTCAAACTAGAACAATCCTTCTACACCAGCAACATGACCGCCTTCAATCGCCAGGGATCGCTCCGCAAGTTCCTCAGCCCGCTCGACATCATCAACGAATTCTACCCCGTGCGCCTCGAGTTCTACGAAAAGCGCAAACAATGGAAAATCAAACACCTCTCTTCCGTCGCGAAACAACTCAAAAACCAGTCCAGATTCGTCGAGTGCGTCGTCTCGGGCACCCTCAAACTCTCCAACCAACCTAAACCATCCATCGTCAACTCGCTGCGCGCGCTCGGCTTCGACCAACTCTCCTCGCCCCCCTCCTACTCCTACCTGCTGTCAATGCCTCTCTCCTCCCTCACCAAGGAAAACGTCCTCGCCCTGGCCCAACACTGCCAAGACACCCTCTCAACCCTCAAACAGCTAAACAACACGCTCCCCACCGACATGTGGCGCTCCGAACTCCTACTCCTCAAACAAACCCTCCTCTCGGAACGCTGCTTCCACCCCCCCACACAAAAAAAAATAAAAAAATAAACGCTCAAAACCCCCTACATCCCACCCCACCCAATCCACCTATCACCGCCCTCCACGCCCTCACGCCTTCCTCATACCCATATCGCTCCGCGTCCCTCAACACCCCCTCAACCCCCAACTTCGCCTCGACCTCGTCCCCCTTCATCCACACCTCCAATAGCGCCACCATGTAACAAGCCGCCGACATGTCTCTCCTGTTCGCCCTCAGCCAACCCCGCACGAACTCGTACTCCTCACTCATCCCATCGCCCCCCAAGCCAAGATACCTCTTCAACACGTACAATCGGTGTCTCCAACTGTTGTAATTCCTTTTGTACCTCCCCGCCGCCACCGTGCAAATCTCCAACTCCCTGCCAACCACGTCCCTCCCCACCGCCCCCCCTCGCCCCTCACGCTCCCCCAACACCCACCGACGGTGCGCCCACGCCTCTGCGCATTTCGGGTGCGTCCGAATCACCACCCCGTTGAACCTCAACTCCTCGTCCAACTCACGGCCCCCCCTCCCCCCCTCCCCCCCCCTCCGCAACCCCTCGACCCCAACCAACCACCCCCCCCCCTCAAAAACGCCTTCCTCGCGTTCCACGCCGAATAATCGCTGGGATTCAAAAGACAAAGTACCTTCGTGCTCTGAACACACTCCATCAGGCCCTCCTCCTCACCCCGGGACGAACCCCCCTCCACCAACAACCGAACACGGGGAAAACGCTCCCTGTAAATCCCAGTAGCCACCCTCAAAAACAAGGGAACCAACTTGGCATCCACTGCCAACAAATGACCGTCCCCGTAAAAAATGCAATCCCTCCATCTCGCGTCCGCCAAATTGCTCAAACCTACCACTTGACTCTCAAGGCACGTCAGCACTCCCAGCTCCTCTCTTCAAGCACGAGTAAGGGACCCCACCAACGCGAGCAGAACGAAAAAAAATCACCCAACGCACATCGACGGATCGGCGTCAATCAAACGCAAAAAACACGCGTATATCTCAAACACTTCGTCTTCAGACCACGACGAAGACATGAAGATAAAGAAACAAAACTTTGTCGTCTCATACACAAAAAAAAAAAGCGCTGCTTTTTATTACAGAACCCGTTAAAAGACTTACACGCTTCAGTAACCACAAAGAATAACGGGTCATGCTTTCTACGGCAAACCAGACTTACCAACAAAACAAGTCAGCGAAGGCCGCGAAAGCGGCAAACAACACCCAAAATGGCGACCGCGAAACACCGTAGTTGCTAGCTCGTGTAAGACCAGTAAGAGGCGCAGCAGTGACCACCTCAGCGGATACAGGCACCTCGGTAGAAGTAGAAGCAAGATCTCCCCGCGAATACGGAGGCCTAGCCTGGGTCACAATCTTCGCAGGACTCTTGCCAAGATAATTCCAAACGTTTGTGTTCATGTTCACACCAGATCCAAAGGCAACGGCGTTATAAATGATTGGCTTTTTGACAGCAATGTCGGCTCTAAAAAAATCCACCGTCGTCGCACTCGATTTTCCTGTAGTTGAATCGACATAGGGTACAAATGAAACGACACCAAGCTGAGTCTGGTCTTTGCCCGATTTCTTGTAGGGCTCGTCATTGTACTCGAAAAATGTGATACCGATGCACCCATTGTCGTAATTTTTCAAAACTTCGGCGTAGGCCAAGTTGAACCAATTCGGAATCTCGTAATTTATCGAATTGTTGACAGATAACCATCCAAGCTCGCCAATCAACAAGGGCAGCTTGGTCTTCTCAGACAAGGCCTTCCATCCAATGAAATTGTTTTTCGCTTTCGGCTCCCATAACTCAGTGTAAGACGTTCCACGGTATCCTGCATTCGCGCAGAACAAATCTACATTTAGGTTGTGGGCCAAATATTCGTAAGACTCCGGAAAATCTGTCACGCAACTCGTCACTGGAATCTTTCTGTTCCATTTCTTTTTCATATACTCTCTCACCATAGTCATCTTCGCGTTTATTTTCTCCCTTAGATTACTCTTCTTTTCCGTATGCAAATCGAGCTCGTTCCCGATGACCCACATGATCACCGCCGGGTGGTCCCCAACTTCGTCTATCAAGTTGCGCAATTTCTGATCCAAAATTTCCTCTGAGTCCAACGTGAGCGCCGCCTCATCTGAAACTAACGGGAACATCACCTTGAACCCAAACTTCTCCGCAAGGTCCAAAAACTTTCGGTGCTCCTTTCCAAATGGCACGCGAATTTTATTCCAATTCTGGCTTAGCAACTTAATCGATGCCTCTCTAGTCGTCGGATTCACACTGTAAATGCGCAATGTGTTCACGCCCAACTCCTTCAAAATCGGAAAATCCCTCTCCCACACCTCCTGGAACCAAGACTCCGGCCCTGGCGGATATCTTTCGGGATCGTCACCACTTCCATCGAAAAAATCAGAGTCGAAACAAGCGGACATCCACTCCTCCCACGGCGTCTTCTTCGGCGAACACAACCCCGCTCCTCCTGTCCCATCTTCCTGCATCGAAGACAGGCCCAGTGGCGCCGGATGATACGCCATTCCTTTGATCCAAAACTCCTCACTTCTCGAAAAAAATTACAACAGTTAAATCTTAATTGCACCGAGTTTTTTCTTAATTCACGTACCCCCCTACAAATAACTTTTTATCTATTACGACGACATCGTCCGACATGATGCTCGCGCCTTCGTTGGCGCACGAGCACAGAGCCACTAACCATACCACCACTGTTATCCATACAAAAAATTGCCCCATGTGTTTGACAGAGATGTTCCTAACCAAGCGAATTACAGTTTATGTAAATATGCCTTTGTTCAAATTACAAAAATGCCGAGTACTCAGAGCCGCCCTTGCTGTTACCAGATGCGTCTGACTGAATCGAATGAGTAATTGAATTGCTGAATTCGAACAAATTCAAAAAAAAACGGTTTTATAAACTAAGTTATCTATCACAACTTCACAGCTCGATGCTTCGGCTTTTGGTAACGCAGAACCTCCGCGTCGCACATTCAAGCGCTTCTATTCGGTTTCCACGCTCACTTATGTCGGCTCTCTCGTTGGCCAAGCACTGAAGACTTTGAGCCCTCAAAAAGACACAAAGAGGCGTACAAATTGACTGACGAGAGCCGTTAAACTAGACAAGAACGACCAATGCCCTGCCGACAAATCGAATCTTCGATACGCACCAAGCCAAACCGGTCCCACTTTGAAATTACCTCAACGCTCGCGCCACGCACATCTTTGCAGCTCGTCTTCGACCTACATCCCTCAAGCTCAAAGGCGTTTTCGAAAGTCTCGAGAATTTGATAAATTCAAGTTTAAGTGCGACTAGGGCTTCTGTTTTCGGCGCTGTGTCACTCTCAGGCACGCATGTGCAGACATTTGGTGATGCATTGCTTACTGACTGGGTTTTGTTGCGCTGCAATTCTTTTTCTCTTTGACCAGTAGAGCAAAGAAATGCACGCTTCTCGTCTTCGGAGGTACAAAAATTTGAGAGCCATCAATCAAATTTGTTCTCTTCCGAAAAGTGGTGATTAGGCGCTGAGGTTTGATTTTGCTCGGAAACTCGATAACTGCTGATCCGGTCTAACGGCAGAAAAAGAGAGACATCTGAGCTCCCGTCGGGACGAGCCGATCGTCGCATACACCGAGGGCGTGTCGTGTTTTCTCAATATCAGACTCAAAATTTTTTATCATTTTTTTTAAGCAACTTTCAGGTTGGCATTACATGTCAACTGACTTCTCCGATACTGTCGGTACTCGTGACCGGGGTCGTAGTGAAGAAAATGAGGGATCCGATGACGTGCCCGAAAGTGGCAGCGGTCCCTATAAATCCAACCAAGAACCATCTAATAACAGCAACATACAGATCCCAGACATATATTCCTTTGACCTTGACCTAGACTTCTGTATTGACCCGCAAGTCAATGCAGAGTTTATAAAAGCGATTGTTAAAGCATGGATGAAGTACGCAGGGATTTTAGGCATCAATTTAAAATCCGGTAGTTTCGCCTCGTTTTTATTTACCTTACCCGACACTTCACCGTCCTCATTCTGTACTAGAAACCTACAATCAGCTCTTGGAAAGCGTTTGAACAAAGTCATCAAAGGAAAAGCAGGTAGTTTATATAAAAATTTTTTTGTCAATTTTCTTATGATTACCCTTCTCTGTTGTTGTCATCTTACCTTTAAAAATGTGCCGTCGTCCGTTAGGAACTCCGAGAAAGATTGAAAACGGAACCCTTTCTCCGAGCCAAAGACAAGGTCAGCTTTTTGCTTGGCGTATTGACTCTCGTCTTTACTGAGTTCGTCTTGATCTCTTGTCCCCAGCATCTCTATGTTGTATATACAGTGCTTCTTTTTCCGTTGTTGATATGGAGATTCATGGACTACCATCGAAACAAGCTTCACTACTTTATGCTCGATTATTGCTACTTTGCCAACGTTTTGACGCTCATCTGGCTCTATGTGTTCCCAAAAAATCTTGCCTTGTATAAGACGACCTTCGCGCTGTGTACTGGACCGCTCTTGATGGCGGTGATTGCCTGGTCGAACGCCCTAGTCTTCCATGACTTGGACCGAGTCACCTCGTTTTTCATTCACTTCTATCCACCGCTCATCTTGTTTGCCGAGCGCTGGTTCGTCAAGGACCTATCCCGCTCGCATACCGAGTACCAGATCAACTCGATGTCCTTCTATGAAGGATTTTTTGTGCCAATAATTTTTTATCTGATTTGGCAAATTTTTTACTGGCTAAAAACTGAAGTCATGGACAGAAATAGACTGAAAAATGATGCGGATGTTGTCACTTCGTTCCGCTGGCTCACCCGACTCAGACCGCATTTTCTGTATAGCTGGCTCAAAGCTCGAAACATCAATTTTTACCCAATAGTTCTGTTCAGCATCATTCAACTCCTATACACAATAGTCACCCTTACGCCAGTTCTGATCGCATACAAGTCGCAATGGTTTCACCTGGGATTGATGATATCTATATTCGTCTTTGCGTGCTGGAACGGTGCCAATTATTATTTTGACATTTTCTCTCAGAATTATACCAAAAGGTTGCGCATGAAAAGCCTAGAGGCTCAAATGTCCGCGGGAAGGCCGGTAACCGTTGGATTCTTTCCATCATCCCTCCCTTCAGTCGTCAGATTCGGAGTGTGGTCGCTCCTCCATCTGGGTGCAATTTTTCTTAGCATCTTTCTGCTGTGCTGAGCAAATAAAAAAAATCACCGCCAAGAGGCACGTCTCCTCGCGAATATCAAAAAAAAGCGTCCTTTCGATGTTTCGTCTTGGTTCCGAGTCTCAGCTACTCTGGAGCTGGATAAGGGGTCCTTTTTTGCGCAGCAAGAATCTGATTTTAATTCCACACGTGGATCACGCCCGATCGATCGCATGATACTATTGAGCTCATATCTTTTGGGTTCCATGAGACGCACGTGACCGCATTTTCATGCTTCTTTAATATCGAGTGCAATTTTTCTGTTTTCGTGTGCCATACAAAAATATTTCCGTTAGCCGAACCGGAGGCAACGTAGTTTCCATCTGGAGAACAACAGGCTTTTGCCCAGCTAACGCCCGTTTTATACTGATCATGCTGGTACACGTGTATCACCTTCTGCATGCTGATATCCACTAGTTTCAGCGTGTTGTCTCTCGAATTGGTGAGCACGGTGGTGCCGTTCGATTCCGGAACGAAGGTGATAGAGGTGATCTGAGAGTCGTGGATTTTAGAGAGCTCACACACCATCTCCCCGTTTTTGATGTCCCATACTCTTATTCGACTATCGTAGTGTCCAGAACATATAGTAAATCCATCTGAGCTAAGACACAGTGTGTTACAGAAAGAGAAGCTAAAAAGCGTGCGAAGATTGTACCCTCGAATAAGGTCCCAAATCTTGATTGTGCGATCGTATGAACCTGTAACTGCCTTATGGGAGTCGGTGGTGAAGGTACCAGTGAAGACATTACCAGAGTGTCCGTTAAGAGTGTGACGGAGCCTTAGAAGACGACAATCCCACACTCTGGATGAGTGGTCATTGCTGCAGCCCAGAACGAGCTGATCATCGCTGGAGAATGTTGCGGACATAACCGTCTGGGTAGCGCCAATTAAAGACGCCTTGAAAGATCCACTGACAGTGTCCCATAGGTTGATGTTTTTTTCTGCTCCGGCCGATAAGAATTTCTGCCCAGAGTTGTTAAAAGCCACTGAAAAGAGTTCCCCTTGTCCAGAAATCGAATGTTTGACAGCGCTAGGGGGACAGCTTTTGTCGGCGACATTCTGAATGGTCGGAGAAGATGATTCAGAAGGCGTAGGAGATTGAGATCCTCGAAGAATTTCCAGATTCAAACGCCGTTGAAGTTCGAGATTTTTATTTGCCAATTCGACATTTTGATTAGATTTTGACATCAACTGACCGAGTAACTCATTTCTTTCCAGCTGAAGCGTACGCAGACTCTCCTCTGCCTTCTCAAGGGATTTTCGGTGGCTCTCGAACTCAGATTCTGTAGACTTCAACTGTTTTGAAGTACGTTTGAGTTCCTCATCGGCCTCTCTTAGTTTTTTTTTCAATTGTTCCAATTCCTGAAAATTGGCATTGATTCTTTCACACAAAATGTTCCGGTCGCGCTCGGATTCTCTCAGATCGCTCTGCAGACTAGCTACTTTCTTATATGCCTCCACCAGCTCTTGCTTTAAGTCACTTCCCTCTGCGTAGGGTCCTTGGGATGATTTTGGCTGATCACCGGTGCTGGATCGAAGTTTTTCCAGGGACTGGGACAGCTTCAGGATTTCGGTCTTCAGCGAAGACTCCCTCTGGAGAAGGTTCCGATCTAATCGCAAGGAACGTGGGCAAATGCGTCAGTAAGAGAGCGCCACCGGTCGAAACGATCGTTCGAAAAAAAAAACGCACATTCTTCTATCAGAACGGAAAAAGAGGTCTTTTGGAGAGAGTCGCGTTCGCGTAAGTAGCACTCGACGAGCGTGCGCCATTTCTGATCTACGTCGTGAGACGTGCACATGGTAAATAGAAGATAAACGGCCGCTTTAGACGATTTCTATTGAAGCCGGAGATAGCGCACGTGCGGGGCCCGAAGAGGGAGCTCGAGAAACTTGCCAGCGGTGAGGTTCAGCAATTTGGCCCGTGTGGTTTGATTCTGAGTTTCATAGAAACAAAAGAGCGTAGGTAATGCTTGAGTAGCTCGGTAGTTTGAATCGTTCTATTTTAAAAAAAAAATTTTCGCTCAGATTTGTATAGTATAGAAGCGCTCGACACTGGTTCTCAGGGGATCAAGACAAAGCTGGGAGGGCATCTCCTTTCAAAAGCGAGAGCGATGAGGACCAACATCCATTTTACGCCTGTGTATGGCGTTGACGACGGTGCGGCGCTGTGCTGTCTCCTCGAAGTGGACGGGTTCAGGATTCTGTTGGAATGCGGATGGGACGACACGTTCGGCTTGGAACAGATAGAGTCGCTAAGAGAGTACGTCGCCGCGGAACAGGGAGGACGCCTGAGGGGACGCTGAAGGTGTGCGTGCGCGTATACGCGGGTGTGTATGTGTGTTGTGTGTGTCTACGTGTGTCGCATCTATGTGTGTATGGCGTGTGTTCGAGCTGACGGGTGTGGGAAAAAAAAGCGTTGCGCCGACGGTCGACGTCGTGCTGGTGAGTTACCCGGACATTGCGCACATAGGCGCGCTGCCTTATGCGCGTGCGAATTTCGGGCTGAAGGTACGGTAGGGGCGTCTGTTCGCGAGGGACGGTAGAGGAGTGACTTTTTTGTGTACGCAACGTATGGACAAGGCGCCTGTGTATGGGACGATTCCCGTGTACAAGTTTAGTCAAGTTTGTTTGTATGACGCGTATCAGGCGCAGAGGTATCAGAGCAATTTCGAGTTGTTTAGGCCCGAGCAGATCGACGAGTGCATGTGCGGGTTCGTGCAGTTAAAGCATTCACAGAGAGTGCCGTTGGGCGGGAAGGGAGAGGGGATAGACTTGATGCCGCATTGCGCTGGACACATGATTGGGGGGTCCATATGGCTGATCACGAAGAACGTGGAAAGGATCTTGTATGCGGTGGATTACAACATTCGAACGGAGAAGCATTTGAACCCCTGCATTTTGACAAGTTTGTCTGAGCTGAACAAGGAGAAGGCGATGAGGCATTTGGATCGGAGTTTGTTGGCCTCGTTATTGAGGCCCACGGTGATGATTACAGATGCGCTGATGCCGAGTCAGCCACAACAAAGGTCTAGTGAGCGCAACCGCAGGATGGCGTCTTTGATTTTCAGCACATTGAGAGAGGGAGGGGACGTTTTGATTCCTGTAGATAGCGCTGGACGCGTGTTGGAATTGTTGATATGGATAGAAGAGTGTTGGGCGGACAAGCAGAGGTATCAGGTTGTTTTTTTGTCGAACACGGCGTATAGCGTTGTGGAATTTGCGAAAACGCAGTTGGAATGGCTTCAAGATATTTTGTCGCAAAAATTCTATGACGAGCGTATAAACGCGTTCGATCTGAAGAATGTCGTCACTGCGCATTCCCTGGAAGATTTGGAGTCCCTCTCGAAGCCGAGAGTGATTCTGGCGTCTACGTCTAGTTTGATGCATGGATATGCCGTCGATTTGTTTATTAACATGGCGCCAAACAAAAGCAATGCGATCATCTTGACCGAGCGCGGTTCTCCCGCCACGCTCGCCAACCGACTCTACAGCATGGTCTCGTCCGGATGTCCTCTCGCGGAGGAAATTGAGGTCCCTCGGTGGAAGCGCGTTCCGCTAGTCGGCAAAGAAATGGACGCCTATTGCGCCAAGAAAAAACTCGAAGAAGAAGAAAAGGCGGCGCGAAGGAAGAAACACTTGGACGCTGTTCGAAACGACGCGGCAAAAGACAACAAAGACTTCGACGCGGACGCGGACGACAGCAGCACTCTGTCTAATTTTTGGAAGGGCTTCGACCTTCACCAGGACGGGCTCCAGAAAATAAGAGCCAGGGGACAGCATCCCGTGTTTCCGTTCGTTGAGCCGCGCACGGCCTTCGACGATTACGGAGAGATTGTTTATCTCGAGGCGCCCGTTCAGAGTCTCCTGCATGTCCAGCAACAGGCATTCTCGGGATTGGACGAATCCGACGAATCCGACGAAGATTTGTCTACGAAGCCCGTTTTCGAAATAGCTAAGGTTAAATTGGCTTCGAAAATTCACTTCTTTGATTTCGAAGGGCGCACCGATCGTCGATCCGTCAAGCGCATTCTCGGTCAGGTGGTGCCCAGAAAGCTTGTTCTAATTCATGGCACAAACGAATCGAAGCAAGATATCGCCGATTACGCCAAGTCCGAGCTCAGCAAACAGATCGCGCACGTCTACATCCCCGCTCATCTCCAGCGCATCGACTTGTCGTCGAAGATACCTTTTCTCAACGCCACCATCAAGCACCAAAACTTCTCCCACCTCCATTTCGTCCAATCGGCCGACTACAGCCTGTCTCTGTTCAGCGGCGTCCTCACTCCCCCCGCGTCCAAGGCGCTCCCGTACGAGCTCAAGTACGAGGACGGGTCGAAGAACAAAGACGAGAACGACGGTACTTTCATCGGCGACGTCCAACTCAAAAACTTCAAAGCCGACTTGGATCTGCTCGGGCTCCAGACGGAGCTCAAGGGCGGCATTCTGAAAATAAACGGCGTCGTCACCGTCATGAAGGAGCCCACGGGCATAGAGGGATACTCCAGGTTGAAGTTGGACGGACAGATGTGCGATTCTTATTTTCAGGTGCGAGACCTGTTATACAATAAATTGACTGTGCTTTAAAAAAAAATTTATTTCGATCTGCCATGACTTCGAAGACACCTATTGCTATATTCGGGACCATGACGCTGGGCGGACAAGTGGACGAACAGGTCGCGACAGAGATGCTTCGGACGTTCTTTCGTCACCAGTCCAAGTCGGCGAGGGTGCACCTGGACACCGCGTTCCTTTATCAGGACCAGAAGACGGAGGCCATGCTCGGGCGCATCCTGGAGCCGGAGCAGAGGTCTCGCATGTACATTGCCACCAAAGGTGCGTGTGTAGTTTTTTTTTTTTTTTTTTTGTGGATTGGTTTTGACACGTCAGAAGCGAATCCGTGTCACCCGGGTGGCCTGTCGTTCGAGGGCATTAGCCGGCAGGCACGTTCCCCATTGACGCTCGAATTTAGGTTGTTTGAGAGGGCTGACTGGTGTTTTTAGCTCGAGACGTCATTGTCCAACTTGAGGTTGAGTAGCGTGGACCTGTTCTACTTGCACTGGCCGGACCACAGACGTCCGCTGCTGGAGACGCTGAGGGCCTGCGACAGGCTCCACGAGAGGGGGTTGTTCAGGGAGTTCGGGCTGTCGAACTATTCGGCGGAGGAGGTGTCGAAGGTTTTTGAGTTGTGCGAGGCGCACGCGTTGTTGAGGCCGACGGTTTATCAGGGGCTCTACAACGTGCTGTCGAGGGCGGTGGAAGAAGACATGGACGCGTTCAGGGAGCTTGGGCTCCGTTTTTACGCGTACAATCCGTTGGCGGGGGGTCTTCTTAGCGGCAAGCACAAGATTGAGGACAAGGAGGTGGTGACGGGTCGTTTTGCAGCAGGGTTGAAGCAAGGAAGGATATATCAGAAGAGGTATTGGAAGCGGGGTTATTTCGACGCGATCGGATTGATGTGTGGTTCTTTGGGGGAGGGGGAAGACTTGGCCGGCGTCTCCTTGAGGTGGCTCCTGCACCATTCGAAGTTGGGAGAAGAGGACGGGGTCATTATAGGCCAGAGCAGCATGGAGCACCTGCGCGCGAATTTGAGCGCGTTTTCGATGCCTCCGCTGTCGCCTGAGGTGGTTGACGCGTGCGATCGAGCGTACGACGTTTGCAAGGCGGAGCAGCCCGCGTACTACCGGTAGCCGCGCGATGGTTCCCCGCGCGGGTCGGGTGGCCGGGCGTTTCAGCAGAGAGAAGGCGCGAGGCGGGATTGAAGGGACCAGGGCAGGTCGTTGGCTAGGTCGTCTGACGACTCGGCGAGCGCGCTTATCATGGCTCGGATGGGTACGGGGGGTGCGGCGACGCCTGGTCTTGAGAGGTGGCTGAGGAACCGTTCAGATTGGAAGATGGCTTGTTCGACCAGGACTTCGATGCCTTCTACGACGCGTTGACAGTTGGCGGCTTTGGCGGACTTCGTGAGGTTCGTCTCTCTTGGCGAGTAGACGGTCTCTAGCAGGATGGATTGGTCGTGGAGCAGCTCGGCGGGAATAGAAGCGGGGGATCCTGGCACAGTGTTGATGACGATGTCAAGTTTTGTAGAAAAGTCGATTTTTTTGACAGCGACGCCGCCGAATTGGTCGGCCAAGTCCTTCGCTCGAGCGAAGGTGCGGTTGTGCACGACGAAGAGCACGTTCATGCTTTCGAGAGCGTAGGCGGCGGCGCGCGCCATGCCCCCGGCGCCCAATATGAGCGCGACGCGCGACCCGTCCTCGAGGCGCTCGATGGGTTCGAGGTCGCCGGCGGGTCGCCGCGAGGCCTGCGAGATGAGGTTTTCTCACGGCGACCCAGTCGGTGTTGTCGCCGTGGAGGTCCCCGAACGAGTCCTTGGTGACGGTGTTGACCGCGTCTATTTTTGCGCCGCCTCGGTCAGGTAGTCGAGCGCCGGGACGAGCGCCCGCTTGAAGGGGGCGGTCACGGGACGCGCCGAGCGTGCTCGGCTCGCGCAGCGCCGCCAGAATCGAGTCGGCCGAGTCGGTCTCGAACAGCTCGTACCGGTAGGGCAGCGCGAGGTGCCGAAACGCGGCGCCGTGCAGCAGGGGCGAGGGCGAGCGCGATATGGAGGTGCCGAAAAGGTAGAAGTACGGGGGGGAGTTCATGGGGCGGGGGCGCGTGTCACGCGTGTCAACGCAGCGATTTTTATTTTTTTTTTTTTGGGGCCGCGCTTGCCCGCGAGTGCCGGGGGGGACGCAAAAAAAAACTCTAGACGGAGGCGATCGTTTCGCGGATGACGAAGTTTAGGACGGCCGCCGTGCAGGTAGTAGACGACCTCGGATTCGGTGTCGAACCTGAGCGTGGTGACGAACTGGCTCACCTTGCCCCCCGAGACGTGCACCACGACGTCTTGAGAGGGTTTGATTTTCGAGGCGCTTCCGAGGTCGAAGCTGAATTTTTCCTTGCCGGTCAGGCCGAGCGTGGAGCTGTTTTCGCCCTCTTTGAATTGCAGAGGCACGATTCCGAACTGGATCAGGTTCGAGCGGTGGATGCGCTCGTAGCTCTCGCTGATGATGCACTGGATGCCGAGCAGCTTGACGCCCTTGGCGGCCCAGTCGCGAGAGGACCCGCTCCCGTACTGCTTGCCGCCGAGGATGATCAGGGGGACGTTTTCGGCCTTGTACAGCTGCGCGATGTCGTAAACCGAGCCGGTCCGCCCGCTTTCGTGGTGCACGGTCAGCGGGCCGGGTTTGCCGATGAATTTGTTGAAAAGGCGGATGTTGGCGAAGGTGCCGCGGACCATGACCTCGTCGTTGCCGCGCCTGGAGCCGTAGGTGTTGAAGTCTTGCCGCTTGACGCCCCTCGACTCGAGGTACTTCGCGGCGGGAGAGTCCTTGTGGATCCCGCCGCGGGAGAGATGTGGTCCGTGGTCACGAGGTCGCCGAGGTGGAGCAGGACGCGGGCGTCGGCGACCTTGAACACGGGGGAGATTTCCCTCTTCATGTTGGTGAAGTAGGGGGGTTTGTGGATTGTACGTGCTCGTGTCGTCCCAGGGGTACAGCGTTTCAGAGGAGGCGCGCAGGCTGGCCCAGGCGGGCGTGCCTTGGGTGACGCGGGAGTAGATTTCTCTGAATTGTTCGGCGAGGACGTTTTTCTGCACGACTTGCGCGATTCGTGTTTGAGCGGCCATATGTCCTTGAGGTAGATGGGCTTGCCGGACGCGTCGTGGCCGAGCGGGTCGATGGACATGTCGAAGTTCATGGTGCCCGCGATGGCGTAGGCGATGACGAGGGGGGGGGAGGCGAGGTAGTTGGCGCGCACGTGGCTGTGGGATGCGCCCCTCGAAGTTGCGGTTGCCGGAGAGAACGGCGGAGGCGACGAGGTCGTACTGGTCGACGACGTCGGCCACTTCTTGAGGCAGGGGTAACCGGAGTTGCCGATGCAGGTGGTGCAGCCGTAGCCGACGAGATAGAAGCCCAGCTTTTCGAGGTAGGGGAGCAGGCCGGACCGCTGGAGGTAGTGACTGACGACCTCGATCCTGGGGCGAAGCTCGTCTTGATGTAGGGCAACACGGCGAGTCCGGCCTCGACGGCCCTTCTTGGCGAGGAGTCCGGCGCCGATTATGACGTCGGGGTTGGAGGTGTTGGTGCAGCTGGTGATGGCGGCGATGACGATGGAGCCGTGTTGGAGCGTGTAGGACTTGCCCTTGTACTGGAGGGGGGCGCGGACGGCTCGCTTGTCGGCGGGAACGCCGAACCCCTTGAACTCGACCTTGTCGTTGTTGAGGCAGTTGAGGAAGTCCTGCTTGGAAGAGGAGAGCGGGATGTGGTCGTGGGGACACTTGGGACCCGCGATGCTGGGCACGAGCTTGGAGAGGTCGAAGACGACCAGGTCGGAGTAGACGGCGGCGGACTCGCCCTCGCGGTAGTCCGAGAACATGCCGACCGCCTTCATGTATTCCTCGGCCTCGTTGATGTGCGCCGGGGCGCGTCCGGTGAGCTTCATGTAGTTGAGCGTCTGCTCGTCGAAGGGGAAGATGCAGATGGTGGCGCCCATTTCCGGCGCCATGTTGGAAATGGTGGCGCGGTCCGCGACGGAGAGCTCGTTGACGCCCGGACCGTGAAACTCGACGAACTGGCCGACGACATCCTTCTCGCGCAACACCCTGGTGATGGACAAGACCAAGTCGGTGCTGGTCACGTGTTGCGGGACCTTGCCGATCAGCCTGAAGCCGAGGACCTTGGGCAAGACCATCGAGATGGGCTGGTCCAGCATGACCGCCTCGGCCTCCAAACCGCCGACTCCCCAGCCCACGACGCCCAAGCCGTTGACCATGGGCGTGTGCGAGTCAGTGCCGACCACCGAGTCGGGGTAGAGGAGCCTGTCCTTGTGGAAGACGATCCTCGCCAAATACTCGAGGTTGATCTGGTGGACGATGCCCATTCCGGGGGGCACTATCGTGAGGTTTTTGAACGCGTTGGCGCCCCACTTCAAGAACTCGAACCTCTCGCGATTCCTGTTGATCTCGTACTCCTCGTTCTTGACGACGGCGTCCCTCGATCCGAACTCGTCGACCTGCACGGAGTGGTCTATGACCAAGTCGACGGGCACTATCGGGTTGATCTTCTGCGGATCTCCGTTCAGCGTGTTGGTCGCGTCTCTCATGGCGGCCAAGTCGACGATCGCGGGCACGCCCGTGAAGTCCTGCAAGATCACCCTCGCGGGCTTGAACTGAATCTCGACGTCCCTCCTCGACGTGATCTCTGCGGCGCGTGCAACTCGGTCAGTCCGGTACGACGAAAAAAAAAAAAAAAAAAAAAAAGCGTACGCCAATTGAGAATATTTTCGACGTCGCGCTCTTTGACTTTGAAATTGTCACAATTTCTGACCGCCGATTCCAGCAAGACCTTGATCGGGTACGGCAGCTTGTCTAGACAAAAAGGACCGTTAGCGCGCGTCGCGGCACACCCTCTTTTCTTTTTTTTTCAAGAGTTGGCGGAGACCGAACCCCTTTTTGCGCGACCGCGATAACGGCGCCGGCGTCGCGCGAGGTTCAGACCGCTCGGCCCCCTCTCCGCCTCTCTCGACAGACTCTCCCCGCGCGAGGGAGGGCCCGCCGCCGCGGCTCCCCAAAACGGCCCTACGGACCGGGCCTCAGAGCGGCGAAGGGCAATTCGAGCCGGGCAGAGCAACGCACTTACCAACTCTGTCGTCCTTGAGCCCCTTGAGGTCGAAGTACTCGCAATCCCTGTTTTCCGGCGCGGATAGTCTTGACCAGGTGGCTAAAACACCTTCTTGCTGTTCCTTCTCGGCGCGTATGCCCCTCCGCTGCGCCACCAACGGGTCGGAGGCGGGAGAACGCAGGCGGCGACTGGCGCAATGCAGGCGGTTCAGGGTGTAGTCCGTACATGTCTCAGAAGGAAAAAATGAAATGCAAAGTGGAAAAAAATTGGGCAAATTAGGGGGAGAGTTTCAGAATAATTTCGAACAATTCCCCGAAGTCTGCGACGTCGGGACCGAAATTTTCCCGGCGCCGAACGCGACGCGCTCCGAGCGAGGCCAGAGCAAAGCAGCGCTGGCTCTTTGAACCTTCTTTTTTTTTTGCAGGACTTGAGCGCCCCTTTTTATTATAACAGCAGGTTGCCTTCGCAGAAGACTTTGGACAGTTGGCTTTTGATGTCAGGACGGATTTCGTCTCCGTAGTGGATATCGCATATTTTGAGGGTGCAGAGATGAGGTCGTTCATGTTTCGATCGAAGGTCATGTAGAGGATCCACTCGAACCAGAAGTTGTGCGAGGGGACCGAGAATGTCTAGGCTTTTTTCGCGCCTTCGGTGGGAGATGTTGATGACGTCGTGCGCGAACATGACGACGATCTGCCACCCCTTCGGCCCCCTTCACGTCCCCCGTTAGGACGCCGGACTGCACCTTTGTCTTGATGTGGTAGGTGGCGATGTGGACGATCGATTGAGTAAGGGCCTTGCAAATTTTGGCCGTTATGGAGTCGGGGTGAGTTCGAGAGAAGAATTCAGAGAGAATGAAGTCGAATTGGGCGTCCTTTAGTCAGGCAGCTGCTCATGAGGTTGGTGAGCTCGGACTCGAACTTAGCCGCGCATTCTGGTGTTTCCACCGCGCGAGCAAGAGACGTGATCACGCGGCGCAGGGCAGCTAGAATGACCAGGTTTCCGTGCGCTACCGAATCCTTGCAAACTTTCGATTGTTCGATAAGACGCAAACTAAATCGGCGCTCTTCAGAAGTCCTAATCATGCCGGTTCCCCCCTTCTTGGGACAGACGGGTACTCACGTCGTCCAAAACCTTAGATATATGTTGCAATTTAGTAGACCGAGAGCTGGACCCCACCTGCGACAGCATGTCCATTGCAAAATTGATTCAATTCATCAACTTGCTTTTCCTCAATATATTCACGACAAGTACCCCGTACTCAATTTTGAATTTCTTGGTAAATCCTCTTCTTCTCCGGCCAACTCCACCCCCAACCTTTTCTCCACATCCCTCACAAACGTCCTAGACTCTAACTTCCCAAAGAATGCAAATCCCCCTCTATCTGTCTCGCGTGTGT